>NW_021604636.1:17104911-17313507 GCF_004785775.1 Grammomys surdaster | reverse complement strand
ATAGATAGATAGATAGATAGATAGATAGATAGATAGATAGATAGATAATCATTAGATCATTAAGGAACTCTAAGTTGTCCTCTCTGGATTATAGTCATATGCCCACCACATGACTCAAACACAAGAGGAAATACAAGATGTCACTATGTCTATTCCTGCAGCCAAAGGCTGATGATTTGTTGGGGTTGATGTTTCGTAAGAATCCTTGAGCATCTTCTCAAGGACCATTCAGTTAGCCAGATTGATATAACCGCTGTCTCTGTTACATGTGTGCCATAAGATCAGAGCATTATAATGTTTCCTTTCCATGGGAAGAAACAATGCTAACGCGTGTGTTACTATTCTTTCTCCTTTTTCTAGAAAGTGTGGCAGGACTTTAAGAAACACCTGTATTAGTTTTCTGATAACAGATGGAGTGTAGAGGAGAAAACAGCAAATATTGGCAATAGAGCCAAATGTAATTTTCTATAGATAGCATTGGCCTGCTACTGTCCAATTTAAAATATATTTGAAAAATTGCCACCAGATGAACTTTATAGCCAGCTTTAGCTTTGAGGAAAATCAAAGAAATCTAATGTCCAGCAAATATCCTATAATGGTTTTCTTTTGCTTGGGATTTTTTTTAAAGGTAAAAATCTTGCATGCAGCAGTCATATATTGGCCACTGACAAATCATACTTCTAAACCTCTCCCCCAAGATATCCATCCATACATACAGAGGGTCTTCTTAATAGTGAAGAATAGCAGCCAATTGTAATGGATTTTTACTTTCAGGTAAATTGAGAAAAGCTAATTTTTACAGCATGGCTAAAATTATTTTTCTTAATGGCCTCGTTCCCAGACAGAATGTGAATCTCTAAGTAATAACATTGAAATTGGCTCACAATTAAAAGTGCAAAATGATTTATTATTTCACTCTGTTTAGAGCAGCTCCTAGGTGTCATGCACTGAGCCAAGCACCAGGAGCAACAAAATGCATGCAAGGCATCCTGGTCTTGAACAGCTCACAGCAAGCAGGGGGGACCGTCAAGAAACACAGGAAGCACTACCAACCACTGTGTCTCAACTGCTATGACAGAGCAGAGAAGCCAACACTTCACTTTTCTTAGTGGGGACAGTGGGGGACTGCAAACAGTTTTTAGATGAAATTGTATGAAAGGAAACAAAATTGTATGAAAGGGGAGGAATTTTCTATCAGAGGCCCGGGGAGCATTATCTTCCAGGACAAGAAAGCAGTGCCCTGTGACAGAGTTTTGTAGACTGGCTGGATCACTGACAAGACAAGCCAGTAAGGTAAGGATGACCAGCAAGGTACCTGCAGTGAAAACACAGAGAATGAGTGTGGAAATAGTACCCCATGCCAAAGGATTTGAAAAATAACTCTGAAAACAGGAAAAGAGGCATGTGGGGAGCAGGGGAGAAAATGGTCACAGTAAGACAGTAGAGGAGGCTGACAGGGGCCTATAGGAAGATGGTAAAAGTCCGAGATGTGAAGAACAGAGCTAAAAAGAGAAAAGAATCAAAATGCCCCCATGTGTTCAGTGTAGAGACTGGCTGGCTAGCGTTAGCTTTAAAGATGCTGGAGATTCTAGAAGCAGACAAGCAGGCAGGCAGTGCATTTGGCAGGGAGCAAAGCTGTGATTGCCTGTGCTACTCAGTGTAATGTGCTGTTACTCTGCAAAGAGCTACACGAAATTATCAGTTTTACCTACAGAACACTATTCTTTGATCTGTTTTGATTACTATCAGTTATAATGTATTCACTGTGTCAACTCGAGTGTTATTAAATAGCAGTATAGAACAAATTAACTGTTTCTATATTCCCAGTACTGTATGCATGGTGTACTTTGAGTATCAATCATCTCATGTACTTAACCTTTGATCTTTATGACTATGGTTTTTGGGAGAATAAATGCTGTCTGTAAAGTATGTCTACATGTTTGGAGATATTTTTTTTTTCTGACCTCAGTTAATGACTTGTTACGCTGAGAACTGATATTTCCTAACTTCCATTTTCATGTGGAGGTCATGTTATCTATCCATAGAAGTATGTGTTAAACCCTTCCAAGTGATATCTTCTAGATTCTTAACATGAGGAATCCAAGGCCTAAAGATGCTGCTGGATTAGGATTAAGCCATTGTTTACTAGGCTTAGTAGGATAATATCTACTAGTAGAGAAATATGTGAAAATTTTGTTAGCGATGTTCCAAGGAACTTGCTTGCTACTATAACATTTACAGTGATCTTGGGTAACACGTTAAATGTATATTATAACACGGGAATAGGAGACTCCTCTCACTGGGTACTGGAGGGCAGGTTTCTGCTCTCACACTACGCTGAGCCTTTTCCATTTACCTTTCCTAATGCATTCAGGAGTTGTTAAAGTTTCTTATATAAAAATATGATTGATAGTAACAGTGACAGTAATTGCATTCCAGCGAAAGTAACCATTATAGTAATTTTCTTCAGGGAAGAGAAATCTAACTAACTAAAGTACCTAGTTACTTCCTCACATATTAACTCTGAAAACTCCTAACATGAAAATACTTGATAAGGGAAATACAGATTGAAGAACATAAAACGAAATGCAGTATTTATGAAATGACTTCCATTAGGTGGCTCACAATTTTATGTAGCTGCTAATCATAAATTAAATGAAGCAAAATAGAGGGAGGAAAAATAAAATTTCTGCAAGGGTGGAGCACTTCAACTAAGTCCTCAGGTGAAGCCTTTTCTAAGGCGGCTCTAAGGTTTGGTTTTTCATCTCCACACTATAGAAGGTAATGCCTTTCTAAAACGAAAAAAGATGTATTCATACTGTGCCCTTAGAAGGTTGAATCAAATGCTATATGAACATATTATTATTGCAAATAGAGAAAAAACAATTACACATGTGCATAGACATGATGGTGCTGCATCCAGTAACAACCTGTACATGTTAAGACACAAACGAAACAGCATTACCATTTAGTTTTATGTATTCCACCACACACCTGAATAGTAATTAGCAGCTAAAATAGGAAACATGTGGTTCTGCATGTATTCATAAAATCTTCGTGCCGTATTCTTCAACCAGCAGCAATTTAACATGAATTGCACATTGAAAAACAACTAGTTCACAGTTTCTACAGGCTTTTTTTTTTAAGATTACTTTTCCAAACGGCTGAAAGCAACATACTAACTTGAAAATTGATCAAAAGTAAGTGAAATCTCTGTTAAGTTTGGAGTCGCTTTGAAAAAGATTTTCATTAGCCATGTTCATCAAACAATAAACTTGAAGCCTCCAACTCCATGTTCAAATACAGATGGTAATTCAAAGCAACTTGAACCAATTGAATCAGCTCAACATTCTTCAACTTTAAAGGGGCACAGAGGGCATTAGAACACTGTTTCTGCCTTTTCTTATCCTACTGCTGAAGTGGCTGCACAAATTCAAAGAAAAGCTTTATTTTGTTGTGTAACTTTATGATTCTCCTTGGCTGCCTCTCTTCATCTGCCCCCTCTCCGTTGTTTGCCTCTAGATTTAAATTAGTTTTGCAATGCCGTCTGATTTACTTTTGGAGTTATTTTTGTACAAGAGAATTGCATGTACAAACCATATCATTACAATTACCTTTATTAATTTTTCCACAATAGCTGATAGGTTACACATTCTTTTCACTCTCCAACCCTTGAATCTATAGTACTAGGTCTTACTACATGTGGTAGAAAGATAAGGAGTGTGTGTGTATGTGTGTGTGTGTGCACATGCATGAGCATGCAGGTGTTAGCATGCATTCACATATGCCTGTTTGCTTTAAAAATTAGATTCTAAAAATTTAGCATAAAGTTTGCCCTAAGTAAACATTCAGCCAAGTCTTATTTTCTTGAAACCTAGTTCTATCCCCTATATTATTACAGAAGAAGACAAAGGCAAAAGGCAATTACAAAATAATTATACCAGCAGACATCAAAACAAAAGGTTTCAAAGAAAAGAATCTAATACATATCTTCTAAGAAAAATCACAATGACTCAACAATTAGGATGCTTTTGGAGTTACAAACAAACAAACAAAGTGCCAGCTCAAACTTGAATGAATGCCAGACAGAATGCGTGGCTCGTGTATCAGAAGACAGAGAGGATTCTGGCATAAATAAATGGTCAGGCTTCTCAGCCCACATGGTTGCGTTTATCTCAGGGCTTCCATACTTTGCTAGACAGTTCCATCCGTAGACTACCTATTTTCAGTTTTCAGGTTGCATCTCCTCAGATTTCAGGTTGCATTTCTCTCAGATTTTCCATGAGCTAGTGCATGGTCTCCAGTCAAAGCATGAAAGCTTTCAGCGTCATTTCATTGTGTCTCTCTTGAGTAATCTGCAGGGCATACAGGGCAGTTTTATTGGTTTAGATCATCCAGAGCAAATGCTAGCACATACTGATCATACTGATATGACCCCGTGCATGTGAAGTTATTGAACTGCTTCTACACTGATCCTCCAGGTTCACCAACCCACCCCATATAGCACTCAAGGCAACAGCAGACTAAAATGCTCTTGGCTTGTCCATTTTCTAGCAACTGAAACATCTCCAGCAGAACAGTAAAAATCCCTTTAAACTCTGGTTCGGCAAGTCATCCATCCCTTCTGTTTGGATGGATCATGCTCTAGTTGCTGAACATTTTAAATACTATTCCAGCCTGCAGCTCAGGGCAGGATTGCTAGCACTGTCTTAGTTCCCTAGGGCAGCTGCAAAAGCAAAGAAACACAAACTGGGTTCACTATAAGAACGTTATTCTCTCATCATTGCAGACTAGAAATCCAAAATACCGGCTAGGCAATGCTCACCCAAATATTCTCTAGGACAGAATTTCTCATTCCCGCCCTCACAGTTTCCCTTGGCATATATGAGCATTCTTGAACTCGACTTTTCTTTTTACATAGCTGTACTCATTCTCTGTATCTAAATGTAAGTGTCTTTGTCACTGGTTTATTGCTATGAAGAGACACCATGGCCATGGAAAGTTAAAGAAGAAAGCTTTTGAGAGTGTTCTTACTGTTTCCAAGGGTGAGTCCCTAACCACCATAGTGGGGAGCATAGCAGCAACCAAATAGGCATGGTGTCAGTGGAGCAGCTAAGAACTTACACCTGATCCACAATGAGAAAGCTGAGAGACTGATTCTGGTATAGGCTTTTGAATCCTCGAAGTCCATCCTCAGTGATACACCTCCTTTTACAAGGCTAGACCTCCTAATCCTTCCAAAACATGGAACCAGGCATTCAAATATTCAAGCCTGTATAAGACATTCTCATTCAAACCACCACATACATGTTCTCAGATGGACACCAATCCTTAGTCTATGGCTTACTCTGATCTAATATAACCTCACTTTAACTTGATTTTTATCCTCAAGACTTTGTTTTTAAATGTGATCAGATCTACAAGTTTTGTCTGGACATGAATCGGAGTTGGACAATATTCATCTTAGTACTATGCAATGGGAAGGTAGGAGAATTGTTAGGAAAGTCACCACATATTGATTACAGATAATAGATCTTCTGGGCCTTATCTCTCTTCATTTACCTGGCTCTAGTCAACTGCTTTATAGTTACCTAGCATTTCAGATTTTATGTGAATTTTCTAAGTTACTGTGTTTAACTTTAGGCTTAAGTACGTGGACTTCATGAAGCATTTTAGGAGGTTGCCTAGCCCAGCTTATACCTGTGTGACAGTCCAAACACAGTCAAGCAATCTGGCAATATATTCTACCTATGTAAATCTTATGTTTCAGATTTATGTAGTTGTGGTTAAATAGCGATTCACTTAAGACCTATGATACCTCTGTTTCATTAGAATTTTCTCTACCAGTAGATAACAGAACACAACTGTTATTATACTTTAATACATAGCCCCTGATAGGAATAAGAATAATGGTGGGCATGTGGCTCAGTTGGTAGAGTGTGTGTGCAGCAAGCATGAAGCCCTAGGTTTAGAACCCCAGTACTACACAAAGCAGGTATGATTGGGTAAATCTGAAATCTCTACACTTGGGAGGAAGAAGTAGGAAGATCAGAAGTTCAAGGTCATCTTTGACCTCATAGAAAGTTTGAGGCTTCATTGGGCTACATGAGACCCTGTTTCAAAGAGAGGGAAGGAGAAAGCCTATTTTTACTAGGTAAAGTTTCCTCATGACCCATGTTTAATCCCTGGACCCATATGGTAAAATGAAAGAACTGACTCTCATTAGTTGTTCTCTGACCTCCATATGTATCTATGGCAAGTACATACCCCTCTACACACATATATAAAATAAATAAATACAATATAAAAAGGCAGAGGCCAAAAATAAACCACGATAGAGTTCTGATCATGGTTATAAGGCTGAAAGGACAACGACTCAAACAAACATTGATTTCTTCCGGTATAAAAGCTAGAGCATAAGGCATCCAGGGTCCATGTTATAGCTGTCTCACATTCTTGAAGCCCCAACCACTTTCAGCTTTTGTTTCTACCATCTAGAACACACACTTTTCCATCTCATGGTCTGAAACAGCTTTTGTAGCTTTCTCAGGAATGGCTGAACTCTGCTTACATAACACTGAGACAATCCTAAAATACACAGCCAAAAAATAGCAACAAGAGTAGCTGGGAAATGTAGTTTTATCTAAACAACCACAGGCTCATATGAGTCAGAGTTCCTTTACTAAAGGAAGAAGAGGAAAACTAATATGTGGTATGAAGATAATTAATTCTTAACAAAAGCAGCATGTACTGAGGGAGAAGTGACGGGCATTGGCAAATGGCTTTACGTACCAAGCCTTATATATGTACCGAGGCTTTATTATGATTCTTAGTCTCAGGTGTGTTTTCAACATAACATTCCAGAATTTTACTATGATGCCTTCAATTGCCTTCTTTCGTCTTTACCTCATTTTACTCAATCTAGTTACATAATTGGCCTACATTTGCTCACTAGTCATCTATAGAGAGCCTACACTTGGAAGGAGAGTGGTGAGTATTGAAGTCAGCAGGAAACTTTAGCACCATGTAGAGAGGAAAATACAATGGTAGAGTTAACTATTTGATAAAACAGGAGATGTTTGGCCCCTCTCTTTTGGTGATAAGCATTTCAATTATATCAGACAGGCTAAACAAAAATCAAAGTAGAGTCTTGATGTTACACTTAACAACCTATCTGCAGAGTGCTCCAGCAAAATGAGACTCTGCGTGGTTTGAAAACCATGGAACACTGCTTGAAACCGGATTCTTCCCAAATAGGAAGAGGCATACTAAGGTTGTTATAAATATTTAACAAAACTATGAGCAGAACATTGTAGTAGAAACAAACTAAAACAAACAACGATAATATTGGCCCAAAAGGGGGGGGGAGGAAAAATGAAGTATTTTCACTATAAACATTGGGAGGCTATGTGACTGCTTATTTACTATTGCTTGGAGTTCTTAGTAGTAATCACATGCTCATGGTTATCTTTATGAAGAACATAATTAGGAGCCTTTGTAAATGGAAACAAGAGACAGAACAATCTGTCTCTACTCTTTCCTCTTCTGTCCTCTCACTTGCTCAGTGTCCCAGGAGGCTTGCTTACCCTGTGGCTCTCCGATACATTCTTATCAATGAGATGTTAGATCTATCAATGGGACCCTAAACAATGGCTTGACTCTGACCAAACCTTTGTAAATAGTCCTTTCACTGATTCTCCTCAATTGCTTCTTTTTAATGTTTTCTACAGGGGACCCTTGGTGATTTTTAAAGAAAGAAATGATTCACTTGCCAAAAGTCTAGTCCTGCATGTTCAATGGCTGACAGGTTGTTCTCAGGTTTGGAATTCTCTCTTTCCTGGTGCTTGACACATTCATAAACCATGTCTAAACCAGCCATACAGCTCTACCTACACTGACCATCACTTCCCAATCCAGTTTATTACCCAACTCTCCTACTTTGAATGTTGGTGCATTTGTAAGCTATTTCTAAGTCTGCTTGCTACAGGTTCTCCCCAGCCCAGAACTTTCAGTGTCTCCAGTACAGAGTCCCACCCTCTGCCCATCTCTTTATTTTCTGTAGAAATTTTCTAAACATTTCTTGTGTTATAAACTTCTTAACGAGCAGATATTCAATCTTTTTTAAAAAAAAAAATCCCCGTTTTTAGAACTTGATTGGAAAGTATGGTTCATACAGAAAAATCTTCTCAAAATGTATTCCCTAAGCTATATGTTCATTGGAGCAACACATTTGCAAATCAGAGTGTTCCTGCTCAGCTCCACCTCTGATCGATGCTGCAAGATCCCAGGATTTTTGTCTCTCTCAATAGCTTGTCCCCCATAGATCTTCATCTACTTTGTTTTTTACTTCTGTTTCTATGTCTAATAGGCACTTTAATCTCAAACTTAGTGTATGTAAATCAACCTTCTGACCTCCGTTTCACCCCCATTCAAAGTCTGTCAATGTCCTGGTCTTCCACTTTCAGTTACCAAAAAATTCCAGTTCCTTGTGCCAAAAGCTTGGTGGTCATCTTTTAGCTGTCTCCTTTTCCTTTGTGACTCCAGTGCCTACAAAACCCCTTCAGTCCTGTATGCAGACGTCAGTCCAGAGTGCAGCCCCTTCTGCTTCCTCTGTGACCTGGCAAAGTAGTCAAGCTATTATCATGACTTCTCTGGGTCTCTGCTCAACTTCCTCAGTAACAGTTCCTGAGTCTGTCTTGCTCCTCCTAAGAGTCTTTTTTCTTAATTAATGTTCCCATGACCACAGCAACTCTTTTGAAGGAAAGCATTTAACTGGTGCTTGCTTACCATTTCAGAGGTTTAGTTCTATGTCATCATGATAGAGAGTATGAAGGCAAGCAGGCAGAGATGGTGCTGGAGAAGTACCTCACCGTTCTGCATCCAGATCTCTAGGGCCTGGCTTCTCTCAATATCTCAGAGACACACTTCCTTCAGCAAGGCCACACCTCCTAATCCCTCCAAAGTAGTTCCACTCCCTGATGACTATACATTCAAACATAGAAGCCTATAGAGGTCATTCTTATGCAAAATAGCCTATAAAGGGCATTCTCGTGCAAAATACCACGTTTTGCTGGCAGGTTATCTTTAAAAAACAAAAATGTCTTTACTTAGCTCATGTCATTTCTTTTGATCAAACTAGTTCACCCTCACTGTACTTACCCAAGGTCCCTACCACACATGTACTGTCCCATATGACTTTGCCTTTGCTGGTTGTCTGGCTGCATCTCCAACTCTATAATAGACAAACCAGCTTCTTTTCTTTGGGATACTGTATCTATTTCTTCCTTCCTTCACTAGAAATGCAAACCATCCTTCCTTCCTTCCCTCTCTCCTCTGCTCCCTCCCCTTCTTTAACACTCTACTCAAAATGACCCCTGGTATATTATATAGCCTTAGCATAGTGACCATCATTTGACATATTAGGTAGCACACATGTTTAGCTTGATTTTTTTCTATTAGCTTCTTTATAAGAATACAAACTCTTTCATGAATTTAATATTGATAAATATTCTTAATTTTATTTACTGTATATTCCCAGGTCTTTAAAGTTGTGACCAACATAAAAAAGGTATCCAAGAAATATTTGATGAATGTCTGAAATGTATTCTACAATGTTTATCAGATTTATTCATTTATTGACTATATGTGTGCATGCATGTATGCATATGTGGGTGTACATGCCATGGTGCTCATGCAGATCCCAGAAGGTTCTTTCCTTCTATTATATGGGTTCAAGGGATTGAACTCATGCCATCATGTTTGGTAACAACTACCCCTATCCACTGAACTATCTTGCTGCCTATAAAAAGGATTTTTTAAAACCTAAGTTCTTTTTCAAAGATAATAAGCTCTCAAATACCTGAAATAAATTTAGAAGCTCACACATGTAGAGTGCCAACAATGCGTTGAGCTCTAGATAGCACTTTGCAAGTAAGATCTCAAAGAGTTTTCCTAGTGGGTGCAACGTGGTTGGTCTTCATATAATCAATGTATAGCTGAGGTGTTACATAACTAAGAAGCACATGAAGAACATGCTCTTTAACCGTGACATGTCTGACTTCAGAATCTATTCCCTTTCTAACATTATTAAAGCATGCTTTTTTCAAATTACATAAAACAAACCATCACCAACAATACAGAAGATGGAATCAGACCTTTATTTAATGTAGCATAGCTGAATGCCCCAGTTAGGAATCTAAATATGTAAGAATGAAGTATCCTAGCACTTAGATGAACTCTGAGGAGGCCAGGCAAAAGGCTGAGAGAAGATTAGAATGGCAAACCTCCATACACAAATGAAGAAGCTATAGCTCCTCTTAAAGCCCTACTTTCTTTTCCTTTTTATAGTCAATTCTGAACCAAAAATGCCACAATGAAACCCACCTCCTATGACTTCTGACCACAGCAAGAATCATATAAAGCATTCAATGCACCAGTCCACATTCACAAGAAGTTCATGTCTCCCTCACATATTTTGTTCAGGGGCCGAGGAGATGGTTCAGTTGGTAAAGTACCTGCTGGGTAAGTATGAGGACTAATTATGAGGACCTGAGTCTGAATCATAGCATCTATGGAAATCGTGGCATCCCCTGTATGGAAATTCCACTTCTAGGAAGGCAGAGGCTGAAAGACCCCTCAAGGCTTGCTGGCCAGCCATTCTAGTCAATATTTTTTTGGTAAGATTTCTAATATAAGCAAACAAACAAATACTCCTGAGACCCAAAGTACTCTCCTGGCTCTCCTTCTGCTGGCCACGTGAAGAGTCCTGGGCTCACCCCACCTCTGTTCTTCAGACTTGCTTTCCTTTGAAAGATGTACTTTATTTAAAAACAAAACAAACAAATAAAAGAGAAAACAGCAAAAATCATAGCATAGCCCAAGGTAGAAGGAAATGCTCTTGGGAAGCATTTGCACATAGGCATTTGAAATGAGACCACAGCAATAAAAGAAGACTATCGAGTTAAATAAATAACTTTAAAAAAGAATGTGTGTGCGTGTGTGTGTGTGTGTGTGTTTGTCTGCATATATTGTCTATATACCATGTGCATCCAGTACCCCAGAGTACAAAGAAATGGTATTATATGCCGTAGGACTGGAGTTATATGGTGTCATGATCCCCTATGTGGGTGCTGGTAGTTTAGCTTGAATCCTCTGAAAGAGCAACCAGTTCTCTTAACCACTGAGCTCTCTCTTCAGTTCCATAGGACAGCCTTGAATATGGAAACTTCAAGTCTATTTTGACAAATAAGCGTCTGATAAAGTGAGGCTCTACTCTTTCTAACAAGCCTAAGGTCTGTAATGCATGAACAGAGGCATCCCACTGATGAAGGTACAATTGCCCATAATTGTCCAATAAAGTTTCTTAAGATTCCAACTCTTTGTGGCACTTGATAAGGTTTCTTTATTTTTATATTTATTATTATTGTAATCATCATCACCATTATTTTAGAAGTAATGTCTCAGAGCAAACATTTATTTAATACTTGAATTTTAAAGCATTTAACTGACTTTCTTAAGAGAATTTTATAGAAAAGAGATAAAATACAGAAATTCAGTCATATCTGAAACAACGCAATAAAATAAAATCTATAGGATCAAAATTAGGATTTTAGGAGGAACAGGTAAAAATCAAGTGTTCACAACTCTGAGTTCTCCATTTTTTATTCATTGGCTCAGTGGCCTATTAGATGAGCTATACTATTTTTCTAATTATTGGAAACATAACAAAATTGTTATGTGCTTTAAAAGAGGTTCTTCAACAGAACAAATTTCACATGGTGATGGCTAGTTCAGTACTAAGTTCAGAAGGCAGCTTAAACACTCAGAAACCAGCACTGAAAGATGCTGGTGTCCAAGGAGCCACTTAAAGGAGACACATTGTCCCATCTAATTTAAGGTCAAATGCTAGGTATAGAGAAAAGTTGACAACAATTCGGGAAACAGAAGTCTATGTCTCCTAGCAAGAGACAAGTGGACAGATCAGCTAAAAGAAATCAAGACATCACTCAAAACTCAGATATGCTAGGAAATAAATTCTCAGAAAATCCAAGACTGCTATTTTTAAAAGTTCCGTGTCCATCAGTAAATGGTTGAGTTCTCCTACATATTTGAGCTAATGTAACAAACAAAGAAAACAGGCTTGGCCATAAAGTCAATGAAGGTCAAATAAAAGCCTAATCTAAACAGATGAGACACCATCCCGAAGATCAACAAAGACTATCAGTGTTTATTTTTTGACACTGAATATCTTTGACAGTGAGGAGGGTTTAAAACTCAGCCAGAAGGATTTGCCATGCTCATCAAATGAAGACCCTTTCTAAAACTTCTACAACACAACCCTACTGTAAGATTAGTGGGAAAGTGGGTTTTCTCCCCACCACCAACCTCTCCCCCATGTCTTCCTTCTTAATTTCTTCATTTCTTATTTTCCCTCCCCTTCTTCCTTTTTGGAGGAGGGGACACCTGGGTGAGGAAATACAGTCTTGCTTATGTAGACTGGTGTGGTAGTTTAAATGAGATTGTCTCCCTTCAGAACCCTTTGGTGCCCATGTCATTGGAAGGAAGGAGGGCTTTAAGTGTTTAAAGACTCCAGCCACTTAAAGCTCATCCTTTCTGTTTTGTGCTTGTGGTTCAAAACAGAGCTCTCAGCACCCTCCTCCAGCCACCGTGCTCTCATGCTTCACTATTCTCTTTAGAATGACATAAAAAACCATCACCAATGACACAGAAGACGGAATTAAACCCTTATTTAAAATAGGATAGCTGAATGTCCCAGTTAGGATTGACTAATCCTTTGGAACTGTAAGTAAATCAAAACCTACAATTTCTTTAGCTTTAAAAAAACTTTTCTGACTCAGCTGCCTAATTTTTTTGGGGAGGGGAGTATTTTTGTTTGGTGTTTTATCGTGCAGTATAGTAAAACTTGCAAGGCTACAAGGCAGATATGAGGGAGACGGGGAGATGAGCAAGACTGGGCTGGAAAACATGATGGGAAACTCACAAAGAACCAATAAAAATTTAATAAACAAACAAATAAACAAATAAATAGGGATGTATTTGCTACATTTTGCAAAATACAGAAGGGATAAGATGATCTATTCATACTTCTTAGTTATTGTGGCTTGAATATAAAATCTTCTCCAGTGGGCTCATGTTTTAAGCTCACGTATAGGGAACAAGCTGACCCAAGTGGTGAGGCACTTTAGGAGGATCTTTGAACATTCAGGAAGTAGAACTTCGCTAGAGGAAGTCTGTCACTGGAGAAGCCCTCGTGATATTAAATGCAGGTTCTACTTCCTGTTCACACTCCCTTTTTTTGTTGTTGTTGTTAATCAATTTGACCTTGAGCCTTCAGTTCCTTTGGACATGCTTTCTCCATCATGATGGATTCTATCACCTCACGTCTATCACTTCAACCTGAAGCAAAAACTCTTCTAAGTTGCTTCTTGTCCCGGTTTTCTGCTACAGCATTAAGAATGGTAAACAACGCCACAACTGGTATTCGTGCAAAGAAGCCATCAAAAGCATGAAATAAGGACAATGGTGCATGTGTGCAAAAGAGCTTTCTGAATGCCAAACATGGCAAGAACAGAGATTCTCATTGTGCCTTGTCACATTAAAATTTTTTATTACATAGGACATTTTGAAGGAGGGGATAGAGAACACTGCTTTTGCCTGAAGAGACGCTGCTTGACAAGTTAATAATTGGAAAAGTCAATTACAACCATCTTCTTCACTGACAGAGGAATCTAGCCCAAAGAGCACAGTACTGGTCAGTACGAGGAATAAGCAAAGCGGTCTGTTAATTATGTAAAACAAAGGAGCTTAACACACATGCACTCTCCCCTTTGTCTTTTGATTCCACCCTTTTAATACAGGAAATCAACCACTTGGTACCTTCAGGGCATACTTTCTAAATGTTTTAAAATTGAATTCTCTTCTACTTTTGTTGTTTCTTGCCATCAATATTGAAGACTTCTCCAGCAGGTCTTCAGAACTTTAAAGCTTTCTCAACAAGATGAGTAAATTGTTTAAGTTTGCTATTGAAAAATTGGTGGAAGGCACACTTCTTGAGCTGATTTTTGAGTTCCTTTGTGTTGAAGGGTTGCCTCCTATTTGTCTTTTGATTTCACATTCTTTTTTCAAATTTAATTTAATTTGTTTTTACTTATTCACTTTACATCCTGCTCACTGCACCCCTCCTGATCACCCCTTCCCACAATCTTTCTCCCATTCCTCCACCCCTTCTCCCCTGAGTGGGTGGGGGTCCCCCTGAGTATCCCCCTTCTACCCTGGCCCTTCAAATCTCTGTGGGGCTAGGTGCTTCATCTCCTGCTAGTAGAAACATATCCCACATACAGACATCAGCTCTGGAATAGCTCCCCATTCCAGTTGTTCAGGACCCACATGAAGGTCAGGCTGCACATCTGCTGCACATGAGCTGGGAGGTCTAGCTCCTGTCTGTGTATGATCTTTAGTTGGTGGTTCAGACTCTGAGAGCTCCAAGGATCCATGTCTGTTGGTCTTCCTGTGGAGTTCCTATCCACTTCAGGGCCTGCAATACTTCCTTCAATTCTTCCTTAAGAGTCTCCAAGCTTCATCCACTGTTTGGCTGTGGGTGTCTGCATCTGTTTGAGTTAGCAGCTTGGTGGAGCCTTTCAGAGGACAACTTGCTCCTCTCTGCAGGCATAACAGAGTATCATTAATAGTGTCAGGGACTGGTGCTTGCCCATGGGATGGGCCTAGGAAGGCCCAAGTGAGGAAGCTTGAATCTCACTTAGAAGGGGGAATAAAATAGTCATAAGAAGCAGATGAAGGGAGAGAAATGAAAGGGAGACGGGTGGGGAGGAGAATGGGGAATTTGGGATCAGATGTGGGGAAGGACAGGAGAGATGGCTAGATGGATATAAATAATGAATGGAAATCTGCAGCTGACAGGGGTGGGGAGCATCTCCAGGAGGAGACGGAGTCCTGGGATAAGGGAGGTGCCCGAGAATCATTGGAGGTGACTTTAAGTGTGACTCACTACATTGGGGATTTGGAACCTGAAGAGGCCATCTCCTGTAGCCAGAAAGGAACCCCAATGGAGTGATAGAGGCACCAACCCACCCACAAAACTTTCAACACAAAATTTATCCCATCTATAAGTAACATAGCCACAGGAGAGGGAGCAGAGCCTGAAGGAATGGGCAACCAATAACTAGGCCAACTTGAGATTCACATTCCTTAGAAACAAAACTTTTACAAACTTACCAAGGTCATTTCTCCCCTAAATATCCACAAACTTTCCATCTGGGTATCTATAATATACCATCTTCTTCATATGGTTTTTCATAAAGGAACAACTATACTGTACTTCTTAACTTTCTATCACTGTGATAACTGAAATAGGACTGCAGAGACTGTATCATGGATAAAGAACTTTCATGAAAACATGAGGATCTAAGTTCAATCTACAGTAGCCACAATAAAAAAAAAGCTGGACAGGAACTAGCAGGAACCGGTAGCCCTCCTATGATCTATGTTCAGGATGCAGAGACCCATCCCTAGGGGGCAAGCTGATCTGCTAGACTAGCTGAATTTCCATCAGAAGAGCTCTAGGTTCAGTGGGAGACACTGCCACAGCAAAAGCAATTAGGAAATGATCATAGATAATGACTTGATGTCACTCTCTGCACCATATACATGTCTCCCCCTCTTGCAATCATGCATACATGCATGCACGCATACCACAATGTACATGGAACAACAGCCCTGACATCAGCAGCTTGCAGAGAGACAGAGTTTATTTGGTTCACAGTTTAGAGTGTCCACGTCACTTTGGGCCCTGGCATGGAAAGTGGCTGGCATAACATTTCATGGCTAAGAAGAAAAAAAGTAAAGGAAGAGGAGGGGTTCTTGGAGGGCCCAAACCTAGAAACCTGAAGACCTCTCATTAGGTTGTACTTCTTGAATGTCCCACCACCTGCCCAGCCCCAGTAGCACAACTCTCCCAACCAAGGCTCAACCATGTGGACCTTGGGGAGACTCTTGAAACCCACGCTCTCTCAGTCCTCACTTCAGCCTTCACCACTCACCACCAGGTTCATCTCCAGAAGCAGCTGGGTGCCTAATATTCTGACTTTACCAAAAGGTGGCAAGGGCTAGGCTGCACATGTTAGTCCCTTGAAGCTTCTGTTTTAGTAGGCTGTTGCAGCTGCTAACCCTTCACCATAAATATATTCTGAGACATTAACTGGCCTCTACTGAAACTGAGCCGGTCTTCCTGCCAGAGATTTCACCAAACACTGTAATGTTGGGTAACCATGACAACAGTTGTATGATGGGGAAAAGAAGTAAACTCCAATCATATAACATTCCCTTCAGCTATTGTTTCAAAGATCTTAGGACCACTCTCTGTTGCAACTTGCCTTATGTGGAATGATTACATAAAAGAGCTACCCTAAAGATTAGAAGAATCTTATTCCTTTATTTGACTTTATCTCCTCCTACTTCTTCCACTAGTGCTGCAGACTGGTTTTCAGTTTAGATTTAAAATGAAAATCAAATTGATCTTGGGGAAAAACACTTCATAAACAGCCATTCTGAGAAGGTACCGTAACCAAAAACTACTTCTCTTAAAAATAAATACAAGCAGATTATAGCTGTAGAGGCTGGGTGGTAGGTACCTGAAAGTTCTGTATAATATTCTTCTCTGGGTGTGTTTGTGTGTGTGTGTGTGTGTGTGTTTTAGTTTCTGTTCTCTTGCTGTGACGAGGCCAAGGAAACTCATAGAAGAAAGTGTTTAATTTGAGACTCATGGTTGCAGAAAGCAAGAGTCTATGACCATCATGGCAGGGAACACGGTGACATGCAGGAAGGCATGGTACTGGGGTAGTAGACAAGCGCTCACGTGGAGATATACAAGCACAAGGCAGAGAGCACTAACTGGGAATGGTGTGGGTCTTCGAAACTTCAAAGCCTACCTCGTTACTTTTTCTCCAACCAGGCCATTCTCTCTCAAACAGTCCTACCAACAGTAGGCCAAATATTTAAACATGTGAGCCTATGTGGGGCCATTCTCATTCAAACTACCACAGTATATCTTTACTATTTTTCCGAATAACAATAAAAGATACAGTTTTCTTAATAAAATAACAAACATGTTTATTTGTGTTTGGCTAAGTGTTTGATATAGGTAAAGTAGGAAGAGATGCTGTGATGACAAGAGTTTCAGTTAAGAAAAGAGTGGTAAATAAGAGACCTGAGGAAGTGTAGAAATGGCGATCTGCTCTCAGGCTGTCCCAAGCCAATGCAGCTACATTCAACAGCAACTTATCTCTTCTGTCTACAATTTGTTCCTGAAATTGCCTGAGAGGATAGTACTATTTGTTGTGGGATTGACTCTGTGAACTAGATTTTGGTGACTATAATAGAAAAGGTATGCTCTAGAGAGAGAAAGGGCTGTGGAGAAGTATTTGGAAGAGACCCTGGGGACTCTTCATTCCCTGGCTTTTTAAGTGGTTGAAAAGGAAAGGTTTTGCTCAAGATTAAGGGCAAAGAAAATCCAGCTAAAGCTCTCTTCTGTTTGGGCTCAGAGAATGGTGTTGTAACAACCATTTAGAACTTAATTACAAAAGCATAAATAAAATGCCTAAGCCCTTTATTTTCTTTATAACCAGCACTTTCTCACTATTCTTTATTTGCCTGAAAAGCAAAATAAGGCTTTCTAGTAGCTTTCCATAAACACATAACAGCTTTGTGGGTCCTACTTTATTAGTCTCATCTGTGATTTCAGAATTTATGTTGAGAAAGTACTTATTAAAGTAGCCAAATATGCAAAATTCTCCGACATGCATATTTTTTGAGAATGATTGAATTATAAGTCATCATCACAAATCAATGATTTTTTAACGGAGACAACTGCAAATCAGATCACTTAAAGAAAGAAAAGAAATGGCCGGGTTGGTGATCCACACCTAAAATCTTAGTGCTTAAAAGGCCGAGACAAGAAGGCATTTGAGGCTAGTCTAGGATACATAGAAACATCCTTTCTCAAGGGAGTGGCAAAATAGCTCAAATTTCTTATGATTATAGTTGTTCACCTTTATAGTTTCTCAGGAAAATTGTGGTATTTTGGATGAAATATAAGACAGACAGGGAAATTATAACTAAGGCAATAGTTCTAATATGCCTCAGATATCTTCAAAACAATCATAGACCAGTGACCAACCAATGGTTCTCCATTGATACTCCAATATAGTACAGTAGTATAGAGAAAGATGCAGAAATTCTTGACATAAATTATTGATGGCTTCTTGTTTTTATTAAAAAGAGATTCTTCTCTTATATAATACCTCTCAAGAACAGTTTCCCCCACCTTCTACTACTCCTTGGTCCCCCACCTCCTCTCTTTCTCAGATCCACTCTGTCTCTGTTTCTCTTTCGAAAAATGCAGGCCCTCAAGAGACAACAATTATCATCCAAGCTGTGTGATGTTGTGGTGAATGCACGCTGAAAACCGCATTTGAGGTCATGCTTGAGTTGGAATGACAACCACTTTTCTCAGCAAGACCGAAAAGAGAATGTTTCATTTTGGCTAACACTAGAATTCTAAGAACTAGGATCCTCCAATAACCTGGGTTTAATATCACCTAAGGAATACTGAGCTGAGAGTTCCAGAGTCTTGGACATGTATCTAAATTTGATGTATTAGTGGCTAGTAGTATTCTGAAGAAACTTAGTAATAAATATGGTTGGAAATCATAAGTCAGCTATTTAAGACATAAGAAAAAATCTTCATTCTTTATAAATTCTGTGATTCTACATGAGTTTTCTCACTTGAAAAATACACGTGAAATTCAAGAGTTGTACAGATAAAAATCATATTAAAGGACCTTAAAAACTATAAGGCACTATGGACATATTATTAAAGGCAATACTATTAAAAGCAATTTTTTGCAATGTTCAGGGGTCACACATAATTTAATTAAATTCTATAAATATAAAATCTCTTAGCCTTTTAACAAAACTCTGTACAGGAATGTATTTAGGAACTAAATAAAAGTCTCAAGTTGAAGCATCTAAATTGTTTTACATGTACAAGCAATCATAAAAGTTCACAAAATGTACTTCTCCAGGAATTATAATGAGTGACACCACACTGACCAGGCAGCTCAGCACTCCCTCTCAGCACAGAAGCAAATACTCTTCATCTTAGCTTTTTTTCAGAAGTCCACAAAATTGAAACCAGAATGCATATTTTCTTTTGCATCTGGCTTCTTTGTCTCAACACTGTGTTTGTTAGATTCACCAGTGCTGAAGCAGGAAACAGTGGCTTCCCTTTCTTATCAATGTAGATCATCTCTATAGTAATGAAGAGACCAAATCAGAATTCCTTCTAGAATGGGAAAAGTAAGGACATCTGAAAACCAAGAACACCAGTAAAAATGGTCAAAAGTGACCTTTTCATAAAACTGGAAACAAAGGACAGCAGTATAAAGAGGATTTATTAAGGAAAACCCCTCAATTTTGGTAAGGACACAAATCTTTGACATTATTTGTGTATTTCTCATAGGCCTTGCCTTGTATCTGTGGTAGCCTTCAAAAGCACTAGCTTTACACCATGGTGCTTGGAAGGTAGTTGTGCTCACCACCATCTCTTGAAGGCAGCCCAAGTACCCTGATACTTGGCGTTATCCTAAGAGATCCTAGCTACAAAGTCAGCAGACAAACTGATGTGACTTTGTGATCATTTGAGTTGCTTGACAACAAAGAGGAAAAAATTCCATTCATTATACATCTTCACTTTATCTGATTCAGAGTTCATTCAGTGAGAATTCTATGCTCAGAATATTTGTTAAAATCATTCAGTAGAAATCATACAACATCATAGATACAGAGAGGCAAAAATAAGAAGTTCATTATAGCATGATAAAACTCCAGAACAGTCCAGAAAACAAGACCTAAACACAGAGAATTGGTCAGATTCTCTTCTTCAAACTCTGAACAACTTAAACATTGTGCAAGCAAAAAATGAAGGCTGAGGAAGGGATATAAAACTCCAGAGTACTGTAGAAAAAATTTTAATCCAGCAACATCGCTACTCTGGCAAGGGATTACATCCAAAGACCTAGGTCTGTGTGATCAGGTAACACTACAGACACACCCTTAGTACACACTTTTAATCCCTCTTCCTGGGAAACAAACACATCTTTAGTATACACTTTTAATCTTAAAGTGATGTCTAATTGAGGGGCAGATAAAGTGATGAATCAGACAAAGATTTGACAGTATGAATCAGAGATAGGTTGTTCCCAACTCTCATGAGGATAGAAAAGAGGTGCTACTTAAGAGCAGTGTAGGGAGAGAGGGGGAATTGTTGATTTCAGTTGAGTTTGGTGCAGTTAAGTTAAAAGCAGTTGAGTTCAGGTATTCCATTCAGTTCAATCAATATCTAGAACTGATAAGAAATAACATTTTAAGTTAAGTGATTAAGTTTTGTTTTTAAAGTAGGTCAGTATATGTTGCTTTGTTATACAAGTCTAAACGATGACACTATTTACTTTTAAAATGCATTGTTTTCATATATGTTAGTCTTATAGCTATTGTGAGTGTGTTTATGTGTGTACATGCAAACCTCTGTGTGGGGTATATGTATGTTTATGAAGCTCAGACATGGACCCATTTGTTGTTCTTTAGGAACCATCCACTTTGTCTTTTTTTTTCTCATTAAAAAATAAATTTCATTAGATTTATTTTCATTTGCTGTATTTGGGGAATATTTGTTCCCCTTCCCCAACATCTTCCATACCTTTTCCGTCTCCCTTCTCTCTCAAAACAAAAGAAAACAAAAATGATCTCTCTCAAAAACAAAACTAAAAAAACACTGAAAAGCAAAACAAACTAAAAAAAAAAAGTTAGAAAAGAAAACCACACACACAAAAAAAATCTAATCATCAATATCTAATTATAAACCCTGTGCCCTACAACCATAATCTCCTGCCAGATAGCCTGGTGTAATGGTGGCACAAATGTCATGAGAGCAACTAATCACTTTTGTATTGTAGTTAAGGCTTACTCCATAGGATGGAAAATATACCTGACACTGCTTAAATGGCCAGAAATGAGAGTAGATAGATTAGATAGATCAGCGCCCTCGGGACAAACCTCCTCCTCCTCCTCCTCCTCCTCCTCTTCTTCTTCTTCTTCTTCCTTCTCCTCTCCAATAAGATTAGCCAGCTGGCCAGGGAGCCCCAGCTCCTTGACTTTTCTTTTTATCAACAGCCTCATGAACGTAGGTAGTGACCCATAGCTTTACAAACGTTGCTTTTGTTCAATTCATGCTCTCCTCTCCCTTTAGGACTCTAATTAGGTATAAACTTTAGTTTCATTTTTCCCTTTACCCTCTATTATCCTCCCTTCTGTATTTCCATTCTTTTTGTCCTCTATGTTGGAATTTGAGTGCTTTCTGCAGCTCCCTCTTTCTCTTAATTCATTCTTTTTCTACCATGCCTATCTTATTAGAAACCCATCTTTTAATTCATTTTACTCCTTATAATTTTAGGCTCTAGCATTTCCATTTGTCCTGGTTTTAAATGCCCAGTAATTGTTTAATTGAATTCTGGATGTTCTGAGAAATTGCAACGTCTGCATGAAATACACTTTCTACTGAGAGGCTGGGATTTGCCTCAGCGGTCATGTATTGTATGGACTTATCATGTTCTTTCAGTTGGAGTTGGATTTCAGATTTCTTTTGAATGCTGAGAGTCCAGCTTGTCCTAAACCTTAAATCTTAGCCTTTACTTTTAAAGAATCTTCTTCTTGGTTCTTCTCTAAAGGCCTGAGGTATTTATTTGGGCTCTCCCTCCTTGGTGGTTTCCAAATTCTCATTTCTTTTTCCTGTGTTCTTCAAAATCTTGGCTCAGCCCTTTGCTAAAGTATTTCCCTGCTCAGCTCCAAATCATATCTGCAGTGGCAAACGCCAACATCGATTTCTCTCTAGCCCAGTAAAATACCCATAAGCATACAACATTTCTACTCTGTCTCTGTTGGCTTCAACTTGCAAATACCAAGGTAAAAACAAAATTGGTAAATACAGACCTCAATTATTGTAGTAAAAGTTCAGTATTAATTAATGAAAACTTGGAGCATGAGAGGTGGTCTTTCTCAGAGAAGAGCACACCAATTATTTGTCCACTGCCTAACGGTCAACCCTATAAACATACATGCAAGTAATATTACACAAACTCAACAGCTTATATTTAGGAATACAGATGTATGTAGATATACATGTATACATGCAATGCAATAACTTAGTTTGGAAGAAGGCCATGAAATTAAAAGAGAGTGGGGAGGGGTCATTGGGAAGGTCTGGAAGGAGGAAGAGGAACGAAAACATATTATAAATGCAAAATAAATAAGTAAATAAACAGAGCTGATCAAGCTAGAAGGAGCAGTCTAGAAAGAAAAAAAAAGGTACAGCATCAAAACTAAGTAAAGAGAAGTATGTGCTTGGGTGTACTTCAAATAAGATTGATAAAGACAAGAAATCGTGCTGTCAAGTATTAAGGAATATGTATATAAATATAACGCTACTCTTGTATGATTATTCTAGATAACAAATGGAAAATAGATTCCTAAATGATCTAGGTATGTAGACTCTATTTCATGTCACCACTCCGTGGTCCTAGAACTAAACTTATCATTGAAAGCCCTAATGGGCTTATAAGTGAGACAGTTTATGTTACTTTGTAACATATTTTATGTTTTTCTTTTAAATTTATAGTGGTTTATTTCTAAATAGTCCCCTCTCTCTCTCCCTGCCTCCTTTGTTACATAGGTCTTCTAGATGGGCATGCGCCATTGAGAGCCCTGTTTCCTGCTGGGGCAGGGGGGCAATAAATATGTTTACAACTTGTGAAGCAGAATGGCTCATCGGACTAAGCTACGAGTCAGTCGTTTAGAGATATAATAACATTTCTGTTTCTGAATCAGTTAATGCCCGTAGGCAAGGCACTTACCCTTTGTGTTTGTCCACCTGAAAAGGGAGATAAAATGACCACTTGTTTGTAAGAATCTGTATCTCTAGTAATAAGTGGTTTTTCATACAAATAAAGGCACTGTGATATATTTTACTAGTATAGTTCAGTTTCTCCCTAAAACCTTGGTGATGCTTTTATTACAATCCTTCTGATTCAAGTTAAAATGAAATACAGTAAAGAGGAGTAAGTGGTTCTTTTTTTTAAAATTTGAATTCTTAAACAGGTATATTTAAGCCTGAAAAAACAACAAAAAATTAAACTAGAAAGAAAAATAATCTTTCTGCCCACAAGCTTTTTATAAATGTAAAAATGTTTCATCATATATATACATATACATGTATATGTATATACATATATATATATGTATATATATAAAAGCTTTGGTCACTTTTACACAAAATAATTTAGTGATAACAGTCACATCTTTTAAATCCCCTTTTCCTTAGAAATAGTTTAGATATAATAATTATAACTAAAATTTTATCCCAGAAAAGCTTTAAAAAATGTTTTCTCCATATTATAAAAGAAGAAAATATTCAGATAATTTCTTTGTCTGTCATTTTGTCTTCATTTGAACTAAAAAGAAGATTAAATTTTTTATCTATAGAAAATTTAAGCTAACTTATATTTGAGAATGTGACAATGAAATGAAGCCTTAAAAAAGATGGTTTTAAATTTAAGTAGGCCTCAGCTTATATCTAATAAATCAGTCTAATTTAAATGCTAGGATAGGGTCTAGGGAAAAGGCTCAGAGGTTAAGAGTCAGTATTCTTGCAAAATTCCATTCCCAGCATCCATGTCAGGTGACTCACACCTGCCTGTAACTCCAGCTACAGGGTTTCTGACACCTGTTTCTGCATTTTGCAGGCTTGTGTGCTCACATGAACATCTACACACAGACATACACATACAAAGAATTAAAAAGTAACAGAAATCTTTGAAAGTAACAGAAAATCTTTTTTCCCTCTTCTATAAAATTATAGTATTATGCAGGTTAGCTTTCTTTAGAAGTGCTCAGAGAGGTCAAATAAGACACAAAGAGGCAGCTCTGGGTCTCCTGGGCTTCCTTTTGCTTTACCCACCTCTGCTCTGGGAGGTGACTGCACTACCAGCCTACTCCTGAAACCTTTGAATTCACTGATAAAACACACACACACACACACACACACACACACACACACGTTACTTTACAATTTGCCTTCTTGGCACAATTGCTGGGTGTTACTATCTTCTGCCTGGAAAAGCATGCCTTTACTAATTTATTATCTCCGACTCTCCACCTGCCCTAAACTTCAGTGGCGAGACTCACATAGTCCCTGCTAATCATCCTTGGCCACCCTCCAGTAGCAGAGGCTACAGACCCCAGCTCTCCCTGAGACCTACATGGTTGCTGCATTCTTCTTCCTCCAATGCATAGCAGGAAGACCCATCTCCTTTCTAGCAGTTGCCTTTTCCTCCTGGGACTCAGAAGTCCCCCCTGTACCTTCCGCCCAACAATTGACCCCCAGCCTTCTTTACTGACAAATCAAGAACCAATTGGGGCACAGGATGTTCACCCCAGAACCTCCCTTTACAAAGAAAACGTCATTCTCTCCCTCAGCAATCAGTCATTAACTGCCTATAAATCCTTGAGAGAAACCCTTTTCTTTCATGATGGGAGTTGCTCATGTGCCCAATCATGTGTAGGTTTTATTAAGTTAGTCACAACTAGTCTGAGTTCATGAGTGCAGAGACTGCATTTATGTCTATAAGGCATCATTTCATAGCATTCCACCATTTCCTATAGCATATTGTTTTTCTACCAAACTCTTCTGTGATGTTCCATGAACTTTGGAGGGGGTTACACAGATTTTCTATTTTGGATCCAGTATTCAAGTGTCAGTTATTACTTTAGCCATGTATGAGTCTCTGCAGTAACTATCTCCCACTGCAAAAAGAAGCTTTTCTGAGCAAAGCTGATGGAATCACTAATCCATGAGAATAAAAGTCAATATTTAGAATGTAACTTGGTAGGAGCACATTTTCATTTAGCAAAACGACTGCTATATAATCTCCACTATGGTTTACAAACATCCACAGCCATAATCTTTTGACCAGATTCACATACCAAGTACGAACTTTCATTGAGGAAGGAGCCTCAAATCCAGTCAAGAAGCAGTTGGTTACCACCATGTGAGGTCATACCACTATTGCTTCAGTGGGCACATCTTGCCTGTGAGCTTGGTAGTGTAGCATGCAAAATCCACAGCTAGGTAAGACTATTGGCGACTTTTCTCCCTGAGCAGCTGTATAGCACCTATGGAACTAGGAAAGCCATCATTTCTTTTTTTATATTAACTTCTTCTACGGTTTTCTTATTCTCCAAACTAAATGTCATTATTCAGTATTTCAGAGACTACACACAATCCCCACGACCTTCTTATATCTCTCTTTATCAAAAGCACTTACTAAAGAAGTCCAAATCTTCAAGAACTAAATCCTCTGTTTTCACCATGATTGTCAACACCTATATGTTTTAGGAAAAAAAATAGTGGATGAGTAGAGATAAACACATGATCTCTGACCTCAAATAAACATTCAACCCTGACTACTGCAATCCCTCTCTCCCAATCTCCCAACTACTTTTCACCTTTCAATTACACAAGAGCTCACTGTATACTTCAGAGAGACAATGATTTCTCAGTGGCGATCACTATCATCTTGTACTGTCTAGCTCTGTAAAGTCCCATGTTTTGTTTACCCTTCCTTTTCTCATTTCTATCATTTTTTTATAAAGAGGGTGAATGGAGAAGGAAAGAGAGGAGGAGAAAGAAGATGAGGGTGACATTGAGGAGGTCAAGGATGAGGACAGATTAGTTACCTTATTCCTGAAGACTAGCCAGCTCTCACATTTTGACATTTCCTTTATTGTTATAATCATAGTTTACCTATATTTTTTTTTCTCTCTTCATTTTCAGTCTTTCTTCCTATGGCAGCACCCTATCAATTTACACATGTAGTAGGTCACATTTTATCTGAAAATGGAAACAAAATAAATTTCTTTTAATGTGTGTGTTGGAATCACCCTGTTGCGTAACCAGGCTCAGCTCTCACCTGCAAGCTTCCTGTTCCAGCCTCTGGAATGCAGAGATTGTAGCTATGCATGACCTATACCTGGCAGCACTAAAATCCTCTTGATTGTGCATTTTCCCCTAGCCCCTACCTACCTTAACTACTTAATTTATGTAGCCAAATATTTAAATTTCACTTATTACCAACACTTCAAACCTTTCAATTAGGCTTTTCCTAAAACTAGTTGAGGACACTCCTCCCTTTCTCTTCAGAAAAGGGCCAGATTCTATAGATATCAACCAGCCATGGCATATCAAGTTGAAGTAAGACCAGACACCTCCTTTTCTATTAAGGCTAGACAAGGTAAACCAGTAGGAGGAAAGGGTCCCAAAGGCAGGTAACAGAGTCAGAGACAGTTCCTGCTTCAGTGTTAGGAGTCCCACAAAAAGACCAAGCTACACAACTGTAATGTATGTATGCAGGGCCTAGGACAGGTCCTTGCAGGCTCCCTGGTTTGTGGTTCAGTCTTTGTGAGCTTCTATGAGCCTACGTTAGTTGATTTTGTGGGTTTTCTTGTTGTGTCCTTGACCCCTCTGGCTCCTACAATCCTTCTTCCCCTCTTCCAAAGGATTCCTAAAGCTCTGCCTAATGTGTGGCTGTGAGTCTCTGCATCTGTTCCCACCAATTTCTGGGCTAAGCCTCTCTAATGACAATTAGGATTATGAGTACAGCAGAATATTGTTAGAAATCATTTCACTGTTTTTTTTTTTAAATTCTGTCTGGTCTTGTTTGGTTCTATCCCCAATCCCACCACTGGAAGTCCCACCACTGGTTACAGGAGATGGTTGATTCAGACTCTATTATTTCCCATTGTTTGGAGTCTTAGCTAGGGTCAGCTTTATTGATTCCTGTGAGTTTCCATTGCCTTAGGTTTCTAGCTCATCCCAGAGATGCCCGATTCCAATCGTCTCTCCCAGTACTCTCTCCCTCCATCCTTCCCCACCTGATCCCTCCTGTTACCATCCCCTCAGACTCCTCTTCCCATGATGTCTATTGTTTTCTTCCTCTCGGTGAGATTCACCTTGAACCCTCCTTGTTATTTAGCTTCTCTGGGTCTGTGGATTGCAGCATGGTTATCTGAAGTGGAAATGTAAAGGTTCTTAGGAAAGTCAGTTGGATGGTGTTTTGCTGGAGCAAACACATGAAGGAACGTTTCATTAAAGTGGACACAGGTGAAAGGCTAAGGCAGACTTGTGAAGGAATGTCTCACTGAAGCAAACACAGGAGAAGAGATGTTCTGCTAAAGCAAGCATGGGAAAGGACATGTAATGAAGGTTGCTAATGACATGCATGTATTGGTCCTCTTTACATTGTGTAATTGAGCTGCATTTGTTGGGACTCTACAGAGAGAAATGCAGCAAAAACCTTCTGGTGGTATGCTGCAGTTTCTTGCCAAGGACTTCCAAGGACTTGGGCTGATTGGATGCATGTGCTGAGAGGCAAGGAAGGCACAACTTTTGGTGTCCTACTGACTTGAGCCGAGGCTCATTCATGCTAGGTCATGGTACTGCTACTGATTCCTGTTTGTAATCACAACTCTACCAAACTGGATTGCTGGTGTATCCATGAAGTGTTTGCGATTGGATTGAGCTGCCGCTGCCTGCTGACCTGTGAATGAACTGGGGATTTCCAGAAAACACAGATGGGAGCTGCTCCAAAGAACCTTTCTAAATAGGTCCACTTTCCCTATATCCTTTCTTTTCCACTACTTCTGGTGGGTGGTAGGTTACAAGAGAGGTTAAAGTAAGGATCATCATTAAAAGTAAGGATTGAAAAAAATTAAAGTTACAGTTATCCTTTACAGCTAATATTCATTTATAAGTGAGGATACCATGTTTATCTTTCTGGGTCTAAGTTACCTCACTTAGGATAATCCTTTCTAGTTCCATCCATTTGCCAGCAAATTTCATGATGTCATAGATTTTAATAGCTGAGTAATAGTACATTGTGTAAATTGCATTTTCTTTATCTATTCTTTGGTTGATGGACAGCTAGGTTGCTTCCAGTTTCTGGCTGTTATGAATAAAGCTGCTATGAAGACAGTTGAGCAAGTGTCCTTGTGGTAGGGTGTCCTTTGGGAATATGCCCAGTTGTGGTAGAGCTGAGTCTTGAGGTAGATTGATTCTCAATTTTCTGAGAAATTGCTATATTAATTTCCAACATGGCTGTATAAGTTTTCACTCCCACCAGCAGTGGAGTAGTGTTTCCCTTTCTCCACATCTTGGCCACCATGAGCTGTGACTTGGGTCTTTGATCTTATCCATTTTGATGGATATAAGGTGGAATCCCAGACTTGTTTTCATTTGCATTTCCTTGACAGCTAAGGGTGTTGAACATTTCTTTAAGTGCTTCTGGGCCATTCGAGACTCCTCTGTTGAGAATTCTCTGTTTAGGTCTGTACCCCACTTTGAACACTCTTTCTGTATCTATTCACTATAGTATTTGAGATTTTTGTCTAGAGCAATAAGAAAACTAAAAGAGATCAAGGGGATACAAATTGGAAAGGAAGAAGTCAAAGTATCACTATTTGTAGATAATTTGATAATATATATAAGCAACCCCAAAAATTCTACTAGGGAATTCCTATTAACTAATAAACACCTTCAGTGAAGTGGCTGGGCATAAAATTAACTTTAAAAAAAATCAGTAGCTTTCCTATATACAAACCATAAACCAGTTGAGAAAGAAATCAGGGTAACAATACCCTTCATAATAGCCACAAATAATATAAAATATTTTGGTGTAACTCTACTCAACCAAGTGAAGGACCTGTAGGACAAGAACTTCAAGTCTTTGAAGAAAGAAATTGAAGGAGATAGAAAGATCTCCTATGCTCATGGATTCATAGGATTAATATAGTAAAAATGTCCATCTTACTAAATGCAATCTGCAGATTCAATGCAATTTTCATAAAAATTCCAACATAATTCTTTACAGACCTTGAAAGAACAATACTCAACTTCATATGGAAAAATAAAACAAAACCACAGGATAGCTAAAGCAATCCTTTACAATGAAAGAACTTCCAGAAGTATCAGCATCTCTGATTTCAAACTATACTACAGAGCTATAGTAATAAAAATGCATGGTATTAGCATAAAAGTAGACAAGGTGATTGATGGAATCTTATAATCTTTATGCTCCGTCTTTTGAGAAGATTCCTGAGTCACTATGGGGAGGGATGTGATATAAAAGGCTCATTTATATTTGAGAACTTCATAGGCACTTATGCTCTGGACTTTGACCAGTTGAGTCTCTGGATTGACTGCCATTCATTGCAAAGATAAAAGGAAGGAAGGGAGGGAAGAAGGGAGGGAGGAAGGCAGGACAGAAGAAAGAAAGATAGGAAAAAAGAAAGAAAGAAAGGAAGGAAGGAAGGAAGAAAGGAAGAAAGGAAGCTTCTCTGAGGATAGTCAAGGGCTTCACTAATGTATAGGTATAAATGTAAAGAACAAGCAATTTGACACTGTGCCCATTTTGCAAAATAAACCCAGCTTCTTCCTCTAGGTCCTATCCAGCCACAGGCTCTAGGCCCACCTCATGGTACCAGATTTTATTTTTCTCCTATCTTAAAGCTGGGGAAATAATAAACTTGATGATACTACATTACTGTAATATTAGCATTGGGGACATGGAAGCAGGAGGACTAAAAAGAGTTATTTAGTGAAACATTATCCATAAAGAGGGAAAGCCAAAGCAAAAGAAAGAAGGAAGGAAACAAGGAAAGGTTGGGGGGTGGTTAGAGAAGGAAAGTGGAGAGGGTCAGAGGAAATTAAAGAAGGAAACAATATGTACATGGCACTCTGGAAAGCCCAAAACTATGGATTGTAAGTATAAAAGGATAAGGATCTCATTGTAAAGGCATAGAAAACTGTTTTAAAAGAATTATAACCTGAATTCCCCAGAATTGAGAAAAGAGATGCTGCCACACATACCTTTTATCCCAGCATTCAGGAGGCAAAGGCAGGTGCTCTTTGTGAGATTCCAGTCCAGTCTGGTCTACACATCAAGTTCCAAGACAGCCAGAACTGCTGTGTAGAGGGACCTTGTCTCAAATAAACAAATAAACAACAAAAACCCAAGCAGAGAGAGAGAGAGAGAGAGACAGAGGGGGGGGGGGAATGTGATGACAATCCCAAGACATAAAAGAAATCTGAAATAAATAGACTAGACCACAAAAGATATTTCCCTTGTCTTATTGTAATTATAATAAAAAGTTAATTGAAAAAAGGAAAAGATAGTCCAAGTCACTTACAAAGGCAGACCCATCAGAATGACAGAAAATTAAAAAATATTCAACTGAAATTCTGAAAGCCAGAAAGGCTGGAATGATGTATTTCAAGTTCTGAAGTCAACTGGCAACCAAGATTATGATACCCAGCAAAGCTATCTGTCATAATTGATAAAAAAATAAAAACTTTCCACTATTGTGAAATAAAAAAGGCGAAAGGACTCTATGACCCCTAAGCAGCTATATAAACATATGGGGAGGAATTTTTAGACTGAAAAGAAAACCATCCATAAGGCCACAGGAAAGAACAAGCCACATCAAAATGATAGTCAAATGAAATAAAGAGTGCTCATAAGTTAGTGCTTTTGCTGCTCTTGTGTAGAGATAAAATGAGCATCGTACCAGGCACAGAAATAGACATGTACATCAATGGGATATAACAGAGGAACCAGATAAAAGGCCATGAAACTTCAACCATATGATTTTTTTTTTTGTCAAAGATGTCAAAATGCACATCGAAGAGAAGATAGTATCTTCAATAAATGGTCTGGGGAAACAGGATATTTACAAGTATAAAAATGAAATTGTGTCTTTATCTCTCAACATGCACAAAACTCAACTCCAAATTGACTAAAACTAGAAACTCTGTAACTGCTACAAAATAAAAATGTAGGGAGTATACTTCAAGATATAGAAATAGGTAAGGACTCTCTAAATCATACTCCAATCACTAAGAAAGTAAGACTAACAACTGATAGATGGGATCCCATGAAATTACAAAGCTTCTGTATGGCAAAGGAAACTGCTAATCAAGTGAAGAGGCAGACTACATAATGAAAGTCTTTGTGAGGTATACATCTGAGAGTGGGTCAATCTCTAGGATTTAATAAAGCCCTCAAGAAACTAAACATCAAAATAACAACAAAACAAAACAAAAAAACAAAAACAAAACAAATGCCCAATCAAAAAATGGGTTCTCAAAAGAAAAAATAGTACTAGCTAATAAACACTTAAAAATCCACCAAACATCATTAGCTATTAAAATATTTTTAAGTAAAAACTACTTTGAGATTACATCTCTCACTAGTCAGAATGGCTATCATCAAGAAAACAAAGACCAAATAAGATACAGAGAAAAGAGAACCCTATTCATTGCTGATGGGAGTGTAAATTGGTAATCAGTATGTAAGTTTCTATAAAAGCTGCCGAAAGAACTTCCATATGTCCTTGTATACTAGTCCTTATACTCAAAGGCGTCCATAACCAGCTACAGAGAGACTTGGCCAGTCACGTTCACTGCTGCTCCTTTCACAATAGCTAAACCATCCTAGATGTCTGTCTACAGATAAATGGATAATGAAAGTGTGAAAGTATACAACTATTCTAGTTTCAGCTTTTTTTTTTCCTGTGATGAAATACTGTGACAAAAATAAACTTAGAGGAGGGGGTGTTTACTCTGCTTACAATTCAGAGTTAAGTTCACTTGATGAGAAGTCCACGAGGGAACATTAAGCAGATCATAGCCTACTCACAGTCAAGAGCAGACAAAAACAATTGTGTACATGCTACTTGCTAGTATTCTGTTTGAGTTCTTTCCTCTTACACAGTCCAGGACTCTATGCCTCGGGAATGGAACCACCTACAGTTATCTGGGTCCTCACATGTCAGTAAATTTAGGAAAAGTCCCTACATTCGTGTGTACAGGCCAACCCAATGTAATCAGTCCCTCAGCGAAACTCTCTTCCCACGGGACTCTAGGTTGTGTTGAGAATTTAAGCTAATCATCAAAACAACAGCACTGTATTGTGTTCTAAAAAAAATACAATTATAAAATGTATAGGCAAACAGATGATATTGGAAAATACTATAGAAAGTAACCCAGGCCTAAAAAGACAAATGCTGTATACCCTTTATTACATGTGGGTGAAAGCTTCAAGATTTTAATTTGTACATTTAATTTTGAATGCCTATCTCTATAGAAATCAGGAAGGTAGAAATTTTCCATGACTGGGGGAGAGGAAGAGGCCTTAAGTGAAGAGGGGGAGAGGGGGCAGTAGAATATGCGTGATATGAAAATGTGGGCTCAAGGCTTAGATAAGGATGTGAAAGGGGCAAGGTGGTGATGGGCAGGTAGGAGGCAGATTAATAAAAACTAAGAATGTATGAAAAGCTTTATAGAACCATATTTTTGTAAGCTTATTAAAAATATAATTTTGGAGGTGGGTGCAGTGAACTCTATTGATGGTATTCAAGAGGGTGGGGTCCCTCATTTTCTCCTGGGGATCTGGGATGGGTACTATGAAGTGAGACGCTCAATTGTTGAAGGCAGAGTTGGGACAGGAACTCCTCAGTGGTTGAGGACCTCTCTGTTTCTCTCATTCCCATCTTCCCCTCACCACCTCCCAGGGTTTCTTATTCCTTGGAGGCTGTGTAGGCCAGGAGGTCCACCATCCTGTTAATGTAGTTTACTCTGTCATACCTGGAAATAAGCTTTATGAAGTTGTCATTTAATTGTCATTACAAAGCTATGGTAGCCCCAGCATCAAAAGTGGAAGAGTGGGCTTTATTATTAAAGTCACAGGAGATAATATGGTCTTTGGTGTAGCTCAGGATACCCTTTAGTGGGCCTTTTAGTGGCTCTTCACTAACTTCTTGATGTCATTGTACTTGACAGGTTTCTTCAGGCAACATGTCAGATCTATGATGCACACATTGGCAGTCTGAACATGGAAGGCCATGGCAGTGAGCTTCCTGCTCAGCTCTAAGATGATCTTGACCACAGCCTTGGCAGCACCAGTGGATGCAGCCCCACAGCCATCACACCAGTTTCCTGGTGGGGCCATCCACAATCTTCTTGATTTAATGGACTGTGGTCATGAGTACTTCCATAATGCCAACGTTGTCATGGGTGACCTTGGCTGGGGTATGGTGGGAAGCAGTTTGTGGTACAGGAAGTATTGCTGACAATCTTGAGTACATAGTCATACTTCTTTGGTTCATACCCATGACAAACATGGGGTATCAGCAGAAGGGGGAAAATGATGATCCTTTTGGTGCCATCCTTCAAGTAGGTCCCAGCCTTCTCCATGGTGGCAAAGACACCAATAGATTCCATAATATACCTGGCACCAGCATCACATTTGATGTGGGTATGATCTTGCTCCTGGAAGATGGAGAAGGCTTTCCTCTGTAGCACTTGTGGTGGGTAGATCATACTGGAACATGTAGACTATGTATTTGAAGTTAATGAAGGGGTCACTGATGGCAACAACATCCACTTTGCTAGAAAGGCAGTTACTACTGGCTACTAAAGGCAGGCCTGGTAATGAGGCATCCAATATGGTCAAATCGGCTCATTTTGACCATCACCATCATGTTTCAGGGATGAGGCTGGCATTGCACAAGAAGATGTGGCTGTCTCTGTAACCAGGAAGAGCAGAGATACAACTGAATTTTAAAGAAGGAGTTTGAACACCAGTACAGTGTAGAAGTGAACATTGCTTTCCCCAGAAAACATGGGTCAATAAATGAAAAAATCTCAGTGTTCACTATGGGATACTTCCTTACATGTTATGGGCCAGGCCATAGAGGCCTCCTAAACAATATAGGCTATTGCTGTTGACCCTATAGTTAAAGACACAACACAGTTTGGTTATAAGACATAGAGAAATCAAGCTGGAACTGATCTGTAAACTATCCCCCAGCTGTTTTTCATAGTGCCAGAAGGTGCTACGCAGGCTACCTGGGGCAAAAATTCATCAATAATGTTACCCAACAGTGGACCCTAAATGTTGCATTACTGACCTCCTAGGCAAGATGTATACTGCAATAGTGGCATAAACATTAGGAAGATGACCAGCCACTTTCTTATTGGATCTGAGGTCTGTTCCACACAAATAAATTCAGCATTTCTCAACCTATGGGTTGTGACTTCTTTGGGGTTGGGGTGGAGCAACTGTTTCACAGGGTTTGCCTAAGACCATTGGAAAACACAGATATTGACATTACAATGCATAACAGTAGCAAAATTACACTTATGAAGTAGCACCAAAAATAATTATATGGTTGAGAGTCACCACTACATGAGAAACTACATTAAAGGGTGGCAGCATTAGGAAGGCTGAGAACCACTGAAATAATGTCTAGTACTGCAAACTAGTCATGGCCCGGGAAGGACACACACTGTCATGGGAGAACCTACTGCTGTTGTTTTGTTAGACAGAAATGTTGTCAATCTGCCTTCTAAGTATTTGGTTATACTCATATATTAGTGCTGTTGTCAACCTTGGCCAGGAACGTTTCCCTTTGCAGTCGGCAGCAGTCAAGGCAGAGCCTTGTAATTAGTCCAAGTACTGAGGAGCAAGTGACTGTTGGGTGCTCAGCCCTAAATAGGACGTCTAGATCAACCCATAAAGCTCAAGGAACACCATGGAGCATGGGAGAAAAGTTCCAGCCAGAGGATGGAGCGCTGTGAAAGAAATACTATCTTTTGAACATGGCATGGAGTCAGAGGAGCTACAGTAACTCTGGCAAGATCAGGCAGCAATTCCCATCTTGATGGGGGAAGAGTCTCACAAGGCCTTAGCTAAGAAGCCATTGGCAACTGAAGGGTTCTGGGAAGAGGGGGGAGTCATTTTTCTTCAAGGATTTGGCTATGGGTAGATCACCCAGACTTATGCAGGCAGCACTACCTGGACTCAGTTGGGCTATATTTTAAAAAAAAAAAAAGACACTGGGCAGTGGTGGCGCACGCCTTTAATCCCAGCACTTGGGAGGCAGAGGCAGGTGGATTTCTGAGTTTGAGGTCAGCCTGGTCTACAGAGTGAGTTCCAGGACAGGCAGGGCTACACAGAGAAACCCTGTCTCGAAAAACCAAAAAAAAAAAAAAAAAAAAAAAGACATGAATGTGGGAGAGGTGTTTACTAAGGGGCTCTGGGAGTACTGGGAGGGGAGCATTAGGGGTGGCTATGACCAAAATGCATAGCATTTGCAGAATTTGTCAAAAATAAGTAATATGGAGGAAAAAGGGCAGACTTAATAATTTCAGCTATTTCTATTTTCAGTGTGAGCTTTGGAACTGTAGTGGGGATTGATAACACTATCATTTTAAGCCACTATTTCTGGTTTAAAATAAAAGGACATGCTGCGCTCTGGATGGAGCGCATTTGTTGGCTAAGCATGCATGAGGTTCTAAGTTGGATCGCCAGGACCACATAAATGCAACTCCGTAGTGCATGTCCATAATTGCAGCAATTGCAAAGTAGAGGCAGGAGGTTCAGAAGTTCAAGGTCATCTTAGGCTATCTAGGGAGTTCAAAGCTACCTTAAGCACCACAAGATCCTATCCTGGTACCTCCCTGAAGAACATTTAAGAACAGGAATGTATAGCTGTTGTTACTGGATGTCACTAATTCTCCCATGGGTTTAACTCTTTGTTAGCAAAAATGCTCTAATTCGGAATTTTCTTGAAGTTCTCCTTTATTACTATAGAAAATAATTTTATGTCCACTCATATGGCAAATTAGGAGGCAAGAGAAGACTGTATGTGCAGCTCTTGTTATTTTACTTGCTCTGTTTTTAGCAATGAAGAAACATCGAGACAATGTAGTGACAAGACAACAGTAGGGCCTGATCCATCAAATCCTTGGGAGAAAGGAGGGCAGTTGGTTCTAAAGTAAACACCACTCTTCTATTTTAGGACTGTTAGTGGCAACTCTTAGTTTTCGTCCAGCTTAGAATGTTTGCAGAAGTACATTCGATTACTGAGGCATCTTGAAGACCAGTTTGGGATTTTGTTGCATAATACCATCAAATTCTGAGCAGGGCTTGAGAACTGGAAATCTTGGAGAGAGTTTAAAGAGCCACAATGATTATTAACCCTGACAAGTAGTAGAAATAGGCAGATAATTATAGGATGTACTTAATAGACAGAAATATAGAGCAGTTTATAGGACGAGAAAAAGAAAACATAAATACAAGTGAGTTTGTGGAAAAATGTGGGAATCAGTGTACACTAAAACATTAATTACCCATCCCACAGTTGCTTCCTTTTTTTATTTAAAATAAATCTCCAAACACTGTATAGTACACAGAAGTTATTATATTAAGCAAAAAAGGCAAACCTCTAGGTATTTACGTATCTACTGAGGAAGGATTCCTGTCAAAACCTTCAGAGTGCTGGAATAAAGTGGAAAAAAAGGACAAGATCTCCCCTTTATTATACTGAATTGTGGTAAATGGCAGACGTGTTGACTCTAACAATCATTCTTTGCACGCTATAGCTAACTTCTAATATCCCAAATAGCCGAGCTTCTGGAGGTAGGGTTCACATTTTTACATTTTGTATTTGTTTCGGTACTTAACTGAACACCCGGTAAGCAGTTCAACATGGCTTACGGGGTAAAAAGACGTCTTATAAGAGGCTAAGAATTGCTAATACCCACGTCTCTGACCGTCCAATACGTTGAAATCTGCGGTTTTCACTTCAAGTCTAATACAGACTTTCATGCCAACTAGGAGCAAACCTGTTTGCAACACAATGCTTTGTATATACAAGGTATGGTGGAAAGGATCCGAACCGCACATAGTGCTAACTGGCGAGGGTGTCCTGACCTGGCGGACAGCCCTTCCTGCCTTTATTTTTAAGCCCAAAGACAAACGTTGGGAGGCCTCCGCGGCGGGGGCGCGGCCGGCTCGCGAGCACCGAGCTCGCTCGGGCAGCAGCGGGTGCGGCTCCCGCCCACTCGGAGCAGCTCGGCGCGGCCTCGGCGTCCCCCAGAGGAAAGACTGGGCGCCGCAGTCGGCCTTGGCATCGCCCATCCCGCTCGGGTGCCGCGGCTCTCGCGCCCGGGCGGGCACCGCACTGGGCACGGCGGGCGACTCGTGGTCGCGGCAGGCACCCGCAGGGCCCGCCGTCCCGTCAGCTCGGTCTCGGGTCCGGCAGGCCTCGCGGAGCGCGCTCCAGCTCCCGCCCCGCCCCTCCGACTCGCCCCGCCTCCCGGGCAATCTCCTCGCGCTCGCCGCCCGGCACGCGCGCTGCGCCCTGCCGCCGCTCCCGCCGCCGCCACCACCGCCGCCGCGGAGCGTTTCTCCGCCGCGCCTGGCTTCCAGCTTCGGGCCGGAACCGGAAGTGTAGGGGGCGGGGCCGGCCGAGGCCAGGAGACCGAAAACGCGGCCGAGCCGGGAGCCGGGAGCTGGAGCCGGAGCCGGAGCCACAGCCTGGACCAGAACTTGGCCGCCGCCTGCGCCGCCGTCTCCTGTCGCCGTCTCCCGCCGCCGCCTCTCACCGCCACCGCCGCAAGCTCGGCTACCGTGGTCCGCGGACTTTGGGTGTCCGGGTTGAAGGTCGGTCCGGACGTCGGAGCAGCTCGGCTCCCGGACCGTCCGGGCGGCTGCGGGCGCCGCCGCCGCCGCCTCGTCGCCTTAGCTAGGCGTTTTGTTCGCTGAGACGCGAGAGGCGAGCGAAGCTGACAGTGATTTTGACAGTGATTCCAACCCGCTTTTGTTGTTGTTGGCTTTTCGTTGTTTGGTTTTGTGTGTTGTGCGTGTATGTGGCGGTTTTTCCCCCGTGGTACATTTTTTTAAATTGTTGTGCCTTTTTTTTTCCTTTTTTCAACCCTGTGAACGTTTTTTTTTGCTCCCCCCTCCCCCCGCCTCGGGGCTTCCGAATATGTTTTATGACGGTTGATTTTACACCAGGAGGTTTGTCTCCGAGGAAGACCCAGGGAACTGGATATCTAGCGAGAACTTCTACGGCTTCTCCAGCGCCTCGGGAAAATGGGAGCTGCTGCAAAGTTGGCGTTCGCCGTCTTTCTTATCTCTTGCTCTTCAGGTAGGTGGAGGAGCCGCCGCGGCGGGGCTGTGGCCAGCTGCCGTCGGCTGGGCAGTTGTCGGGCCGAGGCTTTTCCCGCGCCTGACCCCGCAGCCCTGACAAATCTGGAAATCTCCATGAATTCCACTTGTTTTGGGTTGGTTTGGCAAACTGATAGATTGAGTGCTGTGTTGTCGTGCAAGTGAGAAAGTCATGGTTTGTGGCTCTTAACACTCGATGACAGCGCTGGTTGGGTTGCTGTTAAGCCGCAAATACCACAAGTGAAAATTTATGTAAAGGTTTGAGACCCAGAAGGAGGTATTCCGAAATGTCATTTAGCCTAAGCTGTTCCAAAACAAGGACCGGTTTTGGTCATCATCTAATTAGTGCTTCACCGGTGAATATCGAGACATAGATCAAGTGAGCTGGTGTTTAATTTTGACTGTGAGAAACAATGCATCCTATCAGCGATTTAATCTAGGTCTCGTCTCACGTCTTCTCCAACTTCATTGTCCAGTAGTGTTAAAAATAGTTATAGTTGCTGGAGTATTAACCATAACCCAGTGCAGGAGAGGTATGCTGCTGTGTGTTGGTGTGTGCTGGCTTTCACCCACCATTTGCGTGCTCTTTTCAGGCGTAGATTCTGCTTACCTACGGAATACTTCTTTTAAACGCTTTGTACCGACACATTGTTTTCAGTTTAGAAAAGGGCATGTGAAATTGTGCTCATGTTTAATATGCTATTCTTGTGAGTTGTATTTTAGCTCAAGGTTAGGAGCATACTCTGGCCATTTTATATCCGAAAATTTGATTATGTGAAGATATTGTATGGTTGCAACCAGTGGTTGGAAAAACTAGGCTTTTGTACTTGAAATTCTGGAAAATGCATACATCTAGCTGAAAGGTGTGCAGATGCACTTAGCAGGAGAGTTAGTTCGAGGGATGAAACAGTTTAAAAGTCACAGTGAATGCATTCATTATAAATATTCAGTGTATACTTCCTAGGTTGTGGCAAGGAAGAGGGGTGGGGGACAAATTGACAGGTTTCATGGTTGTGCTGTTCCCTCGTTATGTCACAGGGAGATTAGAAGGTGCTAGTCTTTTCTTTGTGTACCTCTCTGTTGTGTGTGTGTCTGTCTGTCTTCCCTACCCCACCCCCTTTTAATAGAATCTTTTGTAATGTATAGAATTTTGCTGAATGGTACATTTCCTTGTGGTTAATAAATGGATAAAGTCTAGTCTTATGTCTGTAGTGGTATTGATCAGTTCCGGGTGGGCTGAATGTGTTGTGAAATGGCGATCATTGCCAGAGATTAACCAAAAGAATCATGTCTGTTTAAATGGAAGAAGGAACATGCTTAAGGCAGGCGGACAGTTCTTTTTGTGCTGGTTTAGAGAGCAAGCTAAACAATGGTGTCTGAAATGAATGGAAGCTTTGATAATGTTAAACATCTTGCTTTTCTGAACCGACTTAACCATGTAGTTTTTCCCCCCACATAGTGCTCCCCCCCCCATCTATGTATCTAGCTGGTAAACTCCTGCTCAGGTCGCCTTTTTTTCTGATCTGCCCTTGAGGAGGAGGGGCATCATGGCCACTGACCAAGGACTGTGGACATTATTCTTTTTCAAACCCACCTGAGTCTCATTAATTGATGAGGGAGGTTATTCTTGAGCAGCCCCAAGGTATCACTCCTGGAAAAGCAAGCTGACACTACAGATCTTACAGCTTCTTCTGCTTGGCTTGGGAGTAAAAAGAACTGAGCAGTAGTTCCCTTTATGATTATTTTCACTGGGCTCCCAGGTTAATAGCAAAAATTTTGAGGTTGAGAAGTTCTGCTGTTATGAAACATATAAATAATCTATTGAAATAATTTGAAAAGCTTTAATCTGTATTGATACATGAAAGTGACTTTGTGTTTAAAATGCCTATTTTTTTAAAAAAGGACTTTGTCAGGAATCAAATGCACTCTTAAAAGGTCTCTCTCTCTCTCTCTCTCTCTTTCTCTCTCTCTCTCTCTCTCTCTCTCTCTCTCTGTGTGTGTGTGTGTGTGTGTGTGTGTGTGTGGTATCTTCTAATTGATTTTTCTGTGTAATGTGTAATCTGGCACTAGAAGATGAGGGTGGCTATTTTTATTAGAATTAAGTAATTTACTAAATTACCAGTCTGTTTCTGGGTATCTGACTTAAAAAAAAATCAAATGGGAAACAGTAGTAGTGAGGAATGTGTTTATGCTAGGTGTTCAGGAAGGATACATGGTTGCTGGTTTTTAAATGTTTTTTAGACTTTGGTTTTTTTCAGCTTCCATCCCATGGTATGTGCTATGGAGACTGATTATGCAGACTATTCCTGTAGGATATGGCCAAGTGTATAATTTCCTCCTTGCTCTCATTCCAGGAGAAACATTTTAAGTTTTGCCCTCATCCTGGAATGCCTTCAGATTCCCTACGATTTTTAATTTTTATTCCTCTTTATCCTTCTTCAGAGTCTGTTTCAAAACACAAATCTGCTTTCTACTATTTGAAGCATCATGGCTAGTTTGTGTGTTTTCTTACAATTTGTAAAAATGTGAGGATGAATTTAACATTGCCCAATACTGAGGTTTATCCTACCTAGGGTACTAAAGGTCCTGTGGTATTTGACTGTCTGAGGTTGAAGATTCTTTTGGATTGTGTGTGAACTGGTAACAGTATGGTTATTCATGAAAGAAGCAGAAATACAGAGTTGATAGCTAGGCATCACTGTGTTGTTGGAGGGAGAGCTGATAGTACAGTCTTCTAGGACTTCTGAATGTTGGCTAGGAAGTCATAGATAATAATGTTTTTTCTTTTGTCTCTTTTCTTTTTTGTAAAGCAGAGACTTATTTTTACTGGTCTGAATTATGTGTAGGTGTGTGTCTGCTTGTGGGTTGGTATGTGCATATAAATGCATGGAGGCCAGAGGTGTTAGATCCTCTGGAATTAGTCATGAGCTGTCTAATGTAGGTGCTGGGAACTGAACTCTGGTCCTCTGGAAGAGCAGCAAACACTGCTTCTGCAGCCCAGTAACAAACTGCTTCTGCAGCCAAGTGCTTTGTTTCTTAAAAGTAGAAACCTCTTACATGTATGCTGTTAAATCCCAGTATAATATGGTGAAACATACAGACTAGATGAAAAACCAAACCAAATTCTCCCTCCCACATTCCACTTTGAAATTTTTCCTGTTTATGATCTGAGCTAGTGGTTCTCATGCTGGAGTGATTTTTGTCTCTCTTCCTCAAGAGAGACATCTGGAGAAATTTTTTATTTGTCAAAACTGGGGAGGGGATGCTTAATTGGCACCTAGTGGGTAGAAGACAGAGATGTTGCTAAACTTTTTCCACTGCACAGGACAGCTACTACAACAAAGAATTATCTATCTCAAATTGTGAGCAGTGCTCAGATTGAGAAACCAGTTTTTAAATTCTAAAGCTTAAAAACCATTGATAAGTTAGTGAAAGAGCTATGGGCTCCCTCCCATCAAAGTCAGTTATCTAAGTTTTACTAGTGCAGGATATTGGTGAACGCCAAGTGACTCTGTTGTAAGTTTTCATTATCGTTTACATTTAGAATGTGATTGAATTCAGAAAATAAGTTCTCATTATATATTATTTCATCCTGATATGTCATTTATGCTATTTTGCTGCCAGTTGTGAGTGAAGTCTTTAGTGACCTATTCTGACTATTCATGAAGACCCTTGTTCATGGACATGATTAATAGTTGCCCGGGGTATCATGTTAAGCCATATTTAGTTTTGGTCTGGTATTCTCTCCTTCTAGGACCGTTCCTTTTCTTACTGAAATTCTGGAACTGCATGGCTGTGGGCAGTGTGTGCTAAACATGGTATCTAAAAAGTTTTGTATCATATAGATAAGAATGAATGCTTTTCTTGAATAATTCCAAGGTATAAGTGTTAGGGTTAGATAAGTTCGTTATTTGAAAAGGAATATTTCTTTTGTTTACTTTAAAAATTTTGAAAGTGATTTATTGATTGTGTAATTTTCTTGAGAACAATTAGCTGGCTTTTGGTTATCATTACACTCATTTAAAACACATCAAGTAATATTCTACAGTCCCTTAAAGACTTTTGTACTTTTTAGGTTTAAATCTTGATTTTAATTAATAGATGTTTACCATGTTTTGAACTCTGGGTTTTAAAAACTTAATCTAGTCAGGCAAGATGAGAATTACAGAATTAAAATATGTGGTACTATATTATTCAAGAGAATTTAAGATGTTTGAGATCAGATAGTCTTTATTTTAAATTTATTTTTACTATTTTAATTATATGTTGATGTGTGTGTGTGTCTATATGTGACTATGTGTACATGAGTTGGAGTTATAGACAAGCTGTTGGCCTTACGTGGGTGCTAGGAACAGAACACTGGTTCTCTGGAAGAGCAGCCAGTGTTCTGATGCTAAACCATATCTCCAGTCCCTTCATAGTCTTTCCCACTGTTCTTTCATTTGCTGGGTTTTGGACTATCACACATACTTGAGTAGTGTGTATCACTGGTTTGAACTTCAAATTGTTCCTATTTTCTTTTTCATATTCAAGGTTTTTCTAACTCTTTGCTGCCTTTTAACAATCTCTTATTGTCCTTCGTTCATTGTCTGTTTAAGCCAAAATTTGACCAGACCTGTGAGTGGATTTATTGCCACTGATGGGCCCACATTAGAGTTCCTCTGTTGTAGATTTAATTCTGTTAGGTTGTAACAGTCATGTCTAGACAGAACATTGATTTAAAATTGACTATTGAAGATGAAAGTTCCAGGAATGGAGTATAAAGGAAGAAGACAAGGAAGCTATTGTAGATAGCAGTTGGCATTCTGTCATTCTTGACCAGATGTCTCAGTCACTGTCATGTGTACCCAGTGCATCTAGTGGTTAGACTTTGTTTAATAAAGGGACTTAAAAGAAGTATGTAATTCTATGAAGCTGAAATTTTTGAACTGTTAGAATGATGCACTCAGAAAAAATATTGGGAGATTTTTATGCAGAGTGAACAAAACTGTGGTCATGATGATTAGCCCTGGGCTGTAAGTGCCAAAGCAGTCCAGCTCATGTGTCTTCTCGTTTACTTAAACTGTTACAGCTTTTTAAATAGGAGTACCTAGGGAGTTTTTTTTTTTTCTGACCCCAAGCTATTCCTTTCCTCCCAAAGCTACTATCCCCCCGCCCCAATCTATTCTAGTTAAAAAAGAAATCCGAGGCTGGATATAATGGTACATGCCAGTAGTCCCAGCACATGGTAGGCAGAAGCAGGAAGATCTCAGCAAGTTCCAGGCTGGCTTGGTTTACAGAGTGAAAATCTGTCTTAAAAAAATCAGTCAGTCAATTAATCACTCAATTTTGCTTACAGTCTTTCACTTACATCTTTGTCAAACTTAGTTCATTTTCTTGTGCCTCTACAAAATAGGAATATAAATGGTGTACACTTTAGAAAGTGGTTTGATGAGGTGGCACATGAGTTTTTGTTGTTGTTGCTGTTTGTTTGTTTGTCTGTTTGTTTTGAGACAGGGCTTCCCTGTGCAGCTTTGACCGACCTGGAATTCTGTGTAGACTGGTTTGGCCTTGAACTCAGAGGACCACCTTTGCCACCGTACCTGGCAAGCACTCCAACAATGTCGCCACTCCTCCGACTCATAAGTTCTGTGCTTTAGTTTTACAAACTCAAAATGTAGTTACCTTTTATTGTATGCCTTGTGCATTTATGTGTGTTGTTTCTTCCTGCTTTATCCAGTTAACTGCTGTTATTTTTAAGATTGAAAAGTGTTATCCTTAGAAATATTTTCTCTGCCACCCAACCACTATTGAGGTGTAGTAGCTTTTGTTCTTTAACACTTTTGGAGTGACCTTAGTTTCGGTAAGTTCTGTAAATGTTCACTGGCCAAGTACAAATGCTTATCTAGTTTTTATTTTTGAAGAGTTTCCCTTTAACCACTGTATGTATACCCTGGAATACAGTAGCTTCTTAGAAAATCCTTATTTAGTGAATGAAATGCAACTGTTTTGCGTGTTTGGTGCATAGATTTCCTTTTATGTTATTAAGTAATGAACTTGGGTTAGGTGATCTCTAAAAGCTTTCTGATTTCTCAGGATTTGATCACAATAGGGACATACTATTAAGAAAATACACTTTACTAGTGGTTGTTTTGATATCCTTAAGTTCTGTTCACTTTTAAAAATGCTTTGTCTCTAATCCCTAGATTAGCATTTTGTTAGAATTTGAATTGTGTGGATTTATAGATTCTTCCATATCTTCAAGTTCAGTGATGTTCCTAATTTTTAAACTATAATCCACAGTGAGAATTATACATTGTATCATGACTTAGTCTCCATGTGATAGTGTCTATGTGTATGTCAGATTAAAGCATCATGAATTATTACTCTTACTGTATACAAGAGGGATACTTTTATTTATTGCTATATTCTGTTTCATTTATATATGATGAGTATTAGGGCTGGAGAGATGTCTCAGCAGTTAAGGGCACTGGCTGATCGATCTTCCAGGGGACTTGAGTTTAGTTCCCAGCACTCACATGGTACCTCACAACCCTCTGTAACATCAGTCCCAGGAGATCTCTTCTGGCTTCTGTGAGTGGCAGGCATGCAGGTGATACCCAGCCTTAAATGTAGACCCATAAACATAGAACAAACAAAGTAAAATTTAAAAAAAGTTGAATGTGGGCCATTGAGTCAATGGCTAACTAATGGACTGTAATTGTCAAAAACACCTATCCAAGTTCTGCAGTTCCCTTATTCCCTCTGCTCTGTACTGTTTGAATGAGATTTAAAAAAAAAAAAGTACCAAAATGGCTTTAATGTTAATCTCTTAACAGTATGTGCCACTGTTAGAGCAGGCTGTCCTAGGGGAGAACTTGGACCTGACTCTTTGTACTCCTTTTTTCTTCTGGTCCAGTTGTTTAAATTACAATCTCATTCTGTTTTAGCACTTTCTTGTATTTTGGGGATGTTTAGAGTTTTTCACTCAGGAAATATTACTAGCACAAATAGATACTGGGAATACAAGATCTTGACAGGAAATTTAAAAGGATGTTTATGAAATGTGAAGGAAAAGCCAAGAAGAAGCATTGGAATGATAGGTGATACTTGAACATAAACTTGAGAAAGATTGGAAGGTAAGTTGGGATAGACCTAATCCAAAGGAAATATTGGTGTCCTCAGGAACGCTTATGCTTTGCTTACAGAGATAAGCGGTCTCAGCTGAGGGCATAAATTCAGATGGAAGAACAGAAACAGAGGCAATATTGGAAGGAATGATAAAGATCCTGATGGATGTCCCGGATCTGTGTATTTGGAGTACAGGACAGAAAAGCAATGTGAAGATTAAGGTAGATGATAGCATTACTAATACAAGTGGTAAGGAAATAACAGGCCAGAAGGAATTAGAAACGTTTCTTATAGCTAAATAAATGTCTAGGTGGCTATGGTTTTCCATGGTAAACATGAATGAAAGTACACATGTGAATTTAGAAAAATAAAAGATACTAAAACTCATGAAAAAAATGTAATGATATTTTACAAGGGAAGACACCGATGAATTGATCTCCATTGGGTTGTCAGTAATGATTCTGAGTATTAATGGCTCTGCATGTTTATGTTTAGAGGATAGTTACCTTCTAGTAGTTACCCCTTTTAACTCTCTTGGTGATCTTAATCTTTCTATTCTTAATTTATGTGAGATGTCGTTCCTCACAGTAATACTGCTCTACACAAGTACACTAAGGTCTTTGCTGAAGTTGGTGCTATTCATGCCTGAAGTCTACCTGTTCCACAGGCCATTCTTTTTTTTTTTTTTTTCTTTTTTTTCTTTTTTTCTTTTTTTTGAGACAGGGTTTCTCTGTGTAGCTCTGGCTGTCCTGGAACTCACTGTAGACCAGGTTGGCCTCGAACTCAGAAATCCACCTGCCTCTGCCTCCCAAGTGCTGGGATTAAAGCTGTGCGCCACTACTGCCCGGCAGCCATTCTTTTAGACGAGATAAAAACAGTTTTTCTTTGTTTCCACTATTACTGGGTCTAACTTTTATTTTCCAATGTTGCTGAAACAAGCACATGTAAAGCAGGAAGACAGTAACTAGAAGGACTGGCTGCACATGTGGGGACAGATTGTTTAGAACATGTCAACTTTTTATATGTTGTAATAAAATATTCTTGTTACAAACTTGGAGCTTTAAAAATTATAAGCTTTATTCTTAGTTAGAATTGCTGATTTTAAAATTTATATTTGATAGAAATGATATTGCAAGTGTGATGGTTTACTCATGTAATCTCAGCATTTGTAAGGCTGAGGTAGGAGGATTGCCATGATTTCAAGGACAGTGTAGGCTATGAAGTGAGTTCTGGGCCAGCCTGGGCTTTAAAGTAAGACCCTGCCCCTACTCTAGAATACCATTATTTGGAAAAAAAATCTTTTGTTCACATCTTTCTGAGTACAGTTGTTACATCAAACTTGTGATCCAAGGCATTTCACGATGACTGGGAGTGGGTGAGTCATGAGAGCATGGAGAGTTTCTAAAACCCTGAGGTTACATTGGAACATGTATAAGCCAAGTTGTATTAAAGGAGACACACTAAGTAGCATAGTAGCTGCTCCAGAATAACACTGACATCTGTTAGTGATCTTTGAGTCTAATTTAGAAGGGCATAGTATAGAAGACATTTAAAATATAGGTTCAGTTTTTGGGAGATATTTTTAAATTTTTAGTCAAATTACTGAGCAACTACAGCAAAACAATATTCTAACAATAATATAGCCAAAGAAAATGTAAATATAGAATGCCAGAGAGGTGCTAGGATTCCCTAGAATCTTCAGATAGAGGTTTTGTTTTTGTTTTTTTTTTTTTGTTTTGTTTTAAACCAGTATTTACTTAAAGTTCACTTGTTTTAGCATGGATTGAGGCAGGGGAGATTGCAGTGATTTTGAAGTTAGCCAGGGCTACATAGTAGCAGGGCAGCTTGAGCAAAACAGCCAAACCCTGATTCAGGAAAACAAAAGTGAAAACAAAACATTTAGGTAAGTATCTTATCTGATGGAATTTAAAATATTCTTCTTGAACAACTACATTTAAATTTTAGGTATTTTTTTAAAAACTTTTTTAATGCAAAAGTAAACTTTGAAGGTTTTTCTTTTTTTAAGATTTATTTATTTTATGTATATGAGTACTCTATCTGCATGTACACCTGCATGCCAGAAGAGGGCATCAGATCCTATTGTAGATGATTGTGAACCACTGTATGGCTGCTGAGGATTGAACTCAGGACCTCTGGAAGAACAGGTAGTGCCACTGACCCATCTCTGTAGGCCATCAACTTTGAAGATTTCTTAAGGCCATTTTTAGATACCAGATACTTAATTCTTAAAAGATTAGTTGGTCAGTATATATATTTTTTTCTTTTCTTCTTTTAGATAAAAGGTCATGTAGCCTAGTCTGTCTTCAAACTTACTACAAAGCGGAGAGTGGCCTTGAACTCTTGCTCCTCTGATTCTATCTCCACAGTGCTAGGCTTGTTCTCCTAATTGATTTGTATGTGTGTGCCTGAATGTGTGGTGAATGCCCATGAGAGTGAGTGTGTGTCCTAGTGCAAGCTCATGTAGAGGCCAGAGCAGGTCTTTGGGTTTCTTCCTTTATTGCTATCTTCTTTTTTGCCTTGAGACCTGGGTAGTCTCTCACTGAATCAGCTGTTCAGATGAGGACTATTTTCCTTATCAGTGAGCTTGGCGCAAGAACATTCCCATATCAGAAACTGTAGTTCTATTTATACTGGTGACATGTATTTACAAGCCTTGATTTAGGTGACATTTTTATTTATGGTTAGCAGCTTTGTATTGATGTCATTCATGAAAGGGACTCACTTCATTAAACTAGAGAACAGAAGCTGTCAGCCCTGCCTTTACATTTTCAGAATCTTTTACTATTGGAACATGGTGGCACCCTATAAAGGGCTAGTTAAGTCTGTCTTTGCCTTCCCAGTGTTAGGGTTGTAGGCATTTGGAGCATGTGTAGGATTCAGACCCTTGTGCTTGTAGAACAAGCACTGTTATCCATTGAGTCTTCTCTGCCCTTCAGTTGTTTGAATTTTAAAAATAAATATTTTGAAGACTATGATGTAGCTCAGGTCATAAAATGCTTACCCACGGAGTATGGAGCCCTGGGTTCAATTCCCTAGCAGCACATAAAAGGCATGGCCTAGGCTTGTACTCTCAGCACTTGAGGAGGCAGGAGGTTCCAAAGTTCAAGATCAGTAAAGAGTTTGAGGCTAGGTTGAGCTACAGGAGACTATCATCAAACCAAACCAAATATTGTTATTTTCTCTATTTTTATTTTATTTTTTATTAGTTAATTAATTTCATTTATTATTATTATTATTATTATTATTATTATTATTGGTTTAACTCAGGGTTTCTCCATGTAGCCCTGACTGACCTAGAACTAACTCCCTCTTTCTGTGGATCCAACTGCTTCTGCCTTCCAGGTGCCAGAATTAAAGATGTGCCACCACCATCTGGTAAACTTAAAGAGTATGTTACTCAACTTGTTTCTGACCTTTAACAACATCAATACCTTATTTTATTCATTCCTGAATTAAAGTAGATAATATTGATAAGTTGTTCATTTAACAGATAAACATGTGGATACATGGTTGTCTTAGGGTTTTACTGCTGTGAACAGACACCATGACCAAGGCAACTCTTATAAGGACAACTTTTAATTGGGGATGGCTTACAGGTTCAGAGGTTATCATCAAGGCTAGAGCATGGCAGCATCCAGGTAAGCATGGTTCAGGAGGAGCTGAGAGTTCTACATCTTCATCTGAAGGCCACTAGGAGAAGACTGACTTCCAGAGATCGAGGACAAGGGTATTAAAGCCCATGCCCACAATGACACACCCACTTCAACAAGGCCACACCTCTTAATAGTGCCACTCCCTGGGCCAAGCATACACAAACCATCCCAAGGGTAAATGCTAAGTACTGCAGTGAACAATACCAATGTGATCATGTCCTATGGAACTCTTGTGATAAACATGTAGTGAAATAAATCAAATAATTATGCATTGCTGTATGTGCTGTCAGAAATTAAGAGGTGGTGAGAGCTTAACACTTCATTTGCCTCATGTTATATGTTACGTTCTAATTGTTTGCCTTGGTTTTTTTGTTTGTTTGTTTTGTTTTGTCTTATTACTAGAGCGCAAGCTGAGTATGGGAAGAAGTGGCTCCTTCCTTCATTACAGTGCCCCACGGTATGACCTAGTTCCTGACACCAAGTAGAAATTTCATAGATATTTAATTGGCTGCCTGAAGAAATTTGGGAATGTACAGGGGTAGGAGTTAGAATAAGATGGAAAGGACACTGGGAAAGTAAAGAGCTTTAAAGAGGAAATGATTTGGTTAAGAACCTTTTATAGATGAGAGTGCACAGGGGCAAAGAGCAGCTTCTCACATCAGTGTAAACTGGAGAGGCTGTCCAAGGAAGGCCTCTTCTGGTTTTTCACAATATCTGATTGTATTATATAAAACTTGTCTGTTATTACCAGTTCCTTTAATATCACCCTTCCCCCAATTTGTTATTACTAAAACAAAAAACTAATCAATGAACAGACCAACCTACAAAAGGGATGATCAAACCCAGGCTAGGTTTTTGTGTTTTCGTGACACTCCTGTCTATGAATTTTGTGCATATGCTATTTTAAATTCTTATTTTTCTCTTCATATATCCACTTTAAAAAATTGCTAACTCTTTAGTGTTTCAAACATACAGTATACTGTTTTATTGACATGATTGAAGATTCAGAAATAAAAATTCAAGTGTATTTTGTATCTTCATCCTTATAAGTTTATCTTCTTAGACGTTTATCACTGAAAAATTTATCTTTTCAGGTTATGGAGGTCTTATATAAATGCTGAAAGGATAAATTGTACTTTGGGCTGGTAGTTTTACTCAGGGCTTCAGCCTTTACCAACTACATAGTCAACTTGGTATTTTATTTGGAGAAATTTCTAGCCTGAACTGTTTGATGGAGGCAGGTGTACTTGGTGCAAGGAGACCAACTCTTCCTAGGACAGAGGTTCAGTAGTAGCAGCTGCATAGGAAAAACTGCTTTCCTTCTGAGTAGTGCAGAGTGGTGAAATCAGAGGAAGCCTGGCCTTTTCCCAGGTCTGAACAGTGAGTGGTGGCTGCCCTGTCCATCCTTTTAGTCAGTATAAAATTACGTAACAAATCTTATTTGGTAATAACCTTTTCGTATTCTCTTCTTTACTTCCTTAAAATTATATAAACCTGGCCTGGGTGTTGAGTTGGGAATTAATTGCTACTTAATTTTTTTTTTTTTTGCTGTTAAAATGTACATAGAGGTTTCTTATTTCTTATTATTTCTAGCTGAGAGAGCTAGAAATAATAGAGGTAATTAAAGTAGGACGATTGGAGTACTGGCAGGGTCTAATAAAATGTCAAGTGACTTTCTCCATCTGGATGGTAGGTGTAAGAAGACCTATGCTGACCCCAGTTTTGAAGGCAGAAGTGAAGCCTGGGTTAGGATTAGAGAAGGGTAGGCAGACTTCATTTTCAATGGAGCTAGTGAAACTGAGTTTTGTCTGTTAATCTACAGGCTTGCTTACTGGAGCCCAAGAGTATCCCCATATCAGGAACTGTAGTTCTCTTTTAGACTGGTGACATGTATGTATCAGCCTTGATTTAAGTGACATTTTTATAGTTATTAGTCTTGTATTAATATTGTGAAAGCGACTTAGTGAATTAGAGAACAAGAAGCTGTTGGCCCTGCCTTTATAATTACAGAATCTTTTACCATTGGAACATAGTACTTTGTAAGGACTAAAGAAATAAAAACCAATATTGCTGGCATAAATGTAGTTGCTTGGTTTACAAGAACAAGTTTAAGAACAAATAACTAAGAATTTCTCTTATCTTGAAATTTAGTATCATTAATTAATTATATGATCCTTGGATTAGTATAAGAAAAATAGAAAAAATTTGTCAGGGAGAAAACATAGGTTTCTCACTACAATGATGTGTAGTTTGTCTAAACTTGGAGAAATTCTATAATCTAATTCCTTTACTTGTGAAGTGGACTTTGTAATGGCCAGCTCACAAGATTAATTGATGATCTAAGACTACACACAGAAACTCATATTCCCATGTAAAAGTATACATGAAATGTAAAATTTTTATTTTGGTCACCAAATATTTATAAGTAAAACAGTGATATTCTTCAAGTTATACAGAGAAATGTAAAGGTTTAACTATGACAGATCCTCTACTTCAGAATTTTGTGATTCTTAATGATAAGCCATTTGTCTGAAAGCTGCCAATGAATAAAGTTGTTACTTCTGTAAGCAACTTAGTATCAGCTATGAAAGGAATGCATACTTCTACCGTGACCCCGTCCACCTTTATCATTTGCCATATTGCCTCTCTGATAGTTCTTACCAATTGCATTTTGGCCTCTAACACTCACCCTGCCCCTGCCACCTCTCATAATATGTAAGAGGACCATTATTCATTATATAGTTTCCAGTATCTAGCATATAGAAGGTTAATATTTTGGTCAGTGCTTTCAAGTTTTTGGGACAGGAGTCTGTAAACATTTCTTATAAAGTGTTAGATAGTAAATATTTTACAACAGTCTTTTAGAGATATTAAATTCTACCTATTTTAAAAGATAGCCATAATTATTATATAAATAAATGACTGTAAATATATTGTAATAAGACTTTATTTATAAATGCTGAAATTTCAGTTTCATATTCATATGTCACAAAATATTGTTTTGATTTCTTTTTAAAACCATTTTTCAGAGACTGAGTGAAACCAGGTCACAAAGTAGATTTGATCTGTAGAATATTAGTCTCTTGGATACTTGCAGGTGGCCCATCTCTCTCAATTAGAAATAAATTATTACTAAACAAAATTATCTTTTGAACCTAGACACATTTTCTTTCCTTTTCCCCACCAATTTTCTATTTTAAGTGTGTGGATGTTTGCCTGCATGTGTGTCTGTTCACCACATGCATGGCTTCGTGCCTACAGAAGCCAAAAGAGAGGCTAGAGGATGATGTCAGAGGCCCTGGAACTGGAGTTAACAGCTGGTTGTAAGCTGCTATGTGGATGCTGGGCATCAAACCTGCATCCTCTGGAAGAACAGCCAGTGCTTTTAACCACTGAGCCAGCCCTGGACAAAATCTTTGTCAACATTTGTTGGCTACCACCCCAGACCAATCCATACCACTAGTTTGCCTATTTTGTATTCTGGCCGTACTGTAAAACTTTATCCTTCGGAATAATACAAGATGGATATTTAGTATTCTTTCTTAGACCAGAGCAAATGCTCTCTCCATTATCAGCAGGATTTCTGTCTTTCTTGATCTCTCTTCTGCCCCCTAGACTTTGCATCCTAAAACTACCCTGTTCTAGGTTCAAAAAGCTATGTGTGGATGGCTAGAGAGAAGAGAATGGGAGAAAAAAGTTGGAGGAGGGGGAGAGAAAAGAATGAAAGGTAGTTTTCTTTACAAACTATAGGTCGCAACTTCTTAGAGTATCTTGAAATTCATGTAGTATGTCCATATTAATAGAAAGAAAGAAAATGGACAATGATCAGAGTCACTCATAGTAGTAAAAGGATGTTTTGTGAAATTTCAGTTGTATTTGTAAATTAGGTTACAGTGAAGTGTATTGTGCTCAGGAAGTTTTAAAAGCCTGTTTTCTGAGGGTTTGGGATACTGACCTTGAGATTCCATCCTCCTTCCATGAATCCCTTTCTTATTAATTTGTGTGAAAGCCAGAGGTTTGACCAGGAATCTGCTTGCTTTCTACAATATGCTCCTTGTACATAGGAGACTGCTAGCTTACTACATAAGAGAAGGCAGGATGACACGGTCAACGAGCTTTATAGCTGTGGCTCAGAGGTGCCCATACCATTTAGGTGGTAGAAAGAAGTTATATATGGCCTTTGTGTTTTAGGGGACAAAACACATCTCAGTTGGTGATAGCTCACCAGATCACTAAGGTACCTAATTAGTTTCTGTACTTGGCCACTGGTCCAGTGGGATGAAATGAACTCTACAAGAGTGACAAGTGAGAGGGCCGATTGCACCTTCTTTATTCTTCCCTCTGCCATTTCCCCTTTAATTTGTATCTTCTTAGTTAACTTCTAACTTAACTCAATGATAGGAAAAGCAGGGGATTGAGAGGATACAATTGGTGAGAGTCATACAGTCATGTATTTGACTAAGAGTGAATTAGAAGGAAACTAAAGTAGAAAGGCCATCTGGCTCTTCTGAGGTGGCAGTTTACAAATGGGTGTGGATAAAACTGGACCTGCTTGTGCATTTAGTTAAGTAAGAGTCTTGGCTTTTGGTACCTTTGATATTCTGATTGGATAGTTCTCTGAAAAAGATAGTGAGCTCAGAAACATTAGATTAGTCTAGAATAATTACTCATTTTAAGCACTTAAAAGTCATAGTACATATTTTGAGACATTTTTGCCTATAGTATGTTAAGTTAGCAAATATGGTGAAAATTAACTGATTCTGACCTCTAATTTGATTTGGAATGTTATGAGAAGAAAAAGATTGGACAAGCTAGTTTTTTATTCATTAGAAAATTAGCAAAACTATATATAGCAGACACACTCATACTTAGGTAAAAAATGGCAAGATAACAGACCCTTAAAATGTATTCTGTTTTCCCCAGGCTGGATAAGATAGGCAAGAATGCTTTTGAATTGGAATCACCAATCATCTGGAATGAGTATCAGCTAGTACTTCCCAAAGACTTAACATAGTCTCTTTTAGGCCTGCCACATGTCTTCTAGCCTCCTTTAATAATGTCTTTGGCTTTCCATGTTATAATTGCTTGTTACTTTTATGTGTTTGTCTACCCTAAGTTCTTTAAACTTCATTCACTGTAAAATAAGTGGTTAGTGTTTACTGAGAACAGGAGAGGTAGATGGCCTGGTTCTCATCTAGGACATGTAGATGACAAATCTATCTACTTTATATATTATTGTGAAGTGTAAGTTACTGTAATGTGCTTGGACTGATTTCTCAGATGTAGTATTGAGTATAACTCAATAAATATTAATTTCTGGTGCTGTTTGCTATTATCTAGCAGTGCCTAAACTGTTTATGGAATATGAACAAGCCAAAATGTAGTGAGTTGAAAATTGAGGGCATTCTAGTATTCTAGTATTATTGAGATACTGCACTTTGGCATTTGGCCATCTTGTTTTATTCAGAATGCAAATAATATTTGTGTTTGTTTGTTTTGTAAATTAGTAATATTTCTTTGACTCTGCTTAAATTTCACAACATTATTTGATTTTTTAAAGAGTAGTGTTCTTATTTTCAAGTATGTGATTTAGTAATATTATTTATATAAAAACTGAGAGATCTTATCAGTAAATTATAGAATGGAATAATTTTTCTTTCAGAAGTATACTTCCAATGAGGATGCTTAAGAACTTTCTTTGCAAATGAGATAAAAGGAGTGGCTGTGTTAGGAGAGAAGTTGAGATTTCCAAAAGTTAGTCATGTTTTCGTTTTCAGGATTAGAGTAACAGTACTTCTGGGAAGATAATTTTTATCTATTTAAGGTTTTAAAATGATTCTATGTGCCTATTTGATTCTTTGGGGGGTTTATTTGAAGTAAACTTTATATCTTTGTTTAATCCAGACTTGAGATGATGTAATTTGTTTGAAATCACTATCTATAGGGCTAAGACTAAAGGCCTGACTTAAGTTCAGAGTGCTAGAAAGAGTACACACCTGAGCTTAATCCAGCCCCATTATTTCCAGACTTAGGGGGAGAAATATTTGCAGTAATTTGTCAGTAGTTGCTTTGTACTACTACATTTTGAAGAAACCATGGTTTGGTCCTGGGGAGCCAGGAATAGTAATATAGCAAGCAATAAGCAGCACTAAAACGAGTTCTAATTTTAGGGCAAATGTTGTTCTGCTTCTGTACTGAGAGATGGCAGCCATAAACCCATAGGTGATGTTGTTGCCAGAAGGGATTATGTGCAAATGCTGCCCTTGTTTGTTGGAGTGCTTTTCTCACTCATTTTTGCTTTCTGATAAGAAATGTTGAGAATTGTTTTTCTAATAGGTCAGTCTTGTGGACATGTGCTAGATTTTACTTTACTACATTTCCTTTGTTAAAATTAGAACTGGCAAGTTATGTCACAGCCCAGCCATATTGTTAGGTTCAACAATAATAATAATATTGCTAACGATTATCATTTATTTAAACTTCCACCATCAACAACCACTACTTGGAGTATGCTGTGAGTAAGATTGTAAGTTTTGGTGATAGTATGTGCAAATTACCCACCCTAGTAGATAAATACTATTCCCACTTTATAGATGAGGAAACTGAGACCCAGTAACTTACCTAAGGCTCTTTGACTGAATAAGCAGGAGAGCTGGAATATTTAAGCCTGAAAGACTTAAATTGGTTCTACTGAATCAAATATTCTAAAATATAAATTGAAATATGAATTACTGATTTTTGAACAGTGTTTCCCTCCAACCTGTGAGGGCAAGGTTTCTTTTTCCTGTTCCCTTTTAAAAGCAGCTGATATTGGCAGCACCTTTTGCAACCTATGATGTAGCTGGAAATGCTGTTCCCAAACTGAGTTGTTGATGATCTGTTATTGTTTCTGTGGCTGATACAGCAGAGCTTTCTCCATCTCTGGAATGGAAATACAGCTATGTAAAGACAGAGAAGCATTCCAGTAAGCCAGGGTTAGGACCAGGTCAGCACTCATTTGCTCTGATGACCACCTGAGTAATTAGTGAATTGAGCATTAGAAGTGAGTGTCCGAATCTTCTTAAAGTGGTTAACTTAATTCAGAGAAGCTGATTGGAATTTCTTGTGTGGGAAAAACAAATTTGCATTGTTTCTGCCTCCCATTTGGAAAGTCATTTAGTAGTAATGGTCATTAATTGCTTACTTGGTACGCATTACTTATGCTGGTTCTGTTTTTAGGGTTTGTAGTTGCTTTCTCCTCATTTATATTAAGGCATATTGATAAAAAAGATGTAACACATGCTCTGTTTGTCCAAATTCAAGGACTGCAAACTGTTAAAGTAGCAATTAAGCTACTTTAGTAAGTCAGTAAAGACAGTAAAATAAAATAAAGAGAATAGGAGGAAAATCCTTTTCTCCTCCTATATTTTTTTAGAGTAGGAAATATGAATAAAATGACACATGAATGTTAGCAACAAATAATAAACCTTTGGTTAATTTGATTTGGATTTAGATGACTGAATTTATGGAAAAACTAATCTCTGTGTTTCATTTATTGATAAATAACAGTAGTCACTAATTAAGGGGTACCTACTAGGTACCTCAAGGATGAAGTCACTAGAATTTTATTTTTTTTTAAATTAATTAATTTACTTACTATATGTTTGGATCACAGCTTTTCCTCCTTCCTCTCCTCCCAGTCTCTCCCTTTCCCTTCCCTTCCCCCACTCCTTCCCTGCTTTTCTCCTTAGAGAAGGAGAGGCCTCCAGAGGATATCTTCAACAAATGGTGCTGGTCTAACTGGATGAATGCATGTAGAAGAATGTAAATAGATCCATGTCTTATCACTCTGTACAAAACTCAAGTCCAAGTGGGTCAAAGACCTGATACACTAAATCTGATAGAAGAGAAAGTGGGGAATAGCCTCAAATGCATTGGCACAGAGACAACTTCCTGACAGTTCAGGTCCTAAGATCAACAATTAATAAACAGGACTTCATGAAATTGGAAAGCATCTTTAAGGCAATGGACACAGTCAAGAGGACAAAGAGGCAGCCTACAGAATGGGATTTTCACCGACCCTACATCTGACAGATGGCTAATGTCCAAAATATATAAAGAACTCAGGAAATTAGACACCAACAAACCAAATAACCCAATTAAGAAATGGGATATAGAGCTAAACAGAGGATTCTAGACAGAGGAATCTCGTGTGGCCAGAAGCACTAAAGAAATGTTCAACATCTTTGGTCACTAGAATTTTAAATCTTACATTCTAAAACTGAGTGGCATATATAAATATTAGATACAATGATTTCTAAAATTAATGGTTTCTGGTACCAAATAACTTATTATTGTTGTTTAGGAATGTGTGTGTGTGTGTGTGTGTGTGTGTGTGTCTGTCTGTCTGTCTGTCTGTCTTACTTTTCTACCACTGTGATAAAACAGCAAAGTAACTTGTAGTAGAAAGCATTTAATTAGAGCGTGCAGTTCAGAGGGATAGGAGTACATCACCGTTATGGCTGGGAACAGTGCAGCTGGTAGCAAGAACTCATAACCACTGAACCATCTTACCAATCCCCAGTTTTTATTTTAATTAATTCATTAACTTAGTGTTTCAGTTACCTCTTAGTAAGACTTTTACTAGGTTAAAAGTTTCATTGACTTAAAAATAAAAAGGTCATTTTTGGTTTTTTTGTCAATTTTTTCTTCTGGAATTTATTGCTGCTAAATAAAAGCTCTTTAAGGATAAGGATTGTGGGCTTTATATGTGTGCCGTTCTGGTCGTTGTGTTCAGGGCTCAATGAATATTTGTTGAATAGATTAGTGGGAAAGAGTTTTTGCCTTGTCTGTACCTTTTGTTCTCTTACTGTTAACATGAAATAATTCTCACAAAGATTAATGAAACTGATTGACTAATGAGACCTAAAGAATACTTTTCTGTGTTTGGTTTCACTTGACTATGAGTTTGAAGCTGTTGTCTGCATTCCTTCAGATTTTGTTTCCTTGTTCCCTTAGTGCCTTCCCTTCTTGTGGCTATTGTCAGTTACCGTCCTATCATTTATTCTCCCCATCGTTCTTGTGTTGTAGGTTTCTTTTTCAGTTTATTGGTTATGCAGATTTTCTGCTTATGCAAATTTTATTCTACTTGTCCTCTGCTGAAGTAATGTCATGTCTCATCTTCAGTTTTAACTAAATGTGGAGATCCGAGTTACATATCTGACTTTGATCATCTCTCATAAGTTCCAGACTTATTTATTACTTGTAAACATGAAGTATATGTTGGATCTGGTACTATGGAAGTGAATAAGGCATGGTGTTTTCCCTTACAGGATTCATAGCTTCACTTGAGGAGAATGATTAGTAAACTAATAGTGACAGAGCCATTGTATCTATGTGAGAATGGGGTAAAGATGGCCTTACTTACTTTGCACTTTCCATCAGCAGTATTTGAAGAGATCCTGAAGGATAACTATAAAGTCACCAGGTGAATAAGATGGGAAGAGTGGTTCGTTTGTTTTTCCTGTTAAGCTTGTGTCAGTGCTTCCTGGTGGTTAGAACACTCAGTGTACCAAATTTTCTAAGTCCTGGGAGCCTTAGGCTCTGTTGAGAATTAAAGGTCAGTGTCATGCCAGCAAAGTCAATCGTTGAATGAGAGTGGTGACTGAAAACAGGAGAGTCAACAATGTTTTCATTATAACTTACTCAAAACTGTGTGTAAGAGAATGATGTAGATGAAAGCTCAGAAAGTAATGTTGCTTAATTTGCCCTTTTCTGATACCTGCTACATCTTGTAATTGCAGTAGTGGTCCCAGTAGATTAAAGTATAGTTTTTCCAGGGTTTGGCCCTCGTGATTCACTTGGAGAAACTGTTAAACTGTCGAGTTTGCTTTGTTGTATTTGGAGCATTGTTGTCTGTTCAGGGATAGGACTTGGAGCTGAAAGGAATTAAAGAAGCTACAAGCCAATAGACAAAGAGAACAGTTTGTATGGGTATATATGTGATTGCTACATGTTTTAGGAAACTAGCTCAGGAAACCTATATCATGAACATATTTGGGACAAGAGGCAGTTGGGGGATGAATCACTGAAGATGCTGGGTAGAGGTCAAGTTATAAAGGGCTTGATTTGCTAGTGAATGTCAGCCTTTTTCAGAAAGATGAGGAGGGACCCTTTTGAGTAACAGTAGTACAGTTAAATTGACCCTTTATATTAAAGAGATCCATTATTGTTTGTCTAGTTGACAGCCTTCTGTCAAGTAAGTTATAGATCTAGGTCCAAGTTGAAGAGGTCCAGCCATTAGATATATTGGCATGGAATAAACTAAGCAGAATGAATGCAAAGACAACAAAGGCCAAAATTAGGAGAATACCAACATTGGCAGGGCATAGAGGTCAAGGAAGAGCTTATGTAGAAAACTAAGATGGGTCCAATAATTGAAAGTATTATTTCATAAGAAATCTAGAAGGGGGGAGTTACTCAACAACTTGGAATCAAGTCAGAGTCTTAGAGAAATCATTGCTATTTTTTTCAATTTAGCTGTATCTTAGATGATTTTTAACTTTGCACATTGTTGGTAACTTCGGGAGATGTTTCTGTGAAGTGATGAAGACAAAATACAGTGTCGTGAATGAAATGTAGATACAGATAGATTTAGCTGTGGTCTGTTGCTTTTTAAGATAGAGAAGAAAGCTAGGTTAGAAATGTTGGAGGGATGCTCAAGACTAAGCTTACAGAAAAATTAAGATTCTATCAGAGGCAGAAACTGCCATCGTTAGTGTTGTGTAACTCTCGCAAATCTAGTAATAACTAAATACTGTGGACCTGACTTACATTCCAATCTCGTCTACAGTTCCATTTCCATCCTCAGGACTCCAGCCCTCAGACCCTGGGCTGAACTTACCAAGATTTTTCCTTCTCTACTCAGCAAGTAAAACAAAAGAGGAGGTGGGGAGGAAATTTGGGTAAAAGAAAGTCAGTCTTCCATTCTCCTTAGGAGAAGTGTACAAATCAGATTCAACTTTTTTTGCTAATTTTTTATAATTTATAATTAGGTTATTTCTGTCTTCCCTGTCTTCCCTTCAAAACTTCTCATGAACCTAAAGCTCTTCATTGACTTGTGGCCCACAAATGGTCAAGCTTTCTCATTATATTTCCTACTATTATATGTCCCCAAAGGGCTATCTTTCTACCTTCATTTCCTGTCAGTTACTTCTTCCTTCTGGTCCTTTAATACTGCAAAAACCTAATGGCTTTTCTCCAGTCATGCACTTGATAGTTACCTCCATACTCCATCCTTTTGTGTTTCTTGAGTTTGCATCTCTTTTATTTCTTCCTTAGGGAGTTGTTAAGGGCTCTTAAGTTGTGGAGAATATCTATTGTGTACTTACCCATTATTCTATGTTATTGATGTTTTTCTATTTCTTTCTTCACATGACATCTGTAGGAATTATTACTGATTCATCTCTCTATCTTTGGCTTCTGGTTTAGTGCCAATGGAGTCTGTGTTTGTTTCATGTTCATTGTATTATGAAAAAAAAAATAAGTGGAAGTTGTGGCATTTGACTGGACCTCGGAGGAGTCATTAGATTTCTTCGTAGAGCATTTTATGCAAAATAGGCAGCACATGTAAGAACTTTGAGATACTATGTGTGATAGTATAAACAATATGCTGAATATTCCTTTTGAATAGGTGAGTAGAACTTAACAATGGGAAGATGGGGCTGGGAAAGTAATTTGAGTACAAATCAAATGGAATCTTCAGTGGCATGTTTAAAGGTTTTTTTTATTCACTATTGCAATGGGCATCCCTTATTACTCTAGTAAGTAGCGCTCACTTTTGAGTTTTGAGGAAAGGTTTTGTGTCCAAGATGTAGATAATTCTGTTCCTTTGTTTTATTTTTATTTTTTTAGTTTTTGTTCTAAAGAGTATAAAACTTTTAGACTATATAGGTACTTTCTGTCATTCTCTTTTATATCTTTAAAATGAAATAAGTATTTTTTTATAGGTTTCTGAGATATAATTATTTAATTTCATGTTTTATCTTCTTTACTATTTGAACACCCTCTAATAGTCACTTATTTTTACTCCTCTTAGAGATATTTCTAAACTTACCATCTTTTGGGTTGGTAATTGCCTGTCCAGAATTGCTTGAGGAAATCTTTAAATTTTCATGTTTTGCTATTCAACTGTTCCCCCAGGATATTTATAAAAAATGTTAAAGTTGGTTTTGCATCATTATTCACGAAGGTAACTGTTCATCCTTGCTTTCACTTATATTCTTAAGCCACTATCCAATTTATGATTGTAAGGCCTTTCCAGCTATATGTGGACGTATTAAAGTGCAATATTTTGAATTTGTGGGAGAAAATCCAGGAGTTGAATGTGTTTGGGTACTATGAAACAAGATTAAGGGAAAGTAGGGAATAGTGTATGAAATTAAGAGCCATTCAAACGAGATGTATTGCTTCTTATGTTACTGTGAAGAAAACAGAAAGCTTGAGTTTGCTATTCTCTCATTGTAGAAAGAATTCTGTATATAAATCGAATGTAAATGTTACAATATAGTTTATATCTAAGTGATGAATTGCATGAGAAGGCAGCTGAATACTAGCTGAGTGAGTAGGAAACCCAGTTCAATGAAAAATCAAGAGGCAAGGTAACGTGGTTAGGTTCATAAAGAAAGTGGGGCATCAGTGAGCATTGAAAAATGAATGAAGATTTAGGTAGATGGGAGAGTGGCTGTGTATATTTGAGGATATGGACAATAAGCATGGCATGCTTGTGGTATAATGACCTGACATGGGAGATAGGTAAAGAAGGTGAATCATTGCCATGTTTCTTTCTTGTAGGACCTTGGATGCCAGATAATGGCCTTTAACATAGAGATGATTAGGGGATGGTATAGGAGAGGAAAGGCTATGTGAAGGAGTATGAGATAGGTGAGCAAAAATGTGCAGAGAAGGATTTGAGAGACTACGGTATTCTGACTAAAATAACCAAAAATTATTAAAGAACTGTCTGAAGTATAAGAAGACCTTCAGTATCAGACTTTCCTGTTGATTGTTAACACTCTTTACTTCTGGCTTATTTCTTTTTTCCGTGAATATTCTTCTTGATCATCTTTTTTGTTCTTCATTCAATGAAAATGTTACTTTTAATATAACTTTATGTATTTGCATCTCTTTGAATGAAGCATACTCTAGCCAAAATACTGTTTAACATATCATTTCCCATTTTTTTCTTATTAGAGCATTTATGTCTTGAAATAGTGTTGGTGTATAATTCTTTGGACAGTCTAGTTCCTTTGTGGGTTATCCAGGCTAAAGTTTGCAATAAATAGTAAACATTTACGCATTATCCCTTAAACTTCAAACCAACCTGCAGGAGTTAGTATACAGGGATACTGAATCCATGAGTATTCAGTGGTCAACTAACTTTCAGAATGTGTACCACATCCTAGTTTTGCATCTATCAAAAAAGAAGTGATAAAGTATTCTCCCTAAATCAACATAGTATGTAAAGAACAATTAAAAGTCTAGATATGTCTCAATATAAAGAGCTTCTATGTACTAATCAAAGTATCTTCGTTGACTATTCTGTATGTTGTGTAGTCAATTTAAAGTACTGTTAAAATACAATGTATCATACTTCATATTTTCAGAATACTTTCACCTGTTATTACTTATTTCTTTTTCTAGCTGATGGCAGTAGACTTCTTTTGATATTTTGATTTATCTCTACCATTTCTACAAACCGTCATCAACTTATTTCTTGGCTTATATAATTAAAGATGTAATGATTTTATCTCTTCTTTGAAAAGGAAACTGCTAGATGACCACAGTAGTTTGAGTTGGTTAGCAAGGTCCCCAGGTCATCAGTTGAGCTGGGGTTAGAGCAGATGTCCAGTATTAACTTTTTAAAATAATAGTGATCTTTTCTTTTAATCTTCTAATTCGCAGAGTGTTAAGAGCATCCAATCTTTCATATAAATAGTAATGGACATTTTACTTACCTATCATTCCTATGGGTTTTCTTTTCCTTTGTTAAGTTAGAGAAAATGATTGTTACTATGGGGCACATTTTCAAGTACACAGAAGACTAAAGTAAGAAAAGGTCAATAGAGTACTTTGAAGAACTGGATAACACTAGGTGAGGATAGGTGGAGTAGTTTACACATACCTTTGAATAGTGCATTTGCTGCCTAATTTGTGTCAAATTAACTAACTCTACTTTGGAGATGTTTCTGGTAGCTTTATTTCCAGAAGTGTTCCTTTAAATGTTCACAAACTTACCACTATTCTGAAACATTATTTTAAAATTTTTACTATCAAATAATATGATTGATAAAGTTTTAAGATGTTTGGGCAGACTGAGTGTGTTTAAAGAAGGTCTTATATTGCATCTGTTATAATGTGGGCAGTGGGCCAGTCAGGTTTAGAATTTTGGAGTCTTTAGAGTTATGTTTATACAAGAAATGTAATGCAAATTACAATGTGAGCTAGTAAATGAAATTTTATATATTTTAGTATGTATATTTAAAAAGTTAAAAGTGAAATTAATTTTAACTGTGTACTTAGTGCAGTATATATAAAATACCATTTTAGCTTGTAATCATATTGTTATGAAAATTACTGATGAGTCTCTTTGTACTGCTGTTGAAATCCAGACTGTGCTTTACATTTCAATTCATACTAGTAACATTTCTAAGGCTTAGTAACTAGATAAGGCTAGTGACCATGCTGCTGGGCAACCCAAGTGTAAGCATTTAGCCAAATTGAGGTTATGTCAGAAAATTTAACATGACTCCCTGATAAGCCTGTTAATGGTATTCTCTGTAAGAGAGTATGTGGATTGTTTTTTGTTTTTGTTTTGGAGGAGGGGTGCAGAGATTAGATACTCCTATGACTACAAGCTTTGGTAGATTATGGCCAAATTATCCTTAAGTATAGAGCAGCAGAGGTTCAGAAGTCATAAACACAGTGGCAGAGCTGGGCACTCAGCAGTATTCCACGAGAAGACTACTAACAGTTGGTTGTCATTTTAGGAACATCATCTTTCACAACCCAGGGGTTTTTAGCCTAGGCTGTGTGTTGTTCCATATGGAGGAAAGAGGTAGTTAATACAGTGACAGCCAAGAGAAACCACTAAGATCAGATAAAATTGATTCCAGAAGCATAATGTGGGTGGCAGGGAGGAAGGGAGGATGGTTTACTTTAATATAGGAGAGAAGAAGAATCAGAGGTAAATGATTGATTTGTTATGAAGTAAAAACTGAACAAAGTTCTTTGTGACCTAAGAGCAAATGAAAGAGCATGCAGAATACTGTATCAAAATTTATTGCTTAAGCCGTGGTTAGAGGCCCTAATGATCGGTGCATTGCTGATTTGTAACTATGGCAGAGAGCTCAGCTCTCTACCTTAGTTCTGTACTGACCACTTAACTTTGTATTCCTTACAAACACCAAAGCCATGTTTTTTGTTTTTTCCCCCACCCATAAAACTGACTAAAATAATAGCTTCTTAGTAGAATTATATAGCTTAAATGAAGCAAGCACTTAGTAGTGTTTACTAGTGTGACTGGTTAATTCTTAGTTTCTGATATGGGCTGGGGGAGTATGTTTTCTTGGAATGTGTGGATACACCACTGAGCTGTTCACTCCTTATAGCAGTTTCAGAGTTCAGCTTGGTGAAGCCTCTTGAGAAGTACTTAATGAAAATTTCTTTACACACATATTTCTGTGAGGTGAAGAAAGAACTTCCTAAATTTCCTTTATGAATGGAGTTGATAATGAAAAGGAGAAGTCTGGGATTAAGTCTGAGTTCTCCATAAAATGACCTTATTTTGGTCTCAGTTGAGACTGTCTTTCAAATTAATATTTGAGGACCTTCCAGCGTCGGAACCATTATGGGTACTGGTTAAAAACTGTAGATTTTTAAGCCCTATCTTAGACTTCCTGAATCAGTTGATCATGATAGAGGAAAGAAAGTTTTACACTTAAGCATAGCTTTTATGTATAGCGTGACCATTTGGAGAGCCATTAGACAGGATGACCATAAAATTTCATTCAATTCAAGTACGTATCTTTTCAGGGTAGAATTAGGGTAGGAATACAATCTCTTTCCATATATCCTATGCAATTGGGAAGATCAAATGAGTATTTCTAAGTTTGTAAAAATTAGATTTAGTAAACAGAGTTTTGATTGTAGACTCTGATAATATAAATAACAGTGATTCTGATCTATAAGGATTTCTGTAGTAGATAGGTCTCGGTAGATCATAGTTTTCATCAACTAGCTTTTGATGCCTCATTATCTATCTAGAAAATAATGAGCTTGCCTTTATCTCCTTTGTCCTCAGTTAATTTTTAATCTTGTATTAGTACTTGAGCTAAGTGTGATTCTGGACATTCAAATCAAGGAAACGATTGTCATCCATACCCATGAGTTTCACCGGACTTTATTTTTACATTTGTATACACTTTTCTTGATTTCTTAAACAACCCATTATATAACTGTTTGTATAGTGTTTACATTATATTTGATATAAATTACCTAGAGACAATTTATAGTATATAGGAGATGTGTATTGCTTATATACAAATACTACAGTATTTCACCATTTTTAAAGGTACTTTAACATCTGTGAATTTAGGCATTCTTCATGGGAGGCTATCCGAGAAGAATTCCCCAGAGATACTGAGGATGTCTACATATAATTTTAAAGAAAGATTGTTACCTGTTTTAATTTTTAAATTTAGAGGTTTATGGCATGTTAGTATGATGTGTCCCTCTCCCTCCCCCCACAATTTCTGTTACTCTTGTTCAGTTTACTTAAGGATTATGTAAAATCTACTTTTAATTTCCACATTTTACTACTTAACTGCTTAAATCTCAACATCAGAAAGCCCCACTCTGAACAAAAAGCAATGAGTGCTTCTTCTGGGTGTGAAATATTTTCCATTTTCTGTTATTTCAGAGAGCAGGCAGTTCTTCAGCATTTATTTTCTTACTTGAGAATATTGTTAATTGATTCTTGTGCATATTTCTATGCATATATAAAAGCAGCTTACTAAAATGCAGAGTTCCAGGTGAACAGCTCACGTTTAGAGAATTTGAGCTAGTGAATCTGGAACAGGCCAAGAAATTAGCAACCTGGCAACTGTGGTAGAACTTGTTTTCCTAAGAAACATTGCCTCATATTACTGTTTCATCAAGGGACATGGTTGTAGGCACTCTCTATGACAAAACTTACCAGAGGTGTTAAATATCGTGTGTGTGTGTGTGTGTGTGTGTGTGTGTGTGTAACTTTTAATGATACAAATCTTCAATGAAGAAACAAACTCACAACTCGAAGACCTGGAAGTTTCTTTTCAGAGGAGTAGCTCAGAACATTCCAAGGTGAATTGTGGACTTCCAAGGGAAAAAAGCAATTAAAAGTCATAACAACAACAACAACAAAAAGCCAACAAACTATAATACTAGTATAGCAAGATATCACCAAGGATATAGTAATGGCATCTTTTTGTCCAGGGTACCTAGCAGCTGTCTTACTGGACTTAAGGCCCGTTCAATAGGAGGGAATTCATGCATAGTGCTGTAAATTCACCCAGCTTATGTGGCTGCTGAGGTCACAGACCCTAGAAGACGATTTACTGCTACCATGTACCTAAACCAATATAATTCCAAACTTCATTGTAAATACTTATATTTACAGATAAGTGTAGCTTTTACCCTTTAACAAAGAAGCTTTTCTATGCTGTACATAGAGACCATCACAGAAAGGCACAGCTTGTCAGAATGCAGAGAACACTGGACTATGAGATGTCCATTCCCAGTTGGCATCTATAACACAATCCTAAGGCTCAGAGAGCATCACAGATGAGGGGTTTAACATATTTAAGAGGTCCAGGGCTGTGAGATAGTATCTTCTATATATGACTGGGAATCGTACCCATGAAATCTTCATAATAAGGTTAACCAGACAGGACCTAAATAGTGATACCACCAGTTGACATCTCAACATGAATGTGTCATAAGGCTCCATTCCTAGATAAAGAGATATAGACAATTAATGGTTGCTAAGTGTTCTTCTCTGGGAACTCCCATCTCTAGTTCTTAGACACATATACGTTTAAGCAACACTAAATAGATTCAGTGGGTGTTTTTTGTTTGTTTGTTTATGTATATATGTTTGTACATATGCAGTAATAATAATCAAAAACATCTTGAGAGAAAGGGGATATGGGAGGAATTGAAGGGGGAAATGTGGGTGGATAATGATGTAAATACAGTACTTTTGTGAAATTCTGAAAGAAAAACATGATATATGTTAAAAAGGTCATATTTCAGAAACAGCTGACCCTCTGAGAAGTCTGGTTTTTTTTCATCCCTTCTTTTTATGGTAGTTTGAGGGTCCAGGAAATGTACAATATAGTTATCAGAGAAAATGGTTAAGATTTGATAGTGAAAAAGAAGCAGAAGAGGCAGGCAGTATTTGGCGTTTCTGCTAAGTGAAAGTGTGCTTTATGGTGTACCTGCATGATGCTTCCCAATAGCATCTTTAACAACATTCATATTTACCTCTTAGGCGTGCCTTTATTCCTATGGACAGTCCTGAGCTTTTGTCTCCCCCCCCCAGTATTTCTTATTAAAGAGTCTATTGCTTAATACTTACTTGTCCTGCCTTCCCCTTTTACTATACTATGTAATTTTAAAATGAAGTAGTTTATAAAGGAAAATCAAAATACCTAATAACCCAAATAAGCAAAAAGCATTAAAAATTGGGTTATTTTATCCATTCTGTTTATATCAATGCTCTTTCCTTATTTCATGGATAGACATTTATAATAATGCCTCTGCTGAGGGGTTAGGTATGTACCATAGCTTATTTATATTTAGAGATGCAGCCTGCATAGCTGTATCTGAGCTCCAGGATCAGTGAGTAACCCTGTCTCAAGACATAAAATGGAGAATGATTGAGGAAGACATGTGATATGGACCTCAGGCTTTCACACGTGTGTACAGACACTGTACTTACACACATGAACACACATCTACCACACATTCACAGAATGCAAAATGAATGAACAAGTGAATGAATAAGTGCATTAAAAGCACAACTGTTCTTCATTGGAAATTGATGCAGGTGGATGTTTAAGTGATAAGCAGGGAGAGGGTATTGGAATTCCACTAGGAATTGGTTCTCATATTTAGTAGAAAGCCAGGGGTTAGAATTGTTGACCCCTGACTCACTCACCAGCCAGCTGCTTAACTGAAATTGATGGATGGGTGCAGTTGTTTCCATGTCTTTCAACTTCATTTTGTCTCCGTTCCTTTTCTTCCTCTTATGCCTCCTGGTTCTCTTGTTTTCAGTTAGCAACTACACCATTCAGTATGGGGTCTTGTCCTCAAAGCTTCTGTCTCCTGATCCCAGGCTTCGACGCTGAGGGATGGACCTGAACCGGAAAGTCCACCAGTTGAGCCTTACTTACATTCTGGCATCTCAGAGTAACTCATAAGAAATCATCTTACCATTGAATCTTCCTTCAGTACCATTATTTTAGAAGTTTACCTCATGTTTAAATGCTCCCCATAAGTGCTGTAATCACCTAGTTCCTTAAATCTTTGTTTCTTACAAGAACACTAAATGCAAACATTCTTATATGGGAGGGTTTAGAGCGATATTTAAAATGTGCTAGCGAAGTTCCAGTGTTTTTTTGTAAGACATTTATCTTATTTAAAATACAGGTAAATGTTTTTATTTAGATAACACTAATATTAATGTTGAAAAGGTACAGAAAATACTCACACAGCCCCAGGAAGCAGTGGCAGCCATGAGGATTTGGGAGGAATGAAGCAAGGAGGTATTATATTGTTAATTTGTTATTACCCCCTTTTTAAAAGTGAATATTTACTCTTTCTCTCTTCTGTGAATCCACATGGTCATACTCCTAAATTTGAAAACCTCCTTGTTCTCTCAGCATACTAAACATGATTTTTCTGGCTTATACTCTATACAGGTGGGAGCATATTAGAAAGAAGTTTGTTCAATTAGTCAGTACAGCTCATCAATTATTGATTACATTTGAAGTAAACATGACATAGATGAAATTTTTTGCATCTAAAATAGATGCAAATTCAGGACATTTTGTGAACTGGTAATTTTTAACTTTGTCTAGGACTGTTTTTGTTTTGTTTTGCTGTTTTGTTTGTTTGTTTGATTTTTAAAGTGCTGTAACAATATTTGAACCAGGGCAAGGGCAAGTTTATTCTGTCATAGTTTTGGTGGCTTGGACGTCTGAGATCAGAGTGTTAGGACCTTCCCGTTATATCTTTTCATGGCACAGAACATGAGGAAGAACACATTTTCAAAGCGCCCCCCCCCCCAGCCCCCTTTATGACAGTAGGACTTCATAGCTTACACAGCTCCTGTTTGGTCCCCCTCTGAGTACCTTCCAGCAGAACTCTTGGAAGGGACACACAACACAAGCCATGGCCTGCAAACCTTTCCAGGCACTTTCTTAGCTTGTCATTCAAGCAGCATTAAGTCTGAGGAGAGAGGTAGACTGCATCGTGGCCTAAGAGAACTGATGTTTAAAGAAAGATTGCTTATTTGGTAGAAGCTGCAGCTGACCTCGAGTCAGAGTTTGAAAGGTCTTCTGAGAGTAACATGTTAGAGATTTTGATTTTGAGATCTACAAGAGTGGGAAGCCAGAGAAGTGGTTTAATTTTGTTTGCTATAGTAAAGATTTGTGTTGATGATTTTTTTTTTTTTTGGATGAGGAATTGATTGACGGGTAAATAGAGGCTGGAGGAGAGTGTGCCTGTCTTACAGTGTAAGAATAGACTGATAATGGCATGCAATAGAGTTTTTACTTCAACTAACACCTTCTTAACAGCAACAAAGAAACTTGCTTAGATTTTCTAAGATTCTCTTAAGTTTTTTGTTTGTTTGTTTTTGTATTGCTTATGATTTAAATCCCAGGTGACCTGATTTTATTCTCTTTTGTGGGGTGGGAGAAAAGGAACTTCAGTTACAAAATCTTATTTGACAGCCTTAGGTAACATTATCTTAATTGTTTTATTGACTGAGTGCAGGTGGTTTTATAGTGAGTATGAGTGTCTTTATAGAGGCGTATTTTCTGTGGTATCCTTTTTACTGTAGTATCAAGGAGTCAGTGTTGCTGCTGGCCTCTTAACAGGCAGCAGTGATGAGTAACCATGCTTCATGTGCTAGAATAGGAACTGTTCCTTAACTTTCACTTTGTTCAAGATAAAATTCTGCTTTCCTATAGGCATCCTACATGACTCTTTAGTAAAAATGCATTGATAGTGATATGTGCCTAAATTATCCTAGGCCTTTAGATTTTATGTTCATCATTCCTGCCTTGTCAGCCACTTAACATGAAAAATTAGACTTCAGTAGATCTTCAGAAGAATCTAAATATAATATAAGCTATATATGCATGTTATGATGTGTGTGTGTGTGTTGTGTATGTTATGTATGCACCTGTGTATGCTAGAGGTTGACATTGGGTATCTTCTTCAGTTGTTCTCTACCTTATTTTTGAGACAGAGCCTCACACTGAACCCAGGAACTTGCTGATTGTCTAGACTGGCTGGCCGGTGAATCCTAGTAATCAGGTCTTTATGCTTCTGTGACCAATAGTATGGGCTGAGCCATCTCCTCATTCTTGCTTTGTGAGTTTAATTCTACTTTCTGTTCCCTGTTTTGAAAATTAAGCTTTTCATTATTTCTTTCCTCTCAGGTTTGAGGTTAAGATGCTTTGAAATTACTTTCTTTTTCAGTATTTTTTGTTTAATGATAAATATCAAGTGCCTGGGACATACTGATCAATTCTGTATACAGGTTGATGGCAGACAATGCTCTATGTGAAAGATATAGTGTCCTTTAAAATTCTTTGTAGTGTGCTCTCAAAATAAACTTACTTGGAAGTTTCTTAGCAGTTATAGAAAACGTAGACATGTGAATCCCTCTCTTACTAAAGGGAAAAGAAATACTGGACTTGTAATACCAACTTGAGATATGTTTCTGAACAACTGAATGGAAATCATCCCTTAAATGTAAGAAGATGAAAGCCAAATACTGGTGTTTTGACATTTTCCCTGTTTGCATACCAAAATATCTATAATTTTTCAAGACTTTTGTCATTTTCTAGAAGTCTTTTCAGAGAAGTCATTTTAATGGATTTCTTGATATTGAGTAGTTCCGAATTTGAACTCGGGTCAGTCGACAGCTTCCGTTTTGGATAGTTATTTTTACAATTTGTGTATATTATACAAATAAGTAGGTTTTGATGTACCATCTTTGCATAAGATGCTTTATCAGTATTTAACATCCCTCCCATTCTTTCAGCACCTTTTTAGAACAATCTCTGTAAAATATTTTGAGGAAGAGTTTAAATGATGATTGTTGCAGTTGCCAATTAATCTCTTCTCTAATCGACCCAGTGGCATGTGTTCCTCACTACCTGCCTCAGTATTCTGGGACCCCAAATGAAAGATACACACACACACAGAAGGGGAGGGGGAAGGGAAGAGGGAAAATCCTATATTTTAATATGCCTTTAACAGCTCAATGGCTGGGCCACTTACAAACCTCCATATGGCCCTCTGATATTTCTGAGTTATTACTTACTAAAGTTTATATTATATCTTTGCTGCCATAGACCTAACTGGGGGTGGGTGGGTGGGGAATCCCCTGGGCCTGCTCTTTCCCAGCACTTACATAATTGATATGCTCTCTCTTCTGTACCTCTCAAGCCTGGTCCTTACTCTTTTCCTGGCATGGCGGTTCTATATCTTCCTGCTCCTTCCTCAGTCCCTTGTCTGGGGATCCTAACTTCCTGCCTCTGTCTCCCTGTCCTGCCATTGGCTGCCAGCATCTTTGTTTACCAATCAAAACCAGCTGGGAGCAGGGTCCCTCAGCGTCTTATGTGCAGACATGAGGATTCCCATGTAAGTTTGGGGACCTAGTTAACATAAATAGCATTAGACCAAATCCACACCAGATGATTCCCTCTACATGTTTCACTAATAAAAAAAACATACTTATTTGTATTATCTCTATTTATACTTACGTGGATTAAGGAATAAGCAAGTTGTAAAGATGTCTGGCAAAAGGATATCCAAGATCTGCAACTTTGTGTTGTAGTATTTTAAGAGAGTACATTTTCAAATCTTGGTCTTTGTTAAAGGCATATTTATTTGGTGTTGTATGTATGGGGAGAAACAGTCATCTATCCATTGGAATACATTTAAGTTGCTCAACTTTGTATTTATATTATGTTATTCATGCTGGACCCAACTTGCTGTTCTTCTGCTTTAGCTTCCGAAGATCTTGGTTTTATTGTTGGTCTTGTCAGGAATTTGCATAAAGAACTAGTAAATAATGAGTGATTAGATGTGGACTTTAAGTGCTGTCCTCTTCACAACATATAAATGTGGGTGGCATCAGTGCCCCAACATGCATTGTTTATGTTTCCAGCATAGTCAGGATTTATTTTTTTAATAATTTATACCATATAGATGTTACTTGAGAGATCTAGTACTATTTTTGTCAAACTAATAGTAAGTGCTAAGAATGGAAATTACACACAGCAAACAAAACAAACAAAAAAACAAACAAACAAACTAAAAAGTTCTGGGAAGCATGCCGGAACATGTTTGTGTTTTCCTTTAGAAATGATTGTTTGGTAGTAGAAAGGTACTTAGCTTAAAAAAAAAAAAGATAAAGAGTCTTCAAATGTTGCATTTCTATGCAGAAATAATATTTAAAAATTGATTCCCCTTAGTCAGATACCTAACATATTTATTAGAAATCTTTGAGGATATAAATTTTTGATTGGTCCTGTAAAGAACTAGCAAACAAAAATCATTATGCATAAAAATTAACCAGACCCAAAAGGCCAGCTATACCTCTCAATGAATTTTTATCCATTGAGAATAGCTTTTAAAACAATTAAAAAGAGTTCAGAGCAGTCATGTGTGAAAGGTAACTGCTTTTTGATATGCATTAGTGTAGAAAACAGTATACTAAAAGATCTCTAAAATACTTATAATTATATAAAACAAATCTGAGGAAGGAGTTTCCTGATTGGACTTAAGGCCTACTCAATAGGAGGAAAGTCTTGCCTGGTAATAGAAACATAGACAATTAGTTGGGTAGTGAAGTCATGCATCCTAGAGGAGAACCTATAACCTCCATTTTAATCAAATGGGAAAGAGATCCTACAACAAAAATGTAAACAGAACCTTTTCATTCCCTTTTCTTCCCTCTTTCTCTTTTGTCCTTACTCTTCTTCTCATCCCTTTCTCTTATCCTTTTCCCCTCCTGTTCCCTCCTCCTCTCTCTGTCAACATCACAGTCTTCTTTCAGATAAAGTCTCACTATGAAGCCCATGTTTGTAAAAGTAAATTTTATTTTTCTGTTGTAATTGTTCTCTGGTAGACTTACTGCCTCTGTCTGCTAACCTAGGCCTAGTTCTGGAAGCTTCGAGGCTCTAGAATCTAATCTAGGACTAGAATGTTTTCAGCCTCTGAAACTTAACTGCTGAATAAGCTCACCCTTTCTTGTTCTTTCTGAACTCTGGCTGGCTGGTTCAACTCAGCTGTTCTGGCTCAAACTCCTCTCCAAGCTGATTTATGCAATTTGGCTTTTCTCTTGGCATCTGAATTGCTCTGCTTGATTTTAAACTAACTCTGGCAATCTTTTCTAATCTTCTGACTCTTGCTTGTTCTATCTTTACCTGGGTCTAGTTTGTTCTCTCTTCAATCTATTTCTGTAAAACTCTCCCAGTAAAACTGTCACCTTCTTCCTCTCTGTCCTGCTCTCCATGAACACTACTGTATTCTTGCACTGTACTCTCCTTCCTATACTGCCAGTCTCTCCCTTAAGTAGCTTCCCTTTCTTCTCTCTTGTGAAATTTGGGTATATTCTATTCTGTCAAATATTTCTCTGATTTGTCACTTTTTCTGCCACTCAATTAGACATCACTTTCAAACATGGATGCTTTCTTCTACAAATTAACTTTATCTTCATTGTTTGGGGATTGAATGTGAGTACTAAGGGCGTGTCTATATTCCAGCCCAGAGGGGTTAAAGGTATGTGCTAAAGGCTGAGCCACACTCTAACTAGGGACAGGTTCAAATATCCTGTAACACATGCTGCTCTTGAACTTGCAGTCCTCATGCTTCAGCCTCTTTACCAGTTACCAGGTTTGTAATATCATGCCAGGCTTTTATTTCAGTTTTTATCCACTAGAAATTGCACTGCTTGTAAACTGAAGAAACATAGTTAAAAAGAAAGAAAAAGTTGTTGGTGATGTTTCTTTTAAAATTGTGTCAAATATTTTGTCAAATATTTTGACCATGTGGTTGTCTTTGAACCACAAGTATGCCTGGTAGGCCAGAAGAGAGCATTGTATCCCCTAGAACTGGTGATTCAGATTGTTGTGAGTCACTATGTGGCTGCTAGATATGGAACCCAGGATCCTCTGCTATTAACTGTTGAACCACTATCCCCTTAACTGCAGTTTTAAACAGGTAGATGTTTTTTAGAAGAAAGCACTCCTGGTGGGTGGTGCCTTTTGTGTTCCTACTTTAATCCTCAAGGGTGCTGCTGCTTGTTCCACCACAGGTGTAGAAATGATTACTCTCAAGGTCACTCACACTTTCACTCATCTCTGCTCCCCCTCTGTCCTCACCTGTATCTTCACGTCCTGCTCAGGCTTCTTCTTCACATCCATCGCTGTCATCAGCACTCTCTGTCGCGCTTACCTTCATCCCATTCATTCTCACTTTCACTTTTTTGCATGAGCTTTTGATGAGAAGAGGGTTTACATCTTCCAAGGATATAAAACATTCTGAGAATTTGCATTTCATCTCTTAATGCAGCTTTCACTATTGTACATTTAAAAAAATAGCTTATAAATTTTAATTTGAATATTCTATGCAGAGTTAAAGGCCATTCCTCAAATATGAACAACTAATATCAGGAATTTCCTTTTTTTCTTTTTTAAAATTATTATTAATCTTTAGTCTTTTTTTTTACAGTCCAGTTGTTATCTCTCTCCTAGTCTGCCCTCCAACAGTTCCTCATCCCATTCCTCCTCCCCCATCTCCAAAAGGATGTTTCCTCTCTGCCCCTACCCCACTAGACTGCCCCACTCCCTGAGCCCTTAAGTGTCTTGAGGGTTAGGTGCATCTTCTCTCACTGAGGCCAGACCAGGCAGTCCTCTGCTGTATATGTGTTGGGGCCCTCATACCAGCTGGTGTATGCTGCCTGATTGGTTGCTCAGTGTCTGAGAGATCTCGGGGGTCCAGGTTAGTTGAGACTGCTGGTCTTCCTATGGGGTCGCTCCTCAGTTTCTTCCAGCTTTTCTCTTATTCAAACACAAGGGTCCCCAGCTTCTGTCCGTTGGATGGGTGTAATTATCTGCATCTGACTCTTTCAGTTACTTGTTGGGCCTCTCAGAGGGCAGCCATGCTAGGCTCCTGTCTGTAAGCACACCATATCATCAATAATAGTGTCAGGCCTTGGAGCTTCCCCTTGAGCTGGATCCCAAGTTGGGCCAGTCACTGGACCTCCTTTCCAACTCAGTCTCTTCTCCATTTTTGTCCCTGCAGTTCTTTTAGACAGGGACAGTTCTGGGTCAGAGTTTCCACTTGACATCCTGTCTTTCTACTAGAGGTGGATTCTACAAGTTCCCTCTCTCCACTGTTGGACATTTCATCTAAGGTTCCTCCCTCTGAGACCTGAGTGTTTCTCACCTCTCAGGTCTCTGGTACACCCCACTTCCTACCTCCAGAGGTTGCCTGTTTGCATTCTTTCTGCTGGCCCTCAGGGCTTCACTCCTTTTCCCCCCACCCCCCCATACCTAATCATGTTCCTCCTTTCCCCTACCACTTTTCTCTCCTATCCACATCCCTCACTCCTTCTGTCCCCCATGATTGCTTTCTTCTCCCTCACAAGTGGGATTGAGCTATCCAAACTTGGGCTCTTTGGCTTGTTGAGTTCTGTGGATTGTATCCTGGGTACTCTGTACTTTTTTTGGACTAATATCCACTTGTTAGTGAGTACATACCATGAATATCCTTTTGGGTCTGAGTTACCTCCCTCAAAGGCCTTAGTCATCAGGGAAATGCAAGTCAAAATGACCATGAGATTCCACCTTATACCAATCAGAATGGCTAAGATCAAAAACCTGAGTTGACAGCACTTTTTGGTGAGAATGTGGAGAAAGAGGAACACACTCCATTGCTGGTGTGATTGTAAACTGGTACAACCACTCTGTAAATCAATCTGGAGGTTCCTCAGAAAATTGGTAATAGATCTACCTGAAGACCCAGTTATACCACTCTTGGGCATATACCCAAAATTCCCCCCGCCCATGCCACAGGGGAACATGTTCCACTATGTTCATAGAGGCCTTGTTTGTGATAGCCAGAAGCTGGAAACAACCCAGATGTCCCACAATGGAAGAATGGATACAGACAATGTGGTTCATTTACACAATGAAATACTATTCAGCTATTAAGTATGAGGACATCATGAGTTTTGCAGGCAAATGGATGGAACCAGAAATTTCCTTTTAAAGACTTGATAAAACTTGATTTGTTAGTACCACTTTAATGTAAATCATCCTTTGAAAGATTGCCAGAGAACTGTAGAATCTCATGACTTGACCTGGGCCTTTAAAGATAGTAATCACCCAGGTTTGTGTCTGTAGGCCAAAACTGTTTCTTGGCATATCTTTGAAGCTATAACTTATACTGGACAGTACACTAAGCCATGAAGAGTTAACAGAGAAGCAGAGAGTTTGGAAGGAAGCATTGTCATCTTAGAAGTACAAGACAAAAATTTAGAAGCAGCCAACTACCTAATCCAATAAATGAAACCATCTGATTTCTTACTTTGCTATACTGTGGAACTAAGGAAAGTGGAAGCCTGGAAGTATTCTGTGTCAGTCCTATCAATGCCTTTAACTCTTTTGTCAGTGTGGAGTTAAGAGACCATGAGCTTTAAGTGTTGGTTTTCTATGGCCTTTGAAGCTTTATCCATTGAGCCATCTTGCTGGCCCCATATATTTTATGTTTGTAAAACAAATTAAAAATATTTTTGGATAAAATTAAGGATATATATTGAGCATTAGCATTCCACTTATTTATGATAGCTTTTTTATTTTTTACTTTATGCATATAAATATTTTGCCTACATGAATATATGTGAACTACGTGCTTACTTGGTGTTCCAGGAGGTCAGAAGAGGGCACTAGAAACCCTGGATATGGAATTACCCATAATTGTGAGTTGCCATGTGGGTACTGGGAATTGAACCTGGGCCCTCTGGAAGAGCAGTGGGTGCTTTAAAATGCTGAGCTATCTCTCCAACCCTGTTTTTCTTTGTTTTTTTTTTATTTTTTAAGATTTATTTATTTTATTTATGTGAGTACACTGTAGCTGTCTTCAGATACACCAGAAGAAGGCATCTGATCCCATTACATATGGCTGTGAGCTACCATGCGGTTGCTGGGAATTGAACTCTCAGGACCTCTGGAAGAACAGTCAGTGCTGTTAACCACTGATACATCTCTCCAGCTCCTCTCCAAGCCCTGTTTAGGAAAGGTTTTAAGTTTCTGTGTATGATTATGTAACAGTAACAGTAAAGGACTGCTAAATAATCCTGCTTGAAATAATCACACATATGTGCACACATAAACACACACACACACACACATTTACTTACAAGGTTTTCTGATGTGTTGAGCATACTAAAATCATTCATTTGTATAGTGTTGCACAAAACGTTTTGATGCTGCTTTATTATTTAATTTGTACAATAAGATGATGAATGAAAAAAATCTTTGGTTTCTTTGATCTGTCTTCTTTAGCTGATTTTCTGGACTTCTAGTTTGTCCCTAGAGTTGTAGGAACAGTGAAAGGGAAGTAAGAATTGCTTTTCACATTATATTTTAAACATCATTGATTTTTTTCTGGTAGATTAAGTTCCCTATGGGAGGTATAACACATCCTGAACTATATGCACATTGTGGGATGGCTGAGACACATTAATTTACATGTGCATTCCTCTACAGACTTAAAAATCTTAACCCCCCCCCCCATGTCATATATAACTGATTGAAATCAATGGCTGTCTGTGATTAGGCATGGGCATGTAGATCAGTAGCGTGTGTCCTGCTCTAGCATATATGTTTATCCTGTATTCTCAGGCACTTGTTCATAGCTTCTAGGAAAGAACTTCAGATTTTTAAATTGCTAAAACATTTTTTTTCCTTAATGTGGTTTCACACATAAGTAAGTTGTAAGAGAATGAGGTTGGTCACAGGATTCTGAAAGATGCTTTGTTAATTAGAAAAAATATAACATGGAATTGTAATCACAAGTGATAACTTTATTTCTAACCACACATTTAGTACTTAACAGATTTTTTTCTTTTGTTGCATTATATTTGCCTTTATCACTTATTAAGTACTTTGTTTGTTAGAGGGTAGGTAAGATGGATAGTCTTATACAAAGCATGTTTTTGAAAAGTACATTTGTATATTTTTTACTCAAAACTATTGGCCACACAACTCTATAAAATGGTTAGATGTTGGGATGGAGAGATGACTCAGTGGTAAGAGCACTGACTGCTCATCCGGAGGTCCTGAGTTCAATTCCCAGCAACCACATGGCAGCTCATAACCATCTACAGTGGGATCTGATGCCCTCTACTGTCATGTAGGCATACATGCAAATAAAGTATTCATATATAAACAAATACATCATAAAAATGGTTAAGTGGTTTTTTTATGTTGAGATTAACAGATTATAGCAGATTAATAGTTGTACTTCACAGAAAAGCAAAAGCTTAACAAATAAAACTGTTGAAAATAAAATTAAGGAAACATGAAACAGTTAAATAGTTATTCAATTTCATGTTAAGTAATATCTAGATATTATACAGGCATCTACATATCTGTGTGCATCAGGTCACCAAGTGTTGATTTTCATGTACTATGCTAGATATGAGGGTCCAGTCATGAATAAAAATCTGGCATTTTGATAGAAGACAGGGCCATCAGTCATCACCGTTTATTTATTGCCTATGTAAATGAACACATGCCATTTCAGCTCATTTCAAGCATATAGCTTTCCTAGTCATTAAACCAGTTGTTCATGCCTTTTTATAAATTAATTTTTCTTTGAAAAATTGAGTACATTTAGTATCTACAGCATGTTTTGAAATAAGTATATATTATATAATAGCTAAACCATATTAGTTTACATATGTATTACCTCATAGATTTAAAATCTAACCATCAGTGGCATTCTGATATGGAAAACGATACATGTACACATGTGTATGTATGCATTCATTCATGCACAATTGCACACACAGACTGACTGGCATCAGTGAATAGGAGCTGGGAAACATTTCAGTGGCATGTGCTAGGCCTAAGGTTGGTCAGCACTGCAAAACCACATGAAGAATGAAAATATAAAAAAGAAATCTAGGTTATTAAAATTATGTATAAAATAAATCAATAGATATAAATCACTTTCCATCGGATTAAGGATCAGTGAGCCAGTGAGCACTTTTGAGACAAGAAAGAACACACTTTTAGGGTTTTGCTATATATACCAGAAGAAAACCTGGAAAAAAAAATATATATCAGATTTAGCCTGCAAAGGTTCCTGAAAGAACTGGTATTTTTGGAACTGCTAGGCTAACAATGGTGAGGGGGAAGAGATTCAAAACTGTTGTTGCTTACACAGTATGAACCCTTCAGCAATTATTACTGAGAAAGCTATACTTCCCCTGCATTGCTTTTAATTGGTCTGGTTTGTGTGTATCTATTTCTGGCTTTGTCTGTATCACATGTGTCTATACTATCTTCATGTATTATCACACTATCCCAGTTTGTGTAGCCACATAGTAAAGCTTAACATTGGAAGAGTGAGGAGTAAACTTGCCAGTGTTTTCTAAAAAAAAAAAAAAGTCTAATAAACTTGATATGTTTACAAAAATTGAGATTTTGATTGACTTTAGATAAAACCGTACATAACTTCAGGGAGAACTAACATCTGATTCTGAACTTTCTATTACATGAAAATTGAATACCTCTACAAGTGTTTAGATATTTATTCCATTTTATAGTTTTCACCACAGTTGTGTTTTATTAGATTATGTTAGTTTCTAACATTGTATCTGGTCTTGAATTTTTTAGAATTCGATTTCATTTTACTAATTGTTAGTATATAGAAGAGCAACTTTTTTCTCGTCACTTACGAGTTCTAGCAGATTTTCTTTTATATGTAATCCTTGGAATTTTGTTTAGAAAAGTAATATCACCTGCATATACAGTTAAATTTTTCTTTTCTCAATATTATACCTGTGATTTCTGTCTCTTGCTTTATAGCAGAAATCAGAATATTAAATACTGCCTTAAATAGAAGGGGATGGGGCATGTGGACGAGTGTCTGTCTCTGTTCTCAGCCTGAAGCCTTCAGGCTTTCCCATTATGTATAGCCATTGAGTAGGATGTCCTCCTGGGCTTTGGGTAAATAAATCCTCTCTATGATGTTGGAAACATTCTTTTTCTATTCCAAGTATGCTGTTGGTTTTTATTATAAATGGATGTTAAATTTTATCTGATGTTTCTTCTATGTTGGCTTATGTGCTTATATTATTTTTCACTAGACTGCAGTGAATAAGTCTGAATGCCGCACTAGCCTTGCACATAGCTGAAGTAAGCCCAATTGTGGTGTCTTAGTTATCTTTTTTCTTTTTTAAAAATACATTATTAGATTGTGTTTATTAACATTTTGTTGAAAACTTTAGCATCCAAGATAGTGGTCTGTTTTTCCTGTGCTGTTACTTTATATCAGTGTAGTACAATTTCAAAATTATATTCAAATTAATTGATTGAAATTAATTTTTACTTTGAAATGAATGAAGAAGTACTGTTTTTAACCCAGAAGAGATTGTATATAAAACTAACATTATTATATTATTTTAATATTTGGTGCAAAAAAACCAAATTATATTTACAGGTAATCTTTTAGGTGAAATTTCTTTTCTTTATATGGATAAGTGTTTGTGATTTGATTGTCTTGGCTGTTTTTTGCTCTACCAAATTTCAAATCCTTTGTATAGCTTGTTTTAATTTTTTTCCTAGTGGTAAGAAAATGAGGCAGTTAGTGCTAGTTATCAATGCAAGTACTTTACATGAAATAGTACATAAGCTACTCAGATACTTGATTGTGACTAGAGTTCCTGATTTTCTACAATTAGACTTGAATTATGGATCTAGAGAAAAATGTAGACACTGAATCAGCCTGCTTAACTTTATAGATATGGAACGAGGTAGTGAAGGATTTGTTTGCTTGTTCAAGGTTACATATGAGGATGTAGGTTTAGTCCAGAATCTTTAACTACGAAGGATCATTAATTCTTCCATGAGGTTTTGCAGGAGGGAAAAAAAACACATGGATATATAAATATGTAATATGTGTATATATGTGTGTGGTATATGTGTGTATATATGATATTACTGTATGTATATATATGCATGCACATATAATATATAATACGTGATATGTGATACATATATATATATATAAAATATTATATATCCCCTAAATACACTATCTAGTTAGAAAATGGCACTGAGTCATAAGAATGCATGAAACAGGATTCAAGAATGCACATTTTTATGCATAATTATTTCTTTTAAAAATGGCAGTTTGGTCTATTGGAGTTATTTTGGTAGAATAAACTTAGGGAGAGAGGTTTAACATTTAAGAAAGCATTAGACTAGAATGTACCATCTGAACAATAGCATCCTAGTTTAGAATCTTTTTTGAAATCACAGTGTGAACATTAAGACTTTAAAAAATACAGTTAGATACATTTAGTATGCTTTCATAAGTATCATGTTATTTTGTTTATTGTTTAGTTAGGGAGTGTATTGGGACAGAAGCTAGTTACCCAACTAGCTTTAGGAGGAGGGAGGAAGATTGTCAGATGTTTCCTCATAAAGCAATTTTTTTTTACCAATGGGGTAAAAATGATAGTCTGAATCTAGGAAATAATCCTGAAAATGTGTTTAACATTAAAAGATAAATGTTAGAAATTCTTTCACAGTGATTAAAATGATAATTTGTCTTTTATCTACAAACATATACTGATGTTTCTCCTTCCTTGTCATCCTTGTATGCTACAAAATTTTCTTCAGTCTCTCTCTCAGTAGAATACTTCAGGAAGGTACTATTCATTGACTGGAAACCAAAAGTGCTGCCCGTTTGGTACTTGGGCTACAAGGAGTGTTTGTTTTGGTCATATTTTAGTTTAAGATATTCCTGTGCTTCAATGGACTCTTCTTTTGAAAATTAAAAATAGCTATGCAGTGTTATTTATTACTTTTATTTTTTTACAGTCCAGTTGTTACCCTCCTCCTGTCCACCCTCCCACAGTTACTCATCCCATTCCCCATTCCCCTCCTAGCCACCCCAAGGTTGCATATTTCCATTGATTCTGCTGACCCTCAGGGCTTCTCTCCTGTTCCTTCCCCCCAATATCTGATCAAGTTCGCCTTTTCCCTTTTCCTTCCCCTCTCCTACCCAGGTCTCTACCTCCTTCCTTCTGCCTCCCATGACTGATTTCTTTTCCCTCCCATGAGTTAAGTGGAGAGAAATGCACACAGAACACCCATCTAACAAATCAAACAAAGGCAGGTCAGCCAGTTTCTTGGAGCTAGTAATGGCAATGCATTAAGAGGGAGTTGCTGCTCACACAACCTGTGGGCCAGATGCATCCCAGAATGAATTTCTGTATTTAAGTATTTGGAAAAAATATCAAGGATAATATTTTGTTGAGAATATTATGTTAAAAATTACAAAAAGTTTAGTTTTTAATCTGCATAAATAAAGTTTTATTGGAACACAAACTCTGTTCATTCATTTACTGTCTATGGATACTTTTGTACTTCACAAGCAGAGTAGTTGCTTGTGCAGACCATATGGCCTGCAAAGCCTAAAATACATACTGTCTGGACCTTTACAAAAACGCTTGCCATCCCTGTTTTAAGAGAAGAGTGTGGGCAGTACATGTTTTTAGAATTTTTAGTACAAGAGAAACTTGGTTTGCTCATGTTTTGAAGAAGTTTCTGAAAAGAAATAACTTAATGGTTTCTGATGTGTCCAGATAAATAGTAGTAGCAGACCTTCTCTAGAATACAGATGCCATAGTTATCATATAGTTTGCACCATGTCATTTCATGACACCATTTCTGCACGTAGACACTACAAACTCATAATTACATCTCTGTTAGTACATTCTGTTAGTACACTGTAGAACAGCTGTTCCCAAGACTTACTTAGGATCTTAGAATTAAGAAACTTGTGTTAGTTTGTTGTTGCTAGGACAACATACCAGAAGTCAATGACTTCAAAGATTTATGCTGGATCCCCATCTTCTTGTCTTAGCCACTTGTTGGTTGTTTTCGTTGCCGTGGACCGAGTACAGATGTGAACCTTGTGACTGGGAATGTGCAGTCTAGCCACACAGTTCATGGCAAACAGGAAACAGAGTGAGAGAAGGGCTGGGGAGAAAGGGTTATGTCCCAAGTGACCTACTTCACTAGGCCTCCAGGGTTCTTGTAAAATACCATACTATAAAGCATTAACATGGGATTAACTCATTGGTTAGGTCAGAGACCTCAGTGTCTAGTCACCTCCCAATAATGCCATATCTGGGGACCAAATCTTCAATACAAGAGCCTTTTGGGGTAATATTTCCTGTCCATAGCATAACACAAGAATTTTTTTCAGAAATGCAGATTGTATGTTTTCTATGTTAGAAATGAGGACATTTTAAAATGGCAATTTGTTAAATGGCAGGTGTCCAGTCTACATTACTAAAAGAAATCTTTATGAAAAGTGTTTTCTGAATGAAAAAGAAATGTGATGTAGAAAACAATGGGATTTCTTATCTTTTTTATTCAGCTTCCAATGTACGCTACTTTGATTGTTGTATTATTTTGATTTATCCACACACAATTAACTAGTTAGAAAATATTTTAATAATTTATTTAGAGAGTTATATTTTTTCTTTTTATGATATCAAGATTTAAGAAGTAGCCTCATTTTTTAAAAGTCAGTTGATCTCTCTCACCTTGAATTTTTTTTAACACATGAATGCTTTGCAACATCACATTAATTCTTTTATAAAATAACAATACTCTGAATTATATGGATCTTCTGGATATTGGCTTATTTCATTATTCAGAATTCAAAGGCCACTTTTGTTAATATTACCATGTAATATTACATGTTATCCTAATGCTAGTAGATGCAAGTCTCTATCGATTCCTGTTTTTACCAACAGATTCAAATTTTACCACTGGCAATGCATATGAATATAAATTGCTTTACTTGAGTTAACAGATTCACTTTTGAGAGCATGTGTGCCAGATTCCAAAGTCTCCATGGCCCTGGCTTGTTTAGTCTACAGAGTTGCAGGAACTACACAGCCAAACTATACGGGAGAATTGTGTTTTCTTAGGTTGTATTTTGTGGCACAAAATATTAAAAAGGAGGTCTAACCATGGAAGGGTTGAAATGTAATAAAATTAACAACTTTTGCTGCTTTTTGTGTGTTTAAATGAAGCTGACATTGTCAGGAGAAATTTTGTGATATATGTGGGCAATTTAGATTACTGTGGTTATTTCTATGCCTAAAGCATGGGGATGCAAATGCAAAGTTGCAGCATTGGGGTGAGGAGGAGCTGTGGACATTGCAAGAGTACCTTAAGTGGTTGCCCTCTTCAGCACGTTGATCTTAGGAATGTTTAGTTACATTAGTCTTCTGTTATCTTACAGGTGCTATACTTGGCAGATCAGAAACTCAGGAGTGTCTTTTCTTTAATGCTAATTGGGAAAGAGACAGAACCAACCAGACTGGTGTTGAGCCTTGCTATGGTGATAAAGATAAACGGCGACATTGTTTTGCTACCTGGAAGAATATCTCTGGTTCCATTGAAATAGTGAAGCAAGGTTGTTGGCTGGATGATATCAACTGCTATGACAGGTAAGACTTACTTAGTTTTTATGATGGAGTTCAGTGACTTTCCTTCTCTCTGTCTCACCTTAAAAAAAGGAAAGGAAAATCAATGCATGGATTTTCAAGTAAGAACTTCTTGCTGTTTTGAAGATGAAATTATGAAGACTATCGTAACATTCATCAATGACAAGACTTTTCTTCCTAAGTAATAAACACACCTACCATATTTCTGCTTTATTCTTGATATGTTTTGAATAATCTACAAGTAGTGAGAGCTCTTATATATGAATAATTTTTCCCATCTTTTTATTAGCATTATAAGCTTTAATGCCAACTTAATAATTGCTTTAAAAGAAAATATATGTTGAAAAGTATATCCTTAAAGAGGAATAATGATTTGTTTCAGTATTCAGTTTTCATTCAGTTTTATTCTTTATATATTTGGAAGAAATTGGGCCTTTTGTTTTTTACCCCAAGAGATATTTATGTTGACATTCAGAATTATATCAACTAAAAATTCATATAAAGCTATATTTTCTTTAATACATCTTATTTAAATTATTTTATACTGGAATACATAAATGGTAATGCTGTTGAGTGCTTCCAATCTTTCTGTGGGAAGGGATATTGATATTGGACTGATCATTTTCCTGCCTGGGCCACAGCTTTTGCACTATGGGTGGGTGTTGTAGAATGGTAGAGGCCTGCATAGCCCTAGGTAACCAGCTGTTTTGGACCCAAGAAGTTGTGTTATAGCTGCTGACCATTCTGCCTGTCTTCAGGAGCCTCAGTTACCTACAGTTGATGATCGATTAGCCATATGTGACCTAGACATGTATTGAATAAATTATGAAAGTTAACTTAGCTCCATGATGTATTAAAGTATAATCATTTAGTTATTTATTTAATATTTGGAATATGCTTCAAAGTTTGTAAAGTTTCCAAGAGTTATTTCTCTATATTTACATTTTTACCTATATTTCTATTAGTATAGGTGCATAATCAAGTGATATCTGCTATTATAAAAGGAAATGGGAAGACAGTAGAAAAAATGTAGAGGTTATCTTTAACTGGTCTTTTATTAGTTTATATAAGGAAGCTGTGAGTGTGTGCATTTGCGTGTGTACATGTGCATATGTGTTATATGTTATACGTGTTACATACATCCATCTGCATGTGTAATTAAAAACTCCTGTACTTCTTGCCTGTCAACAACGTGTTTTACTTGTGTGAGAACCAGGCAGTACTGAAATGCTTAGTGAGCCATTCATTGGAACCTCACAGAGAGCATTACTCAGCATAAAGTGCTTGCTGTCAGTGATATCTACACTAGTTTTTTTTCCCCCTGGGGATTAGATGCTAATAATATAGAAATTCATGAATCCAATATTCATGCTCTAAAACTGAATACATCAATTGAACAAATGAGGATAGTATGGGAAAGAATTCTCTTGAGCTAAGTGTTTTTCTTTTCAGTGCTTAGAAGCATAACTATTAATTTTTAAATTACATATTCCTCATAAAACAGCTTGGCTTATCTTTTAACTTCTTCTAAGTTGATGTTAGTAGTTTCTCTTTAGAGTTTGATACTGGTAAAGCCATTAGCTCTTAAACTTGAACTTTTATCTAGAATTGTCTCAGTTGTTGCTAATGCTACACAAAGCAGGCTCATTGATGTTTAACAGCAGTAAAGTTGATTTTAAAAGGACAGATTTATATAGCTGTTTCTTAGTAGCTGATTGAAGCTTGTTTCTCAAGGTTAACTCTTATCGAGGGTGTTGCTTTTTATTTTAATTTAGTTTGTCCTGATTGTGGTCAGTCTGAGGGATGAGGTCCTATGTTTTCTTGTTCATATTAGTTTTCTGCTTTTTTGTTATCTTAAAATACAATCTTGTTCATCTGTTCAAGAATTGAAATCTGCTACTGTGAGATAACCTAGTTTGTTTCTGTTCATGAGATACAAGCTCACATTACTTGGTGTATGTGTGTATTTATTTAGCTTTATATCTAGTTTTCAGTTTTCAATATTCACAAAATAGGAAGTTATATTTCCCATGAGCAAATGCAACTCCTAGACTAAATTGCCTCACTAACTTTATGTTCTTCTTCAAGCTTCTCTAATAATTAAAAAGAAAACAAAGGAGATAGTTACCTTAGATTGCTCACTTAACCATATTCAAGCAATAGTCAGAGGAAGTCAGTGTGATCCATCATAAACTCAGATGTTTACTTATTTTTTTCTGCTGAGATTTAATAACAAAATTCTAGGAACAGTTTTAGTTTTAAGAATTGATTATTGGATACTCCCAAATGTCTTCAATTTGAATATAATGACTTCTGTCTCAAAAACAACGAATCTATTGTGGGGTCAGTATAATGCTATTTGTGTTAATTATTCTTTCCTTTTTCAAATAGGACTGATTGTATAGAAAAAAAAGACAGCCCTGAAGTATACTTTTGTTGCTGTGAGGGCAATATGTGTAATGAAAAGTTCTCTTATTTTCCGGAGATGGAAGTCACACAGCGTAAGTGTATAGTGAAAATACATGCTTGTTCTGCAGTAGATTGAAAAGAAAATACATTTGTGTTGTTAATTTACTACTGTTTTCTTACACTCCATCCCTCCTGCTCCCAGCTGTGTTAACTGCTTACTATAGGATTGTGTAGACCAAATCCAAGCCATTTCCTCTTCTGTCTTTCACAGCCACTTCCAATCCGGTTACACCGAAGCCACCCTATTACAACATCCTGCTGTATTCCTTGGTACCACTTATGTTAATTGCAGGGATTGTCATTTGTGCATTTTGGGTGTACAGACATCACAAGATGGCCTACCCTCCTGTACTTGTTCCTACTCAAGTAAGTTATTGTCCTGTATTCTTTTGTGCATTTTATATTTTAGAGAAGTATTAACTGAAGTATAACTGAATAATATGTTAGTTATTTTCTTTGGACTTCATTTTGGAAAGTTTATTGTCATGGAAACGATAGCTAATTGCAATCTTACTTATTTTGTATGTTGTAAACTTCTTAAAGGTTGAGATAGAGTCAAGTCTTGATATCATCCCTATTATTCTCTGTAGTCTCACTATTATCCCAGTGCCTTAAGTATAGAATGCACTCTGCTTTCCTATTGAAGTTATTAATGATGAAAAAGTGGTCTCAGAATCTTCTTTGTTTTGTCTGTGCTTTTCTCTATAGAGACTTAATGCTTTTTAAAAGAACCTTTGCCAAAACACCCTTTGACTGTTAGAAATGACCCATAAAGTTAGGCAAGAAAGTATGGGAAAGGGAAGTCTTGTAAAGACTTTAGGGATATATATCTGTAAAGATCTTTCAAGTGAAAGTTGTAGAGAAATATTTCTTACCATGTATTACTGGTAATTCAGGTATGTTGATTGGTTTACAGAATAGCAAATACTAATTGGATAGTAAAAACTTAAAAAAAATTTCTTTTGATTTTTACTCACTTCAAAACTATTTCTGAAAATGTGAATGGGGTAATCAGATTAAACATCCTGATTTTTCTTTACTATCCATGATGTAGAGTGCTGTCACTAGTCCAGTGCCACACAGGACTTTTCATGAAGTAGCTAATAATCTACATGCCTGAGAAAGCTGATACTTTTGTTTATACTTCTTTGAGCTATCTCTAAATTCTAATTTTTACTGTGTTTCTTTTAATTCTTTAAGATTTGAATACCTTGGCCACTCTCCGTCTCTTAGTTTAGCTCTGTTTTTTTAATAGTAGTAGGCTAAATGGTAAAACTTGATAAAAGAAATTAGGAAAATCTGGTATTTTAATAAGAGCAATTCTTTTATCTAAGCATTATTTACATAACATACGTTACACTATGTTGTTGTATCATCTCTTTGATCTCTTTGAAAAATGCATATGGAAAAATAAACCCAGTGGTAGATAACTTCCATTCTTCTGTCAATGACTTTAAAATTTTGTTTCAGTATCTAAATTTAGAAGAGAAAGTAAAGTACTTTGTGTCCTAATAATTCTCTGAAATTACCCTAGTTTCATAAATGTGACAGAAAAACCTAAAAAACACATTTAAGGGAACTTTATATATAATTTGGGAAATTTTTATTAAAGGATGTTTTGAACATTAATATAATGTTATAGATAGAACATTGAAGTATATACACTGCAGTATATGAGTGTTGTTAAAATGTTCCTCCTCCCCTGTGTCTCTGTCTCTCTCCGTCTCTGTGCGTGTATATATTAGATGACTTTCATAAAAAGTAATAAGAGTTTAACACTTTTTTTAATAAAGGGAAAACATTGTTATAATTCATAAATAATAGACTGAGACCTGTTATAAGTGTATACCTCCCCCCCCCCCCCGGTTTTAGATGTTTGTTGCTATTAATATTCTGAAAAACAAAGAGTCACTTTTGTGGTTGAGTGACTTGCCATGACAAATTTTTATAAAAAGACAACCCTGAACTAACTGACTTTAAACTTTTTTAGGATTTTAAACTGTATACAAAATGGCATTGTTTTTTATGTGGAATCTCACTTTGGTCCCCTCAGACTTTCTCTGACACAGTGTAACTTCATGCTTTAAGTCTCATTTTTGATGAGAGTTTTTATATAAACTTTGTAATCCTTTTACATTTTAAAATAACTGAAGGTAATTACATCAAGCATTTACTGATTATTTCAGTGCTTGTTCTAAGGTGATGTTAAGAAAAATTATACACATACACATGCACAAAACACACACACAAAGGGCTTCTTTTCACTGACTTGTAAATTGTGATACTGGTATGTAAGGATCATCTTTGGGATACTTAAATCATTCACATTCCTCAACCATACTTCTGAAAGTGTAGAATGGACCTGTTGATAAAGTATATTTAATAAGCACTGGCTTAATTAATTTTATCTCACAGGACTTAATATGTAGTATTAGATTATAGATAAACTGTGATGTATAAAAGCTTACAAGTATCAGAGCTAGAATGTAAACCAAGATGCTTTTCAAGCTTTGCTGCTTCTGCTTTTTTGTTTTGCTTCTCTTTTCAGAGAGCAGATATTTTTGAGTACCATTTAGGGAATTGAGTGACATCTTTGGCATCTCTATATCATGTCACTGTCTAGTTTACCTTACTACTTTAGATACTGAGTAGCTGCGAGCACTGCCCCATCTTGTTAGCTTCTTATGAAGATGAAAGAACATATATCACAGCTGTACAGAAAACACATACTCATGTGCTTTCCTTTAAAAGTTTTTTGAAAATGTACAATACATTTTTGAACAAGTGATTGGGTCAGAGGCAGACATTTCTGGCTACTGGTTTGATTTTACTAGTGTGCACTCATTGTTTAAAGTGTTTGGTAGTAGGAATGAATGGGTAGGTGAGATATACTATACACTTGAAGTCTTGAGGACATGCCTGTACTTTACCTGCTAGGTGCCCACCTTTCCAGTTAAAAGACCTGCTAGGAAAAGATCTTACAATCTTGCCAAGAACGTTTTCTTTGCACCTTGCTTAAGTTCTTTGGGAAAGTGGCATAATATTTTTTTTTACTAGTTAGAGAAACTTTCAAATCTTTAGCTAATGGTTGGTTTATGAATAAACTGATATAAGGATTTGACCTTAGCAATATCAATAAACTGGTTATATCAGTTAAGAAATGGGAGTCATAGTAAAGACATCATTTATTTAGAGTACTTTGTTAGTATTATCTTCAGTGATATTAGGACATACATCATTTAAGATCTGTTTCTATTTAATTATGATTCTTTATAATGAACAAAAAACATTCACTGTAAAATAATTTAACATGAATAAGGATACAAACAAGGCATATCTCTGTGTGATTAATAATTGAAGCTACTAATGTTTCTTCGTAACTCACGGTGTCACTGCTTTCACAGTCATCTGAGATGAAAGTTGGAGAGCTAATGCTCTAAGCCCTGCCATTTCCCAGACCCCATTCACCACCTTTTATCTTGATGGTATTGTATTCAGAATGCCTCTGCCCTTGAGGTTATAGACGTCTCTGTAACCTTACATCTTGTCTTCTTGCTTTCATGCTCTCCTTCACCTCTGCTATTGCTAGAATAGAATTTGACATGTTGGATTATGTTGTTTCTGTGATTAAAAGTACTCAAGGGATCTTACTGCTTTGCACCCCATCTTATGTGGCCCACCATACACCATCTTCTGATGTTTTTTTCTCCATTTTATACCTAAAGCCATCTAGTATACAAATCTAGAGTTGTAATTATATTTCTCTCCTCTTCGATTCAGATAAATAATTCCAGGAGAGAAAAGCTCATAGTAATCTGTTCATGTATCATATTTCATTATTCTTAAGCTTCTTGAAGACAGAGTATATGACATCTTTGTTTATAGTCCTTGTGAGGGATGACCATCCTGCAAGTCCTGAATGCAATGTTGAGTTTGTTTTCTGTAGAGTCTCATTGAGATGATAAGATTGATTCCAGGAATTCCTGTAATAATCATTCAGATACTTTTAGAACCTTGCCTTGAGATACATTTGTGGTTTTGGAGGATATACCGTAAGTTGAAGCATTCCTAGCTTTTACATGACAATGACATGATCCCATACTCAGGAAGCAGCCTCTTACTTTGTATTATATAGGTCACTTTTCTTTTGCTTAGTTGGAACTCTTTCCACACATAGGAAGAGAAGCTCAGCCACAGTGAGTAAATTGAATGCAAACTGGTTTTTCTGGTAATAGTGACTCATGACTATGAGGGAATTGACAGACTGACTCTATTATTAAGTCTTATTGTGGTAAAGAGTTAATGTGGTTTCAGTACAGCTGTGAACTTAAATTTCCTGTTTGTAAGATCTGTGTTCATGCCAATAATACCTGCCACTTGGTAAAGATTCGAGTCTAGAAATTGCTTACCTTAAATAATATACAGAGTTAGTGTTTTGTTCATTTCAAAAGGCTATATATATCTAGCACTTTAGTATTGCAGCATTGTTCTTTTTAAAGTGACATCAGCTTCTTTAGTCCTTATGACCCTTTGTCTAGTTGTTGGTTTGAGATGCAGTAAGGATCCCCAAGTTGAGCATGCAAAGTAACCATTGACCTTAATATTAAAAGCAGTAATAGGATGACATTTCATGATGTGCCAGATAACTACCCTCTGAGAAACCAAGTCATCTGAAAATGCTTTGTAGGGTTTTCTTCTTGATTGTGAACCTATTTACACATCTACTTATAAGTATTGAGAAACCAAGTTGTAGGGTAACATTGAAGCCAGTTTAGAAAAATGTGATCCTTTCTTTCTTGGGAAAGATGTAGGGGAAACTTACTAAATTTTATTGATAATGTTTAGCATTTATAGAAGCACCCCTTCTAAAATACATTTTTACTTAAAATATAATAACACCATCCCTCTTTCCCCTTTGCCTTCCTCCTGAAGGCCCACAATAAGTTCCTTTCCTTCAACTTCTCCCATGTCTCCCTGCCTCACTCTCACATTGACAGGTTCCTTTTCTCTGACTACCTTTGTTACCTATATGTATGCATAAGTGTAAAGATACAACCTTCTGAGTCGGATTTTGATGTTTGTGTATATATTTTCAGATTCCTTTGTTAGGAAATTAATCCCTGGGAAAGACTAGCTTACCCTTTTCTGTGCCTGTTAATTGCCTGGTTCTTTATTTAAGGGTAAAATCCTATGAGATTTCTCTCAGTCATTTCTAGGTAAGAGTCTTTAACCACAGACTTCATGGTCCTCTGATATAATTTTTTTCCTCCCTATCTTGTGTAATGTTCTCTGAACCATAGATACAGAAGCAGTGATGTAGATGTACATATTAGGCTTGGCTTCCACATTCTGTTGATCTCTGTCTGCGTTGTGTCCAGTTGTGGTTTTCTGTGATTGTCTCCACTTGTTGTAAAGAGGGGCTTCTTTGATGAGAGGTGGTAGCTTTACTTATCTGTGCATATAAGAATAAGATTTAGAATATAGTTAAGAATTATGCTGACCTAGCAAAATAGTGATAGTAGATTCTTTTCTAAGGTCTATGACCTCATTAGCCCTGGGAATTTGGCTATATTTTTGGTACCAGGCATTACTTTCCTCCTGTTGAGTGAGCCTTTAGTGCAGTCAAAAGTCAAGTGCTACATTGGTTACATTTATTGTATTTTGATGGACATTTCGTTGTGCTGGTTATTGTTGTGGTTCAGAGGTGTCACAACTGAGTAGGATTCTAAAGTACTTCCCTCCGTTGTCAGCTTGCATAGGATTTTATAAAACCATGGAAGCTGGACCACTGGGAGGAGGTTTTCAGGTCTGATCCATTTTGAATTACTATGGTATGACAAACTTTTTTCTGGAGAGGTGCAGCATACATATCTGTTAACCCTAGATAGGAATCCCACAGCAGACCAAAGTAACAAATACCATCAAAATCAAGCTTGTGGAACCATGAGTTTGATTGGGGTTATAATCAATGTATCACTTACGGAACAAATAATGACTCAAGGACAGCTACATCACCAAAGGCCCCCCCCACCCCCCCCAAGTATGGGTGACTGCTCACAAATGCTGGGAACCTGGAGTGCTTTGCACAACCTGTAGCCCAACAGGTTGGAGAGTGTCCTTTCTAAGTGACTCTGGTCTAAATCTCTTTTAGGTGACTTGGCTGATTGCCACTTCTTCTAGGCAGCTGGTCTGGTCTCAGAGTGTTCCTTTCAGCTTTTGTTCTTCTGAGTTTTCTTTACTGCTTAGCTTGTTATGTCTGAGATGGAATCTCAGCTTTTGTTGCTTACTCTGGCAGAGAGGGGCCTAGTGAATCTGGTCAGTTTCAGGGATTTCCTGAAACTGTTTTGAGTTGTGTGCTTTCTTGTTCTAAGGAGTTATCCTGAGAGATGGAATGTTTGAATCTGGGAGGAAGCTGTTAAAGAAGTAGGTTGGCGACTTAATGACTGCAGTTTATTAATACGTGTTGTTTCTCTTCTGTCTGAAGTGAGACTTTGATTTATGGACACAAATTATTTAGAATGAGTTGTTTCAAAATGAGAAAGATATCATTTGAATTTCTTTTATCATTTTCTGTAAATAATTTCAAGATTGGCATACATCCTTGGATAACTTTCTCTAGCCTCATCTGTTTTAGTTTGTGCATTTTTTTCTTATGAACTATTAAATATACTGTTTTTCTTTTACAGACTGTAACAGTGTAGAAAAATAGTCTTTCAGCTTCATGTGCTATTTATCTCAATCCATTAAAAGATATATCTTAAAATGAAACTTAGTAGAGTACTATTGCATGCTCAGGAAATACCAAAATTTAGTGTGTGTTGGTACAGATTTTGTACATTTAAAGTATACAGGGATATATGTAAATATGTATATATAGATAACACACACACACACACTTTACCAGTTTACTAGTTTGTATGAGATTTCTGATAGGAGATGATAGGAGAATATATATTTCATAAATATTTCCAACCATGCTTAAAATATGATATAATGCTGTTTTAAACTTGTACATCTTTGTATATGTATATTCTTAAGAATGGTACAAGGTTGCTATAGATGTTTTTTCTTTTGTGTCTCACTGTGATATATAATTGTTTTTTGACTCAGTAACTAAATTTGTACCTTCATTTAAAGTATACTTCTATGCAAATTTTTAAAAATTATTGATAGACACACAGCTTGAAAAATTACCCTCACCAAGCACATATACTTTTTTCTATTTACAAGTGCTTAAATACAGTTATTTGGAGATCGAGAATTCTGTATCCAAAAGCAAAATGGGATGAGAGGAAGACAAAAACCATGGAGCTTAACCCAGTTAGAGTATAGCTGTATACTACACTTAATTCGTAAAAGTGAGTTTTATGAGTGCTTTGGAAACAGACACACTACTGCAGGTGACCCATTCAGTTCTTAGCATCTGGAATGCAGCTTTTCTTTTGCCAGCCTAGAAGTGGACTCCCAGAGGGCACACTTATTCTTTTCTGGAGAGCAAGTATTATCAGGAAGAGGCACACCTTCTTTGCTTCTCTGCATCAGTCTCATTTTCTGGACCTTATCCTAGACCTCTCTTTTCACGCCTTGCTGTACCACTGCTTTACAACCCTGGTCTATTAATTTGAAATAGTAGAAGTAGAAAAGTTCATTTGTTAATGAAGTACATATTGTGGACTGCCTGTCTGTCTGGTTTTGGTGCTTGCGTACCTGCTCTCAGCCCTGCACTAGGCACACTACTTAGTACAGGTGCAGGATGCTCTCAGCTTGCCCTCCTGGAGCTCACAGTTACAAGCAAAGGTGAAAACAAGCTCCTTACTTAGCTTTGTACTTGGAAATAAGGTAAAGTGATTTTGAAGGGAGTGGCAGTAGAGGAAGATCTGATTGACATTTTGTACTGCTGGGAGAACTGCATTTGAGGTGTTGACCAGTGTTAAAATGCTCAGTAAATGTCAGTTATCATTGTCTTGTCTGTCAAAACTTCAGAACTGACCAAAAGGAGTGACCTTCATAGAAAGTGCTACTGATGTACTATGAAATGTCTGTTCTGTCAAGTTTATGTTATTGATGAGAAAAGACAGTAATAGGTAACATGACCTGATTTATAATCCCAGCCCAAGTGGCAATGTCTGCCATTTACTCAGGAGTTACTGTTCACTGATTGGACAGCTTATTTTAATAACTAAAGAAAACTAAATTAAGGGAAATAGAGTTCACTGTTTCATACTGAATATAGGTTTTATTTGTGTCTATACAGCCTGGTGGTTAAATAATTTTTGCATACCAGAATTTACTTCTGTGTATAGAGTTCACTGTTTCATACTGAATATAGGTTTTATTTGTGTCTATACAGCCTGGTGGTTAAATAATTTTTGCATACCAGAATTTACTTCTGTGTATACATATTCATCTCCGCTTTTCATCTTTCACTTAGAGATTGTAAACATTAAATTAGATAAAGGTAAGCTTTCTTTATAGCTATTTCTAACCCTCAGCTTTTGAACAGCAACTAAGAGAATAGGCTTTCCCTGTATCTCCTAGATACTTTCCACTCCAGTGCTGTCAACTCTATGCTGCTAACTGATTAGGGAACCTGTTCAGAGTCCTTATTTTATCCACATTGCATTTTTTATTTGTTTTTGGGAAAAGTAAGTAGAGAAGCTATGAAGAAACTTGGGATCTAATTAACAGAGCCATGGCTGACCCATTCACAGCATCAGATTTATTCAGCTATTAATCTATGCCTGACTTTTTCTAGTTCAGAAACATTTGTTCTGAAGTTACTGTCTTTTTTTTATGGATTTTATTTCTGTTCTTGTTTGTTGATAGTCTAAAAAATGAAGGCATGACATTTTTTTTTTTTTTTTAATTTTTTTATTGGATGTTTTATTTACATTTCATATGTTGTCCCCTTACCCCATCCCCCACCCACCCAGGAACCCCCAATCCCCTCACACCTCCTCCTTCTTCTTTGTGGATGTAACCTCTATCTACCCCCCCACTCCCACCTCCCCACCCTCAAAACTCCCACCCCCTGGGGCGTCCAGCCTTCATGAGGTCAAGGATCTCATCTTCCACCTGTGCCCAGCAGGGCCCTCCACTCTTATATATTCAGCTAAGGCCCTGGATCCCTCCATAAGTGCTCCCAGGCTGGTGGTTTAGACCCTGGGAGCTGTGGTTGGTTGGTATTGTTGCTCTCCTCATGGGGCCACAAATCCTTTCAGCTCCTTCAGTCTTCACTCTAACTCCTCCATTGAGAACCCCATGATCACTTCAATGGCTAGTTGTGAGCATCTGCCTCTGAATATGTCAGACTCTTGAAGACCTCTGAGGAGACATCCATATCAGGCTCTTATCAGCATGCACTTCCTGACTTCCACATCAGCATCTACCTTTGGTGACTGCACATGGGATGGATACTCAGGTGGAAAGGTCTTCAGACGGCCCCTCCTTCAGTTTTTGTCCCTCGCTTTGTCTCCATATTTGCTCCCTTGAGTATTTTGTTGCTCCTTCTAAGAAGGACCGAATCACCCCCACTTGGTCTTCCTTCTTTATGGACTTCATGTGGCCTGTGAGTTGCATCTTGGGCATTTTAAGGTTCTGGGCTAATATCCAATAATCAGTGAGTGAATACCATGTGTGTTCTTTTGTGATTGGCTTACCTCACTCAGTATGATAATTTCTAGTTCCATCCATTTACCTAGGAACCTCTCAAATTCATTATTTTTAATAGCTGAGTAATACTCCATTGTGTAAATATACCACATTTTTTTAATCCATTCCTCAGTTGAAGGACATCTGGGTTCTTTCCAGCTCCTGGCTATTATAAACAAGGCTGCTATGAACATAGTTGAGCATATGTCCTTATTATATGTTCGAGCACCTTCTGGGTATATGCCTAGGAGTGGTATAGCTGGATCCTCGGGTAATGCTATGTCCAATTTTCTGAGGAACCGCCACACTGATTTCCAACGTGGTTGCACCATCTTGCAGTCCCACCAACAATGGAGGAGTGTTCCTCTTTCTCCACACCCTCGCCAGCATCTACTATCACCTGAGTTTTTAATCTTAGCCATTCTGACTTTACCAATCCTTCATCTGATAGAGGGCTAATATCCAATATATACAAAGAACTCAAGAAATTAGACTCCAGGCAACCAAATTACCCTATTAAAAAATGGGGTATAGAGCTTAACAAAGAATTTTCAACAGAAGAAACTCGAATGGCCGAGAAGCACCTAAAGAAATGCTCGGCATCCTTAGTCGTCAGGGAAATGCAAATCAAAACAACCCTGAGATTCCATCTCACACCAGTCAGAAAGGCATGACATTTCTAAGAATATATGATAAAAATATATATGATAATTAAATGTCTAAGAAGACATGTTCAGAATTTGTCAGGTTTTTTTTTTTCGTTTTTTGTTTTTGTTTGTTTTTTGTTTTTTTTGAGGTTTTTTGAGACAGGGTTTCTCTGTGTAGCTCTGGCTGTCCTGGAACTCACTCTGTAGACCAGGCTGTCCTCAAATTCAGAAATCTGCCTGCCTCTGCCTCCCAAGTGCTGGGATTAAAGCCGTGCACCACTACTGCCCAGCTGAATTTGTCAGTTTTTACATAGTATACATACTTGATAGTCATAAGAAGACATTGTTATTGTGGTGTCAAAATAAATGTAATTGGAAACCACTTGTCTGTCTAGCTAGATACACTTAAGATATTCTCTCTCTCTCTCTCTCTCTCTCTCTCTCTCTCTCTCTCTCTCTCTGCATGTATGTGTGTATTGGGATTAAATAAAGTTTGTAGTACATGCTGTATGTGTATTTATGAGTAGTACATAAAAGTCTATATTTTTAGAATGATTTACTTGAATTTTAGATGTACATAGCTAACCGCCTACCAGATAGCTGCACTTGGATGTCTCTTAGTACTTCCCATTCAAGGATAATGATTGTTGTTTCCAATCTGGTTTTTAATAAATGTAGCACTTGTCCATGTGAGTGTGTAATCTAAAACCTAGGATGTGTCCCAGTATAGTTTTTCATTCCTACCAGTCCCTCTACTGCCTTATTTATGTATTTTCTTCAGGGTGCTCTCCTCAGGGAAAAACTAGCCAGTTTATTTAAGTGAGGTTGTCTTACAGATCTTACAGATACTCAACAAGGTAGTGACTTCTTTATACTGCTTTTACTTTTTAATTATACATTTGTTAGTGCAAATCATCAATTAGTCCATCTTCTGTGCAGTTTGTAAGAGTTTGAGTAGTTAGTGTTTAGCATGAACATCGTAGTCAGTAAACTTTGTTTGAATGAGTGAATAACTGAATGAGTGAATGCAGTTTTATATTTTCTGATGTTTGGCAGTAATTTCATTTCTTCTCGATAAGCAGTAAGTCTCTTTCTAATCTGGAAACCTAATTACTTGGCATTAAGGTACTGATTTGATTTGTAGTTACTTACAGTTTCAGTGCTGAGTACTCAAAGCCACCATTTGCATTTTGGGAATGCAGTTTGTTGGTGAACTTCATCAGTGTGTATTGTCTGATCTCTTTTGCCTGTTCTGAGTATAGACTGAAAAAATCGCTACTTTGAAAAATCATGTCCTTGGTGCCCCTCATTTACTCTGTGCCCTTTTGTTCTAATGTTTATCTATTGAGAAGTATATCCATAAAACTATACTTAAAATCTGTTTTTTTTTTTTTTTTAGTTATTTTTGTTTTATGTTGCTCATTTTTATCACATTAAGGCTTGGTTTTATCTTCATTCATTTTTGTGTTGGTATTTTGTAGCTTATTCTCTTCATTTGTTAGGAAGTTTCTGAGTAGGCATAATATTTTCTAAGATTAAGAGTAATATCTACTTGCACTGACATTGTTAGCTCTTAAAGTTCTTGTATTTAAACAAGATCCCAGTGATTCTTGTGCCTTTCCATTTCCTGTGAAAGAGAGGTTCTCTCATGGTATGGTAGGATTAAGCTGGCTTTTCGATGGATAATGAATAGCCTTGGGTGATTATCACAGGATGAAATTCCAGCAAATAACTGGTATAGATAAGTAAATTGTCATTTCTTTTTGTTAGTGGTACTGTTCTCTGTAGAAATAGTGGCAACTGGGGAATGTGGTCATCTGTTTGGAGTCTTTAAGCTCTCTAGCAGTAGTTAACATGTATTTTACTTAATTTAAAATTTAGGCAGTTATCTCTTTTGTGGTGACTTGTTCTCTTTTACTGCTTGACTATCCTTAAACTGAGAAATGTGCCTAGATACTTATTTCCAAGGGACTACTACTTATTCAGTTATTACCTACTTTCTAAATTTAAAGTTGTGATAATACTGGAACCATATTTTGAACTGCTAATAAATGCTTAATTCAGACTGTGAACTAAATCATTTAAATCCTGTTTTGTTAGGATTATTTTGATTTATTCATGTTGCTACAGCTGGGCAGGCAGGTTTGTAATAGGGCTAGTTTATCACCAGGTTTTGTTTAATTCTGACCATCGTTCTTTGTGTTTTCTTCCTGGTTTGTCTTTCTTGAGCACACACATGGCATTATTCTGTGTTTCACCTAGTGCCTTCTAAAGAAGTGAGTGAGGTAATTCACTCACTGGAAGTAGGAAATTTCAGAGGTTCTTATGAAAGCTGCTAAAAAAGCAAAACAAACAAAAAAAAACCAAACTATCAAACCAAAACAAAAACCCCAAACCACCACTACCACAACAAAAAAACAACAAACTAAAACAAAAACCTCAAACCAAAACCCCCAAACAACAACCAAAATAGCCCCAAAATAACAACACAACACAAACAAACCCTAGAATTGGAGAGATATCACAACTCACAAAGGTCTTTATAAGCACGAACACATAAGTCTGATCCTTAGGATACACATGGAAGGAAGGGAAAAACCAACAACCAGGCAGGCAGGCAGGCAGGCAGGTTGGGCGGGATGCTGCATGTTTATAATCCCAGCACTATAATAGTTGAGGCAGGTGTATTCCTAGGCCTTACTGGCCATCCTAGCCTGCTTGGGGAGTTCCAGAACACTTGCAAATGGCATTTTTGGAATGACACCTGAGGCAGTCCCCTAACCTCCATGCATATATCCCTTATTCATGAAAGCTCTTAGAATCCCTGGTCTGAGAGAACTAGATTTCCTCAGGCCTCTTTCCTGGTGTTTGTTAAAGGCAATACTGCCCTCTGCTGTTCAGAAGCTAATTGCAGCAACTATATTCCCCAGAATTACTGCTTACACTCATGCTTTAGACTTTAAAATCTTTACAAGTAATACATAAAATTTAAAATTTATTTTACTTGCTGGCTTGAAGCCCATTGTATCAGGTAATTTGGAGTTATTTTTACATTAAAGTTTATCTACTACCACCCTAATAGGAATAATCTAAGGATTTTTCCTTTATATTTTTAAAAATAACACTTTCCTCTGGTTATAAGGAATGTGTTTTTCATTCTTACCTTAAAAATATAGTCCATTGAATCTCTGTCAACTCTTAAAAGCTAAATCATTCTTTCACCTTTGTAACTGATGTGTCGTTTTTCATTTCATTCTGAATATGAATCGTAATTTCTTTTGCCTGTGTTTTTTCTTCACAAGCACGCCTTTCATATAATGATAGAGGTAAGATGCATTGCTGTTTGTTTTATGGTTGTGAAAGCTGTGGATGCACACAAAACATTTGTCCTTAGAGTTCTGTTATTGTTGCTTTACCTGGCATCCTTTATAGTTTATCTACATTTTGTTATAAAAGTCCCCTCTTTTGTATCCAAATATTATTCATTTGACACAGTAAAAACATTTGGTTTTGAAGGATTGTTAACAGTAGTTATACTTCTCTAAGGTAGGCTGTAGAAAGAACTGTTTCTTCTGATTCGAAGGTAAAACCTAATGGGGCATTAGCCCTAGGAACTCAGTATTTCTAATTTTAATAGTATTTCATGTGTTTAAATGTCAGCCTGTACTCATTTGAATAAGAGATGACTTTCTGGTCTAGCTCAGTATCTTTTAACTTAAAATCTATGTTTACCAATGTCATCTCTAGCTAATGAATTCACTGCATAAGTAACACCTTTGTCAAATCTGTTGCTGTCTTGAAGGTTAGGACTGTTTGTATTAGAATGTACAGTTAACTCAGAAATAAGAATTGATGACAGATGGCTTTGCTGCCCCTTTAAAGAGTGCCTCAGTATGAGTATACTGATACTACTGTGTAGGTGCTTTGGACAGTCAGAATTTACCAGTAACTGCAATTTCAGCATATTTTCTGATGTCTTGAGAAGGAATGCATAGTCAGAGCCACTTATGATGTGCATCTTCTTAGTTTTATGTAGTGAATGAATGGTTGTTGAAAGAGTACTGGGAACTTGAGAGGAGAATTTCTGTCTTCCAAGAGTTTCTGTGTAGCACAACAAAGCTGTGCTTCACGAATGCTATCAGTTATGAAGTGTAAGTTCTCATTTGTTGCCTTAGGGGTTCATATGTTTAATGATAGAAGTCTTAATTCCTAGAAACAAATACCAAGGTGTTCTGAATAAATTACTCCTATGGATACTAATAAACTGAGAGTAATTTTTAATATTCTTTATACAGTAATTAAATCCTAGATTTTAGAGATTTATTTAAAACTTCATCTTAGTAGCCTCTTGTTAAGAAAGCAAAAAGGTATATCAATGATTAATATTTTGTATTGTGTAGTTATTTTTATTATGAAGCTGCGTTTTAAGCCCAGTCTTAAGGATTTGTAAGTATTAAGTTGTAGTTAAGAGTACATCTCAGAAAGGTTTGATGTCGGTAAGAGTGAGCCTTTGTAGATGACTTTCTTCCTTTTTGAATGTTGGCCAGTATTTTGGCTTTTTATTTCAGTTTTTTATACTGTTAAGAAAATTTTACAGTTATATGTTTATAGCAATTAATGGAAAAATTATGAGTAAAATTGTAATATTGAATGTTGATCCAAGATTTTTCTCTGAGACAAAAGTATGTTAAGAAATTTACTAAGGAAAGCCTTGTGAGTCTGTAGGACCTTTGAAGTTTATCTTTCTATCTAGAAAACATTTAATATACTTTACACTACTGTTATATTAATCTGAGATACTGAAGATGTGATCTTAGTCCTGTTTTATGGACTAGATTCATGTCTGTAGTTGGTGTCCTTCTGAACACAGAGTAGATGTGTGTATTATCTCTCGAGACATTATTGGTCTGTGGCTGTGGTATCCACTTCTTTTCTCTACTTTTCAGTTAGTGTCTGAAGATTGTAGTATTGGTGCTTTGAAAAACTGATTATGGCCATTTCTATTTAGTTATTTCTTTATAAACTTGTACTTATTCTTGGACTTTGCAGATGAGATAGTTTTCTTTGCCTTTGGTAGATTAGTGTTAACCTTTTCTTCTCCAGTCCCTTCAGTCAGCCTGTTCCTGTCAGTAGAATCATAGTACAGGCAGAGATGGTTGTAGAGTGGTAAGGGAAGATATGCTTCCCACAGCAACTTTCCAGAGCCTGCTTTCCTGTAGGGGTTGTAGACAACCTCTTTAGTCCATCACTCTGCTAAATGGAAGCACTTTGGCTTTACTAACCTTATATTTTTAATTTGAGAGGAGCAGCAATTTTTTAGACATTTGTAAACAAACACGACTTCAGAATGAATCACAGGAAGTCTTTCTTCTGCCTTTTAAAAATAGGAGTTTTCAAGCCTTTAAGGGACTGCCTACAAGTTGCATTCCTTTTTCATACATATTTGGAACTTTTTTTCCGCTGGAGTAATTCTGATGCTTGATAGAAAGTTCATAGATTTCCTAACAGCCTATTGGCTGAAGGATGCCTACAAGGAGTACTAAAAGTTTTGGAACATTAAAGACCTAAAAAGGGAGAAGAAAGTTAGGGTGAGATGTACTGATCTTGGATTTAAAAATATCATTTTTAAGTATATGAAGTACCACCAGGGGCGCCGCCACAAAAATTTTAGTTCATTCTCACAAAACTTAAATAGCCATTGAAACATTTCTGATGCTTTTTCTCTTGGCTTCCAGAAGCTTCTTACATCTTGCTTTAGTTGCAGATAGTAAACTGATAGAACAGTTTGAGCAAAGGGTTGCTAGTCTATTGGCGTAGAGATTTTCCTTGCCTTCCACATTTTCATGTAGTTTCCTGGCCCTATTTTAAAGATCCATCATTGTAGCACTCCTGTCTTTTATTCACCACTCCATCTTTCCAATTATGACTGTCACTTTTCTAGATTCTTTATACTTTGTTTTATTTTTCTTTTCAATTATCCTTAGAACATGATTTTTATTTCTGGTCAGTTTGGGGGAATAATAGTTAAAGGGATGAACTTTTAGTATCTTGAAAAGTAAGAATGAACAAACAAAGTTTGTCTATAGAAACATTTCTTTCTTCTTTTTGGGTGGGGGGCTTGTTTATTGTTTTTGTTTTTGAGACAAGGTTTCTCTGTATAGCCCTCTCTGTCCTGGTACTTGCTCTGTAGACCGGAGTGGCCTCGAATTCACAGAATCTTCCTGCCTCTTGTCTCCTGAGTGCTTGGATTATATACTTGTTTGAAATGATTGGACATTAAAGAAGAAAACAGTTAATGTTAGACAGCCACTAGAGAAAGTATTAGATTTTGAGATTTTTATTGTTGTTGTTTTTTTTTTTTGAGAAATGCTCATACTTTGCTGTTTTGATACTTTTAAAATTTGTATCCTTTAAGATAATATCAACTGGATAAAGCCAATGACATACTATTACGAGTGTTCTGAAATTCACGAACGTCTTGAGAACATTGGTTAGACTGTCTGCCTACTCTTTTTACCTTCTTTTCCTAAGTAGCAGCAGCACTGATGTTGTTAAACATTGCCTGCTTAGTGGTTCCCACTAATGCCCTAGCATCTACGTTCTCACAGGCTAAAAGTTAATGTCCCATTGACGTTACAGTCCCTCATGTGTTCATGGTCTCTGTTAGAGCATTCTTCAGTATAACCACCCTTTCCTCATTTCAGAATCAATGTCTTATATCCTACTTAGTTACAGTATTATTATTATTTACCTCTAGGACCCAGGACCACCTCCACCTTCCCCATTACTAGGGTTGAAGCCATTGCAGCTGTTAGAAGTGAAAGCAAGGGGGAGATTTGGTTGTGTCTGGAAAGCCCAGTTGCTCAATGAATATGTGGCTGTTAAAATATTTCCGATACAGGTATGTTTATTGAAGTTCTCTAATCTATCTACTTCTGTATTTTTAAAGCTGTAACTGGTTAGGACATTATAGCTCATCGACAGCCTGAAAACACAAACTTTCCATTGTAAAGTGATTGTTTGTGATAGTTGGGAAAGAAGTCTAGCCTGCCTGTGCTGCTGTCACAGCTGAGAAACGGAATGATTTAATGCAGAACTAGGCTTTGACGGCAGAATTGGAATCACAATACATGAACATGTAGTCAATCTTTTGTTAATAAAATCTAAAGTATTCCAGTCACAAAAATAAGCTCACTGTCTGGGTAGTTGTCTTGTTGTCTCTTTGACAAGACAGAGCAGTAGACTCTGTGCTTTACTTTAGAATTGGTGTTTGCAGTTACATGGCCAAACTTTGATTTCTTTTCATTGTACTTTTGAGTATTTATATGTAACTTTTTGTTTTTCGTCTTTTTGTTGGTAATTCCTCAGAGACAGTGATTTGGGTTGCAAAGTATTAGTTTACTTTGTTTCCCCTTCATTTCATCTGAACCCTCATGGCAGCCTGACCTGTCCCAGTCTCACAGTGCTGCTGCTTTGCTCATTGCTGGTAGACTTCAGGGTCTCATCTTCCCCTTGCTCTGGCAGTACACCCTTAGTACTGAAGTCTCAGCTACACACCCAGTCCCCATTGCTCCAGAGTTAGACACAAACAGTTTCCTTAGCATTCCTAGCTTTGACCTCCTCCCCTCATCTGCAGCCTGTCTTTACCTAGTAGCAGAGTGGCTGTTTTAGAGAGAAGCATTCTGTTGTGCTAAGATTCATCATAAGATTCATATTTTCATGAGTGAGGAATCTTAACAATAAGAAAAAGATACTGGATATTAAGAGTAGAAACAACAGCAGTCATTTTATCAAAACCTTTATTGACAGAGTAATAATTAACATGTTGTATGTTCATATGTTATTTAGATATAAACATAAAGTACTTTATCGACCAATAGTGCAATTATTCTTTTACTTCACTGGAAAAATGAATGATTTTATAAAAGGAAGATGAAAGGCCAAAATTTAAACTAATCTTGGATACAGAGATTTCCTTACCATATAATACAGTGTAATGCAACTTAGTGAAAAGAAAACAATCTTTTGTAAGGAAGTATACAGTTGACATAGGTCACTTGCAGGAATGAGTAATTGATAATTAAAAAAAAAAAAGCATAAGGTTCTGTTAACTTAGGGAGCTGGGTAGGGCAGGCCAAAGAGAGAGTGCTCTCTAAGGTTCTCCCTAAATGTATCTTTCAGGGACCTGACTGAGATGATTGTGACTGGTAGCATAAATAACTTCACACTGTATAATGTTTGAAGTAACTTGTAAGCAGAATATGTTGCTATTTAAGATACAGAAATGTGGTCATTTTTGATGAATCCTTGTGTTTATAAACTTAGCCACATAGAAAAGTAGATTTTGAGGGAATGGGAAAGAATAAGGATTTATTATGGATTATTGTTATTACCTGTCAGATTTCTTTTATAAAAAAGTAACAAAAGACCACTGTACTAAACTCATTTTGTTTTTGGACCACTTGTATTAGCTTGTTTTGTTGTGGTCACTTTTAGAACTTACTCTAGTAAGCTCAGTGTGATTTATTTTCTTGTCCTGTGTTCTTACTGTGCTTTTGATATTTTACTCTAGGACAAACAATCCTGGCAGAATGAATATGAAGTCTATAGTCTACCTGGAATGAAGCATGAGAACATACTTCAGTTCATTGGTGCAGAGAAAAGAGGCACCAGTGTGGATGTGGACCTGTGGCTAATCACAGCCTTTCATGAAAAGGTATAACGACTGACTACTTGAGTTTAGTTACGCTGGACTTGGCTTACCTAGTGTTAACTACTGTATTTCAAGAGAACAGTATATTATCACAGTTGATTAATATTTGACACAAAATATATATCACATGAATAAAAATATTAAAAAGTGACTCTAAAGGAAAGAAAAGCTTTTTACCTCTCTAATCATAGAAAAGCTTTAGTCTTTGATTTCCTGTGCTGCAATTACTTCTCCTAGGGGTACTTTAGAATAGACAGTGCTTATGGTTTTCATGTATTACTTATGATACAGTTAATTTTATGAATCTCACTTTGTTTTAGCTTTAATTTTTGTCTTATAATTTTTTAATGATGAACACAGAGTCACTAACTTGGAGTTATTACAAAAACACACTTGCCATTCCATCATTTTGCAGTTAAATTTAAAATAACAAACAAACAAACAAACAAACAAGTCTTCAGTGTAGCACAGGCTGGTTCCAAACTCATTTTTGTGTCCTAGCAGCCTCCCAGGTACTGTGGTTGTGGGTTTGCATTACTGTGGCCAGCTAAGATGCTTGGTTTTTATGTCATCATTGCTTTGCCTTTATATTTCACTAAGTATTTGACCATAATGATCATAATATCTCTAGAGAAAAGGGGTGTATGTGTGCATGCGTGTATGTGTGCATGTGTATCATTATAAGTAAGATGCACATGTGGAGGCCCTGGGTTATGTTGTCAAGTGTCTTCCTCAGTTGCTTTCATGGTTTTTGTTTGTTTTTGTTTTTTTGTTTTTTCCCTTGAGGCAAGGTTTCTTGCTGAACCTGTAGCTCACTGATGCTTCCAGGGATCTTACCTGTGTCTGTGTCCTCCTAGCACCGAGCTGAAGATAGGTCTAAGGCTCAGCACTCAGGTCCTGATGCTATGTGACAGGCACTTTACCAACTAAGCCCATTTCTTCACGAATAGTCTCTATGTTAATAGTTATTCATGTTTTCAATGTAGTTCTATAATGTTAGTATGTTTCACCTTAGAGATTAGGTTTTTTGTCTAAGATTTTTAACTAGTCCGTCTTTTTTTTTTTGTTGTTTGCTTGTTTTTAACCTCCCAAAGTCAAGGAAATTAACTTATTTTTGTAGTAACCGTTAAAAAATCAGTCTTTTGTGATTGAATGTTCATTACTATGAGTTGAAAGGAAATTTGAACAGCTCTATAGAGTTTATTTATTTGAGATGAATGTGTTGCTTTCATATCCAGAGAAAAGTTTCTGTTTATGTAAAACTTTAATCAAGAGCTTATGAGTATTTTCCTCCCACCTCTCCTTTCTTTAGGGCTCACTGTCAGACTTTCTTAAGGCTAATGTGGTCTCTTGGAATGAACTTTGTCATATTGCAGAAACCATGGCTAGAGGATTGGCATATTTACATGAGGATATACCTGGCTTAAAAGATGGCCACAAGCCTGCAATATCTCACAGGTAGACAAGATTTGTATTGTCTTTCCATCAAACTCAAGTGTTTACCATTTAAACTTTTAATTCTTGGAGTAAAGTTTATTTTTGCTGTGGTTATTCAATCATATTTGAAGAGGCAAAGATTTTCATGTTTTTAAACTTAGGTTTGAGATCATCTAGGCTGTGTTTTTGTTATGTGCATGTTAATCTCATTTATAAAGTCTAATGATCCCATGTTTCAATTTGTCTAATTTCTGAAATTGTGTTTGAGAATAAAGGTATATTTTCTCTATTTCAAAGGAGAAATGATTTTAACTCAAAATTTTGATTAAAGACAATTTTTAGTATATACACAGTGATAGAATTAAGGATAGATTAAGTATTTCTTTGTCTTTTGGATGAGTATACATTCATTCCTGAGCTAAAGTAGAAGCGATCAGTCAAGAGGAGACAGCTGTTCAGTAAAAAATTAGTACACATCTAGTGAAGAAACTGTTAGAATCTTAAAAAGGAAAAATGTTTGTTTTTGGGGAATAAAATTAGTTTGCTATTATTTACCTTCCTTGGAAAAATATGGGATTGAGTTGTCTTCTATTCAGTTTTAAAATACCTGTTTTAAAAGTAGGTATTAGCATATTGATTTAGCAAATGTGTAGTTGAGTGTCACCAGAATGGTTTTGCAAATAGTGACTTCTTTAGAAAGACCTCTCCTTTCTTTCATCTTTATGAGTCCCCCAAATTACTAGTTATAAGGCCCTTTAAAATGTTTGATACTGAAACCAGTTGGTTTCTGGAGCATTTGACTCTACCTTCATCCTTTTGTAGGACTGAATGACTACTTCTAAGTGTACCTACCGATGAGAGCTTAGACGTAGTCTCTAGAGTTGTCTTTACGATGAACCACATGAGGCAGATGTGTAGAAAGAATACAGTCCTGACTTACAGCTGAGAGACTTTTCAAAGTACCAGCTCTGCGTTATGGTAAAAGGCTTCAGTCCTGTATTTGCAGAAGTGCTTTCCTTGAAAAATGGCTATGCAGTTCAAGGACTATTGCAAGGAGAGGGCATTCAAAATTGGAAGTCTTTATCAAAGACTTTATCAGATTTTAAAAATTTTCTTGTTCTGAAGTTTAGGTTCTATGGGAATTTGTAGCTAAAAGATCTGAAGTGTGTATTACCTTAAAGAAAGAGTAAATTCTGTCATTATGAGGGAGTAACAGAGATGAAATATATTTCTGGAATGACTATCCAAGTGCTTTATGGAGAGGATTCCTTCTTGCTCCTTTTAGGACAGGTTTGTTACTACATCCATGTGCTTTAGGCCAGGTTGAGACTCTGCTTAAGCATCTTAACTCTTTCTTTGGTCTTCTTAGTTTTAAGTAACTTAATTTTTATAGCACATTCTTCTTGCATTCAGTAGAAAAATTTAAAAGATAACTTGCTTAAGACATTTTATTTTTCTGTTTAAAGGGACATCAAAAGTAAAAACGTGCTGTTCTTCTTGCATTCAGTAGAAAAATTTAAAAGATAACTTAAGACATTTTATTTTTCTGTTTAAAGGGACATCAAAAGTAAAAATGTGCTGTTGAAAAACAATCTGACAGCGTGCATTGCTGACTTTGGGTTGGCCTTAAAGTTTGAGGCTGGCAAGTCTGCAGGTGACACCCATGGGCAGGTAAGAACATCAGCTATAAAGCGGGAGCAGGACTGAGCACATGATGCTTTTGTAGACCAGCACTAACTTGATCTAAAGTTGTTGGGGTAGTCATTGAAGCATCATCTAATAACGAGTGATACGTTTTGGTTTGAGAAGGCAGTATTTTTACACTGTTGTGTAATTCAGGTTTAAGCAAGCACTAGAACAGCATTCAGCTGTGATAGTATTGTTTTTTTGTTTTTGTTTTGTTTTGTTTTTTAAAAAAACAATTGGTCAAACAAGAATCCAGTTCTAAAGAATTTATCTTTAGGGAATTCTTACATTGGTTAATTCCTCATCCTAACAGTGGAGGATAATGGGTCACTTCTTACTACAGTTTATTAAGTTCTCATTTCTCTCTATAACAATTTATTGCTCTGACTCTTTATTGATTCAGTTACAATTTAATTTTTTAAAAAAGTTCTTACTAGAGTTCAGAGTTTCTGAAAAGGCCAGAGCAAGTTGTCTAACTCCAGTTGTGGTCTGCACAGGTATATTTAGCATCCTTTAGGAAGGTCAAAGGAGATACAGAACCCATGTATTTTATCCTCAGAAAAACCATGAGGCTAGGAGAGGTGCTACACTTGTATAGCTTCACTCTTCACAAGAACAGGTTAGGAGCAGGAGACATGGTCCAAGGATTAAGAATGCTTACTTCCTTTGCAAGAACCAAGTTTGTTTCCTGGCTCAGGCTGCTCAGATGTCTGTAAGACCAGTTCCAGGTAACCCACCATCCTTTAATGAGCTCTGTGGGCACCCACAGCCACATAAGCACATACATCTTCCTGTCTGTTCAATTAAAAATAAAAGAAATAGTTTCTTAAAAATACCTTGAAGTGTGATATTTCCTACAAAGTCAAATGATTCTTTCAAGGCTTTGCCCTTATTATTTCTGTCTTTCAAATTATTCAAGTTATTTGATTATTTCTGAGTTCTTTTATCTCATCCTATATTCCATCAATCCCCAGGAACATAGCTGTGTTCAGTGTCATAGTATACTGACTTGTGGCAATGTTAATGAACAGTCTCACATTTGTTTCAGTGTAATGTCAGCAGTTGTAGAGTATTTGAAAAGCTGACATGTTTGGGGAGAGCACTACTAAGAATGCAGTAGCCTAGAGATAACGTTTTGTGGTTATTCTATGATGAACAATCATAGGACAATATGTATGGAACAGCTTTATCTTTTGGTATATAAGAAAACTAATAACTTAAAAAAAACACCCTGACTCATGCCATTTTTTAAATGTCCTTACAATTGGATTACAAGTTTAGGCGAAATAAGAAATTGCCTACATGAGTAAACAGTTTCTCTGCTGTCTACCTTTAGTCATAAAAGAGCATATCTTAAACTAAAGTCAGATAATCTGTAATAGTAAAAGAAGTGAAAAAGTAGGCTTCTGACATTCAGAATATAGTCAAAATGTTTGTGCAGAACAGGAAAAGCCAGAAAGCTACTTTATGTGTTCTCATAAAATGAGTTAAAAGTTGAACTTAATAGTTTCACTAATCTGTCCTTCTTTTTGAAAACTATTGGTCTATGTGCACTTAACTGCTTAAGTGTTGGTCAGAGTCACTTGTCCTCACCTCAGGGTGAAAGCCTGATGTCAAAGCTGCCTCCTAGCTCTAATTAGGTATAGACTAGTCTACAATTCATAAAATGCATTTATACTGAAATGGCAGTCAAGACCAACTATCACTAGCTGCCCTAGGTTAGTGGCCACAGTTAAGGTACTGCAAAATAACAAATTGTTGGGGACAAATGTAAATAAAGAACTAAGAAGAATTTATGAGTAAATAAGATTCTTTTAAAAACTAGAATAAAAAAAAAATCTCAAACAATATGTGAAGTGTTCTGTTTCCTCCACTCCATCCTTCTCCCAGCAGACCATTGCTTGGTTCCTTGTGATTAGATCTAGAAAGGGAAGGAAAGCCCTGTGAGCCTGTCTGCTGAGAGGATCCAGAAATCATTGTATTATATGTCCTATGGTGTTACAATTATAATTCACCTTTCCCTGGATAAATAGACCATATTTGATTTTGTTTCTACAAAACCATAGACAAAACATTAGTTCATAAAGTCATTGAGGGAGTACTCTTTGATTTAAAAATCTTTTTCAGGTTGGTACCCGGAGGTATATGGCTCCAGAGGTGTTAGAGGGTGCTATAAACTTCCAAAGGGACGCGTTTCTGAGGATAGATATGTACGCCATGGGATTAGTCCTATGGGAACTGGCTTCTCGTTGCACTGCTGCAGATGGTAAGGGAAAAAGTAAATAACTACATTTTCTTTTATGAACTGTACAAGGTGGCAGAAGAGACAGACGGCAAGGTGAACTTGGAGGGGCTGGGTATGAAAGGAACGGGCCTTGACACTTTGGAGATAGAAGTAGGTTAGATGATAGCACATACTAAAAGAAAATACATTGCTTCAGAACTTGAGTGTTAATTCTTCCTAGCAAACTGTGACTTGGTAGGATGGTGACATAGGACTGTTGTTAAGTAATACATAGTTAAGATGATAATATACCTTCTGGAGAATGAACTCTAGAGTGAGGGGAGTGTGAGCCATTAGTCCTAGACCTGGTATATAAGGCATTCAAGTAACTATAATGAGGTGCTGAGAAATGGAAGGTATGGTTTAGGGATTAAGAAGAGTTACTTTTTTAGGAAAGGAGTTTTAGGGGATTTGTAGAGTAAGAGACAAGGTTATATGCTAAGTTTTCTTAAATGCCTTGTATGTGCTGTAAAATACTTAAGAGCAGGCTATGTCACAAGGCAGAAATCAGGGCCAAAGGCAAGGTGAACCATAGTGATGAGTGCATTTAAGTTTCTGTCTAGTTGTTAGTTAAAATCCAGCAGTTCAAACTTTACCAATTTCTCGGAATCTTGTTAAAAATAAGCCTCTGGAGGCTGGGGAAATAGGTTGATTGTTAAGAACATTGGTTGCTCTTCCTTTGTGGGCGCCACTTATAGTTGTGGTGCACACGTGCAGGCAAAACCACCGTACACATTTTTAAAAAGAATCAGTAGTCTGGGCTGAGCAGTCTGTGTATTTTTATAAGCTATCATTGATTGGTGCCAGTGTCACTGACCGTGAACCAAACAAAGATTGAAATTCTAGCATGTTAGTACTAACACTGGACATACTAAGCAGCTATCCAAAGGTTTTCACAGGGAGGGTGAAATGGCTCAGTGGACAATTCTCATGACCTAATTTTGGTCCTGGGTCTCATATAGTGGAAGGTGAGAATCTACCCTTCCTTGCAAAGTGTCCTCCGATCTCTGTATGAATATTGTGGCATGCACATACAGGTACACACTAAGTGTAGCAATGAGATGGTGCCTAAAACACTGGTACAGGGCTGAGTCAGTGCCTCTTTCAGTTCAGGATTCTGTTTGAAGTGCTTGCTACATCTTTATACTGTGCACAAAGCTCATCTATGCACATCTGTTTCTCTCTAGTTAATGAAACTGTGCAGTAGTGACATGTTTGAGTGATGAGGAGAAAAGTACAGACTTCAGATAAATTTAGATTTCAACTCCACTTCTTAATAGTCACATACCTCTATCTTATTTACAAATTAGAGCAAATTCCAACTTCACTGGGAGATAAAATATGCACATTCATGTCTGATATCTGAAAAAAACAAGTTATGTCCCTGAAAACATTTTGTCATGAGTTATATTTTGACTTGATGGAAATTCTGGTTGAAGCACCTTTGTTTCTTGAATATAAAAATAAATAGCATTATTTATAAGTATAATAAATATGCTTGTGAGGGGACAGAAAATCAGAAAGTGTATCAGTTACTCAAGTGGTCATGTAGGGTGTTTCAGCATGCCGTAGATGTGTCCAATAGGTGGAGCACTAAGTTTCTAGAGGTGCTAACATGCTCAGAATGTTAATATGCTGATAGGAATTGTTGAAATGAAGAGGGATTCCCACCTTTGATTTCTAAATACCAACAGCTCTTTGTCATGGGCATTCTATATATTCTATAGACATGGGCATTCAGCATATGTATTCTAAAACAGCCTGGTAAGGCTGAATATGAAGATCAAGAGTTCAAAGCCAGCTAAACTCTTTAGTCTGACCCTGTCTTCAACAAGCAGCCATCAAAAACTCATAAAGAGACCTTTTGGTTTCTCATAAATTAGATTCTGGTCCCACCGTGATACAAGTACAGCTAGGAGTCATTTCTCTCCTTTCATTATCTAATACAGAATGGGAAAAGTGGTATACAGAATGTATTTTAAAGAGCTTGTACTAGTGAGGAATCATTTCAATAGATTTTCCTTTTTTTTACATTTCAGGACCTGTAGATGAGTACATGTTGCCATTTGAGGAGGAAATTGGCCAGCATCCATCTCTTGAAGATATGCAGGAAGTTGTCGTGCATAAAAAAAAGAGGCCCGTTTTAAGAGATTATTGGCAGAAACATGCAGTAAGTTTATACACTTATTTTCTATTTGAGATTTCAAGAAAACACTTTTAGGAGAATGATCTATCAATTCTATGAACATTTCTCTTCTGGGAAGGTGGTCTTCATACAGGGGTTTGTATCTAAGCTTAGAGGCAGAAAGCTTTGCCTGAAGTCACAGAGCCTTATAGAGAAGGCTCTTCTTACTTCAACAATCTAATTAAGTTCAAGTATCTCCTGTTTTGAAAGCTCCATGAGGAAACAAATGCCTGGCTCTTGAACCCATGGAAAGCTGGATACTTTTACCTTCTAATAAATGTCGTTTTAACACTTACTAAGCACTGAGTTTTCTCCATTCCATGAAGTCTGAAGTCATTTCTTTCAAGACTTCACTTTACAGTTAACAGCATAGAATTGTGCTGGTAATTTGGTGTTCCTATCAGTAGAAATCCAAATAGAAATAAGGAACTACACCTTGAAGCCAGAGATTTGATTCAAGAGTGGCCTTTTAATCTTAACTCTAAGGGAGAAAAGCTAGTATCAACTTAAGAAAATGATTATAAAAAACAAACACACAAAAATAACTTGTAACCCACATTAGACTTAGTTGTGAGTCTACTTGAAAAACTCAAATATTGAAATGCCTAGATTTATAAACATGGATTTTTGGAACTTAAAAACATATACCTGTTGTAAAGCACAAGTGCTTAGAAAGTGACTTATTTTAATGGTATGTAAAATGGCATTCAGTAAAAGTGAATGCAATGCTGCCATTTTACCTCATTCGCATGCTTGAGGCAGAAAGATCAAGACTGTGCGACAAAGGCTGGCTTGGATAATGCATCCGTTAAAAAGACCCAGAGTGGGTACTGGTCAGACTTTGCTCATCTTGAAATCATTGTCCATGGAAATAGCTATTTCATTATGACACTGTTAGCCTGTTTCCTTTCAGGAAACAATAGCTGTTAAGTTTGACTGTTCTTCTCCTCTTAGGGAATGGCAATGCTCTGTGAAACGATAGAAGAATGTTGGGATCATGATGCAGAAGCCAGGTTATCAGCTGGATGTGTAGGTGAAAGAATTACTCAGATGCAAAGACTAACAAATATTATTACTACAGAGGACATTGTAACAGTGGTCACAATGGTGACAAATGTTGACTTTCCTCCCAAAGAATCTAGTCTATGATGGTTGCACCATCTGTACACACTGAGAATTGGGACTCTGAACTGGAGCTGCTAAGCTAAGGAAACTGCTTAATTTTCTGTGTGAAAAGAGTAGAATGCCTCCGGGACATGTATGAAAGCAGCCCCTTGTGGAAAGCATGGATCTGGGAGACTTCACTGCATCGTTTGCAGCACAGATATGAAGGGGAGTCTAAGGGAAAAGCTGCAAACTGTAAAGAACTTCTGAAAATGTACACGAAGAATGTGGCCCTCTCCAAATCAAGGATCTTTTGGACCTGGCTAATCAAGTATTTGAAAACTGACATCAGATTTCTTAATGTCTGTCAGAAGACACTAATTCCTTAAATGAACTACTGCTATTTTTTTTAAATCAAAAACTTTTCATTTCACATTTTAAAAAGGGTAACTTTTTATTGCATTTGCTGTTGTTTCTATAAATGACTATTGTAATGCCAACATGACACAGCTTGTGAATGTGTAGTGTGCTGCTGTTGTGTGTACATAGTCATCAAAGTGGGGTACAGTAAAGAGGCTTCCAAGCATTACTTTAACCTCCCTCAACAAGGTATACCTCAGTTCCACGGTTGCTAAATTATAAAATTGAAAACACTAACAGAATTTGAATAAATCAGTCCATGTTTTATAACAAGGTATTACAAATTCACTGTGTTATTTAAGAAAAAAAAATGGTAAGCTATGCTTAGTGCCAATAGTAAGTGGCTATTTGTAAAGCAGTGTTTTAGCTTTTCTTCTACTGGCTTGTAATTTAGGGAAAACAAAGTGCTGTTTTTGAAATGGAGAAAAAAATATTGGTGTCAGCCGGGGGGGGGGGGCCCCCATATCCAGGTCCCAAAATATTGCATACTTAAGTAGTTCTTTTTTCTTTAAGGTGTGCTGTGTTTGGGAAAATCTGAAAACATAAAAGCATGATTTAAAATTTTTTAAGTGAGCTGTGACACTGGAAAGCTCTTCATTTTTCTTTTAAAATAGATTTTTTCCTATTTATATATGTTAAATGGTGGTGTATTTCTTCTTTTCACCGAACAGTGTGTGGGATATTCTTATCACTGTTTTATGATCACCTCAGGAAGTGTCATTACTCAGAATTCTTCACTCTGCTTCTAGACTTGTAACTTTATCACTGTAATGCGTGGTGCCATCTTGTCAGAGTAATATTTGATGTTTGTGATACGGAGAGAATTATCTTAGGATAAAGATAGTGACCTTTAAACACAGATTTCAGATATTACTGCTTTAAAATAAATCAGGGATAACAAGTTGAACTTATAATATGCAATGACATTAAGAGGTAACCAATGCTGGTCTAAGGAACACAGCTTAGCCTCCTCCCCAAATTACTTTTACAGCTAATTCTAGATAGTTCATGCCTTATCCTTGCTAAGAATAATGGAATTGATGACAAGTATGTACCAGAGTGCTTTTAAAAACAATATTACATTAGTATTTGGATCTTTCCTCAAGCTTATACAGGCCCAAGAAAAATATTAATTCCCTGAATTTTTATATTACCAACAAATAGCCAGTATTATGTTATATACATTTTTGTTGAGTCACTTTAACATCCATACATTAATTTTTATAAACTTTTTACGTTACTATCAGGAGCTCACTGTGAATGCATTATCTTCAGATGGTTAAGACATCAGACACTACATTTTACATATAATGTGCACTAATCTCTGGGAAGAATAATTATAAACAATATTCATAGGTCAACAGAATTTAAGCAGGGAGGATAATAGCATTCTTGTCTGTATGCCACATACCATAGAGAATTGTACGTTGTCTATGTACCCAAGGTCTCACTGTATTCCTAAGATTGCCAAGTTCAGTGTTCCCTGTTTTGATTTATACATATTTGGCCCTCAAACTCTTGATTTAGGTTTGCTTCCACTTGTAAACTAATCAAGGAAGACCATAAGAAAATATGCATACAAGGAAATTTTTCACCTCTATAAGCAAACTGCTACTGGTTGTAAACATTCAACCTCCTTTAAAAACTGATAAATGAGAGATATGACTGTTTGGCTTAAGAAAGCACTACAGATAAATTTTACCAAGACTGATTCATGATATAAAATGCTTTGTCTTCATGCTAGAAATTTTTCTTTAGAAATCTTGGGTATTGTATGTAAATCTAGCTTATCAATTTTAAAACGTGTATTCTCTTAAGAACTACATTAACAGAAAGCCTTTTTTATAAGCAGTAAGGTTAAGAATGTTCCAGTGACTACCTGTCCTTATACCTAGTCTTGTTAAAACTTTCTTTTGCAGGGCATTTTAGTGTTTGGTTTACAGTAAGTGCAGAGTGGGCAGATAAAAAGATTTGAGTTAGGACACTGAAAAAGAAAGATCAAAGAATGAAAACGATTTATTTTTAGGGAGATGGCAAACTTGGACCCCTGTATATCTTCATGTGTATGGTGCTCATGATGTCTTGTACTTTGCCTTTGATACCCACCAGAACTGCTGCTCTTACTCTACCTTGCCCAAATCTCCCATGTGAGAAATGCTTTATGATCAACTGCCATAGGACTGATGGAGTAACCAGTGTTTGAATTTATTTGAAGTCAATCTATGCCCTGCACAGATCTTGTATGTATTTTAGATGCTAGGAGTTTTAGCATGTGATTTGTGACTCTTGTTTGGATGTTTTATTACAGGTACCTTGTGAATTCCAGAACAGAGACTGTGCCTCACAATTATTGGTCCCATGAACTTGCACTATCTTTCATGGTGATATTCTAAAAATACAACCAGGAAAAACAAAAAAACAACAAACACCTTTGGACTTAAAAACAATCACGTATCACAAAATTATGAAAACATCGCTTCTGACCCTTTTTCTTATCCTTAATAATTAAGTCACATTTAAGTAAAATTCAAATGGTTGGGGGAAAAAACCCTCACCAGATAGATGGTAGTTTAGTGGAATAGACTGATTACTGTTTTTTAAAAAAATGCTTCATCAGATATTTTCCAGTTTCTCTTTTTTACTTTTTTCAAAAATTACTTTTTAGGAAGATTTGGTATAATGTGCATAAAATTATTTACAATTTATGGACAAAGATACAAGTAGCATCTTGATTAAACATCATTTACCTCAGATATTCAACCAGCAGTACGTTTTTTATGCAGTCTCAACCCGTATCTCCCTATTTGTTACCTCTCAAAATATTGGTAAACAATTATTTTAGCTTTACTCTGTATTTCTTGTCAGTGTTTTGGGCACAGGTTGTTGTACTACTGTCATATTGTACTTGCTATTTTTTTTTCTGCAAGTATTTAACAGAAAGCTAAAAATGAAAAAAAAATCCCCATAAAATCCCACCTTGAATAAGTGATTGTTAAATATTGTACAAATAAAATGTATGCTATCCCCATTCCATCCCCATGTTAAATAAAAAATGAATATGGTATTATTTGCACATGCAGTTTTTCTTCAGTTATGTAGCTTTCCAATTTACAGTGAGGCTTCTGACTTGAGATTTTCAAGGGTCATAAAATAAGGGAGGTTTGTGAATAAGGGGATTTTCCTTCCACTGTTGTCTGATCTGACTATGGTCCTTCCTGCCCATCACCATAGGCTTATACTTAAAGTCACAGATTCATCAGATTCTGTGCTCTCAGGATTAACAGTGAAGGTAACAAGAACCTGCACTATCATCTCACTCAAATCAAAAGGAATACCATGGTAGTAAGTGCATTCTCTGAGACAAAGACAGTTTTCCATTGCACAGCCTGCGACATCTAACTCTGTCAGTGGATACTATGTCCTTACATTATAAGACATTACCGTATGGAAGTTTGAACAATAGATTTTAATTTTTCAGACATGTGTCTATGTAAAATCAGATGCCTTTTAAACAAGATCTAACTTTCAGTAGGCCACATGGAAAATCTGTTTGTTTGTTCTTCTATCTCTTGGCCCAGGGCTCTTGAGCAGAGATTTTAAGTTATCTTCATTGCACAGAAATTTTCAAGTCAGACTTTCTGTTCACAATCATTCCAACCTCCCCTCACCTCACTCTTGTTACTGAGATAACTCAGGCTAGTTTGGAAATGTTATTTAGGCTCCTAAAAGTATCTACCTTTCTTGCTTCTACTCTTAGGTTGTGGAATTGCATGTTATAAACGGACACTTCCATGCTAAACATTCTTATGATTTGTTTTTTTAGTATCTAATTTTTCTCATTTTAGAATTATCTAATAATGTAGTTTAAAAAGCTTACAAGGTAAAAGTAGCTTAAAAACTGGACATATATGTCTATATTGTATGATGTTGATAGTTATTATGGGTTCATTTTTATCTTGATTAAAAAAGAAAGCTAAACATGTTTTACTGTAAGAAAGGCAAAGGCTGTGTATGAAGAAAGTAAGTTTTAACTATGAGGTACTACGTTAATACACAGAAAATTTGTATTTAAGATTTCTTAAAAGTCAAATTACTTCCTACAGTATCCTATAAAAATAGTAAAAAATGTGTTGCTAAGCTTTAGTGTTTAACAACATTGGCTTGAATGTCAGTTAAACCAAGCTGCATTCAAGGTCACACCAGTCATTCCCATACTGTGATCCTGGACCCTGACAATGGTAAGAGTAAGATTTCTAATCTGTAAATAATAGCATTTAATTCTGCAGATACCTTACAAATTGCACATAGAAGGGATATGTATTATATAAAATCTTACTATAACTAAATATGCAATCAAATATTCTTGAAAAAGGAACTCACTGAGATTAAATTCCATTTTAACCTGTTAGTTTTATTTATGTCTATGAATTTAGAAGGTGGACTCTGACCAACTTATTTGTGGAATTGCTCAGGAATCCTTAAAGGTGGCAATTTTGATCCCTTCTGAACTAAAGTATACCCAGAATGTACATTTAAAAATTTCCTACAATTGTGATATGCAGAGAAGAAAGTGCTGAATTGTTTGGACTCTTTCCACACAAGCTCTTCGGCCCAAGTGGGCCAGTCTACTGAACTAGAACACTGGAGATCTGGAGGATCCTATAGGAACCAACTCGGGAAAACCAACCGAACCCCAATATCCACAGGTTCCTAGCCGGAATATTCCTCATGTATTTTTCTGTTTCTATTTCTCCCAACTGCTTAGGATTATGATCTGTAAACTAAGTGCTTAGTTGAAATTAACCTTCCCAATGGCCCACATACACTTTGCAAGAATATCAAATCATCTTATGGACCATCCATAAAATAAGCACATTTTATTCTTTTGAACTGCTACTTGTGTGGTGTAACTTAAATTAATGAACCTGTGTACATGCATGATCATTATTCAAAACACAGCCAAGATACTAAGAGCAAGTTTCCCATAAACAATATTTATAAACAAAGCAATGTAGAACTTTTAGGTCTTCACAGAAATATAATTAAAATCTTCACAGCCAGCTTAGTGAAGATGTTGCCCACTGCCTAACATCTGTAGGGCAGTTGGAATATTTCTGTAGAGCATTCATAATTTGAGTATTATCCAAAAGTAGTTTCACTAGCTGGTATTCTCTCTGAGAATTTACTGATGTTCTTTCCATGGGTTTTATTAGTTCCAATTGTTGTAAGTGCTCAAATGCCTGCAAGAAAAAAGACAAAGCTTAGACTAAAGGGGACAGGTCTAGAGGACAGTTACTGGTTTTGGTAAGGTGTGAAACAGTGGCAGGTGAAAAGAAAGCACATTTGAAGTGCTTCTTTCCTAAGTACACTCTACCCTGTGCACAACTGAATTTATATTAAAATCTTTTATTCATTTGCCCATTCATAAGGTTTTGAAGGATTTCCTCGTGTAGCCCTGACTCCTGGAACTTGCTTTGTAGACCAGGTCTCCAACTCAGAGATCCACTTGCTTCTACCTCCGAAGAGCTGGGATTAAAGGCGTGTACCACCAGGCCTAGGTCTAAAATCTTTTTCTTAATAAACTCCCAACTTTATTCATGACAGATAGGGAATAAAAAAAAGAAAGGAATAGAATGGGAAGGTCACCAATAGAGTTAAAATCACCCTTAGGAATGGGAATTTAGCTCAGCAGTATAAAGTGCTTACCTTGGACCACTAAACAAAACAGCTCCACCCCACCCTCAGACACAAGTTTAGTCAAATCCATAAAAACTGAACAACTGGAGAAAGTTTTGCTATAGTTGTATGTCCCCATAAACAGGTAAATGCCACGGACCAACCCAGCCGGGTGTGGAGGTATTTTCCCTGAACCTTAATAATTAGGTTTTGTTTCTAGGCAGACTGTATCTCAGGTTGATGGGTACTGTACCTAAATCTTACTCATGCTCATCATAGACTCCACCTGAGCTACATAGCTCCAGTCCTTTGTCTATTACTTTGATTTTAAAACCTTAATCTGATAAGATTTTCTAATGAGATAGGTTACTAGAATGTACATTTTCTTTCAATCTCAATAAAGCCTTATTGAACATTACGTACAGCTATATACCAGTAGGTACCACTTAGCGACCATCAGTAAACTTTCTCCTGCAATAGATGGGAACGGATACTGAGACTCACCACTGGAACCTATGCAGAATGAGAGCCCTAGTTTTCCATCAGAGCTCCTCCCCTTCAAAGCTCAAGGAAACTCTTGTGAAAAAGGAGGCAAAAACACTGTCCAAACCAGATGGGATCTCAAGTGTTGAGATGGGGAAGTAGACTCCCTTTCTCTAACCAAGAAGTTATCTCCAATTAACAATTGTTTGCAAAGTAGAAAATAGTTCTCCAATCTCTCTGGGTATACAAACTACACTTAAGGATACGGACCATGCCCAGTAGCAGATAGCCAACAGAAAATGAACCCAAAGGTGGTATTATTATATTTTTTCTGTCTGTTTCATATGGCTTTGTTTCAGCATTTTCTTCTGTTACTGTTCTCTGGCTTATGTATTATGGCTTCCAATTTTGTTTTTATGGGTTCTATTTGTGTGCCTCTGTGCATGCTTTCTCCTGATGCTCTTTCTCTTTCTGTTGTCAGTTTGTTCATTCTGTTTTATTCTTGCTTATCTTTTCTATTTGCCTGTCTGTTTGGGGGGGGGAGGGGAGTGGAGGGGAGAAGGGGGGGAGTATATATGTGTGGTGTTAGAAGGGTGAGGCAGTGAGAAGAATCTGACAGACTGATACCTGCATGCAAATAACTACTTTGAAAAAAAAATTAAATAAAATTTTAAAAAGAAAAAAACTTTAACAGCTGTAATACAAGACAGGTAAGAAAGTCCCCAGAGGAGTACAGTAAGGCCTACTGGGCTCATCATGTAAGCAAAGTACCCTGTAAGATGGCAAAGACTTGGGGGTCGGACAGAGGACTATGTTTATATAACCCCCAGTTTCCTTAGTTACCTTAATGGATCTCTTCATTGTCTGGTTCCCCTTAATCTACAACTCATGCATCACTTGATAATTGTTTAAGTATGTTACTAAGGCAAGAAGAAATACTACACTCTGATGAAATACTAAAGCAATGACACACTGAAGTAGATTCTTGAGCATTCTTACAGTTCCCTGTGAAAAGTATCACTGGAATATAGTCTGTTTATCATAAAAATTCTTATTGGAAGAAAAAAGCTTATACACCATTCATTTTGAAAAATGAGAAAATATCAAATTCTTCAGGTGCAGCTGAACAAAATTGAAAACGTATTTCCAAGATGCAAAATATACCCTATTTTAAAACATACAAATGAGCTTCTAAAAATTATTCCTAAACACTCTAAGGTGCCCTTTTCAAAATTGCAACAACCAGACTGGTGGTTAAGGGAAGAATCTACCCTCAGGACTCTATGACTGCTGTGGCTTGAACAGGCAAGACTGCTCACTTTTAAAAAACGCTACAGAAAATGAAATTCTCACTATGTTCTCTATGGAATACCAAAGGATCAAGCTTCTATTGCTTAAAACAAAACAAACAAATTTTCTCCCATATTGAACTCAGAACCACACTGTCTCAACAGCACTGGACAAAGACAACCTCAAACTGTGTGGCTCTGTGTTTACATTTTTATTTAATTTTCATGAAATAAATGTAAGCTTAAAATGCTTAGACTAATTTACTTAGAAAAATGAATATAGTTGGTATAATTTTAAAATGTAAATCTTTTTTAGCTATTTAATGAGTTTAAAAGAATAAATTTCTAAGGAATATGCATTAAATTGGAATCTGCCATAACTATTTATAAATATATCAAAATTTGAAGACACAAAAGAAATAGTTCAGGAAATATTTTTATCATAAACTTGGAAATAGTTTTCATCAATTGGGTTATACTGTTACAAGTTTTGACCTTTATTTCCTATGCCTATTAGGAAATGTAAGAATATATAGTGTGATTTACATTTTCTTTGTAGTGGAGGAGTGTATTTTCGGATATCATTTTAAGTTGTAAACTGATGTCTTACCCTAAATAAAACTTAACATCTTGTAACTGCCAACTTGTGGATTGGAGAAGGTTAGTTCCTTTTCAGTAGGCAAATGCTAAGAACAGACAGCAGAGGGCAATATATCTTCACAAACTGTAAAACAGGCTATCTACAGAATTATTGAAGTATTTCATTTTTACAAAATTTTGCTAAAAATATTCCTATAATACCTAAGTGTTCAAAGAGTTATAAAGTGAATAAAAAAAATCAATGGAATTGATAAAAAATACAAGCCAATCGAACCATACCTTCATGACCACAGGTTTCTCAAAGTTATAAACAGAATGGGCCTTTCTTTGAATGAATTTCTGAAATTCTGCAGAGTAAGCAATGAGAATATTAGTACTTTCAAATAAGGAATAGGCAAGAAATCAAGAAGAAAATGATGAACTTCATCTCACCATTATACACCATTTGAAAATTAAAGGGTTCCTCTTCATATATGTCATTTAAATGTTTCATTGCAATTATGAGACAGATTTCCAAGACTGACAGACCTAGAATTAAAGGGAGATGGACTCTTGAGTTGCAGCCAAGGGATCATGCCATTAAATTAACTGCTGTCCAGGAAACAATGCAAGGTACTCAAAGGGTAGAGCGTGTCAGGATTTCTCTGTATTTAAAGGTATTTCAACAAGTAAGTCATCTAACTTCCAGGACTTTAAGGCTTTTTTTTTTTTTGTGGGGGTGGGATGATCTACAACATAGAGATTTTTCTGAACTTAAAGGGATGCGCTATAAATATAAAAGGTTTGATACTATATGGCCCACAACAAATGGCAGATATGATTATCATGTAATTTCAAGTATCATAGGCCTTTGGGAGGCATTTATTCAGAGAAGTTCTGGAAATTAATCTAAAATATATCTTACATTTCAAAACGGATAGTGAACCCAAATGGGTGAGTACCAACAAATAGAATAGCACTTAGGGTAAGCAAAGAGAACATCAACAATAGTCCTACCTGGGATTCCCATTGGGATGCAGAACACAAGGTCTCTTTCACTTTAGTAAGAGTGATAACATACTTTATACAGTACCAATTAAAAGTTGTATATAAAGCATTCTGTATTCAAAGCTCCATGCTCAATACTAATTACAACCTCAGAAAACATCTAAATCTAAAGTTTTAAAATCAAAGGATCAAAAGAAAGATTAACAAAGTAGTTTCTCACCATGTACAATATTCGCTTTAGAATCCAAGCTACACAAATGCTGTGCCTCCATCAGATCTGCTGGAGTCATAAATGGGTGTGATACAGTTACTCGACTTAAAGCAAGCATCTAAAGAAAGGTGTATTTTAAAAAGTACTTATTTACTTGAATATTCTGGAGATACTTTAGAACAATTTTTAAAAATATTTTATAGTTTATTCTTGTAAGATAGAAACTAGAGAAATAACCTTAAACTTTGCTTCATGAAAACATAGCAACAATTCAGTTCAGATGCTGCTCTCTCTGCTACTTTGCATTTGAATCATATTTATTACTCTCCAAAAGAAAAAACATTTTTAAAAAGTCCAATAAGAAGAAAACTGAAAGGAAGACTACTAATCAAATACTATCACAAACCTTAGAAGAACACCTGTGTTTTATACAAATTTTTACAAATAATATGTAAAAGTAAGTTCAGCTTAGAAGTTACTAATTCTGAAAATAATTATAAACTTAGAGATAACTAACCTCTTCATTTAGTTCTTCTTAAGCAAGCACCGCCTTCTAGGACTAAGTTTACCCCTCAATTCATGATTCGTATTTGGAATACCAGAATTTAGAGTTTGTAGATGTAGCAGATATGTACAATGTAGTAATATATACATACAGACGTACGTTCAGGTTAAATGTTACGACAAGAGGCTGGAAATCCCTGAAGTTCATTCTTCTACAAGTTAGAACTCAGACCATTTGTGGTTCTTTTGTTTTCTATTTTTTCTATTCATTATAAGATATTTCTTACATTAAAAAAAATCAAACAGAATAATATATATGATATCCCTTACTTTTACATTTTATAAAATATACCTGCTATAGAGCTGTGGGCACTGTTCTTGATTATACTGCACCCTTTGCCACATATAACAGTCAAGAATATCTTTATATTAATGTATTCTTATAAGCTTTAAACTTTATTCTGTATTACTAGATAACACAATTATTTTTAAAGCCTTCTATATCCAATGCAATTGCAATCTAGTTTTAAAACTTTGAATGAAAATTATGAGAATTAATTCACATCGAGATTTCAATTCTAGTTCACTCATTTTCTATTGTACTCCTTTGTAATTACCCACATTTCCTAATTTCCTGTTGATAAACATATGCCATTTTCATTTTGTGTAATGATAAGCAAGACTGCAGTAAAAAAAAAATATCATATATGTTGCTTTATGCATCTTTATATATGTGTGGAAAATTTTTAATCTAAAGATTCTAAAGATTCTTAATCCACAACTTCATTATAGCCAAGTTGCTAAAAATGATATTATATTTTTGATGGGTACAAGGGAATTAAACTAACAAGATAAGAAACTTATTTGAAGAAACACAACATTTGTTAGTAAAAGCAGATGTGGGGAATAAGAATCAGTGAAGATTAACATGGTAGAAACGTATGATGCATGCCATAAGCTTAAACAGTCTAAAGCTCAGACTAAGCTTTGCCTTGTACCTGCTATGAAAGAAATGTTTAGCTCAGGGGTTAAAATTTTTTTTTTAAAGAAATACCAAAGAATAAAGGTTTCCCTTTAGAATTATGATTATTATAAAATAGCTAGATATTATGTAGAAAAGTAACCAGTTACAAAGCAGGTGTGCTACTTAACAAATTGTCACTATTACTTGTTCCTATTATTTAAAAAGGAACAGAAACAAAAGGACCAAGAAATACTTTCTCCCTGAAAGGCTTGTGGTATAATTTTTCTAAAAATACTAGACTAATTTCAAACATTATTAATGAATGAAGTACATTACAATTCACATAAAAGTATTTGATTAATACTGACATTATTTAAACACCCAGACATGACTCACTCCCTTCACCAGGTGATAAATAAAAGCAAAATAAACAAAACCATGTAAACAAATCACATTAAAAGAAGCGAATATAATCTAACATGTCAATCATTAAAGAAAAATTGTATGATCATATCCACTGATCTAGCATCTGACAAAAATGTAAGATAGGTTTGTAATAAACTCAACAAATCAAGCATAACAAAGAAGTTGAAAATGAGCATGTATAAAAAACCTTACAGCTAAAATTTATACCCTACTAAAACAGTGAGTATCTTCCTCTTAAAACTGGCAACTAGGAAAAATGTCTACTCTCAATACTCTGAGCCAACATGTCATGGCAGTATGTAAGAAAGAGAAGAGAAGGGAAGAGGAGGGGAGGGGAGGGGAAGGAAGGGAGAGGGGAGGGGAGATAAGAAAAAAGAAAAGAAAAAAGGACTACAAAGGGAACAATAAAACACACCTATTGGAAGATAATCTGAGTATGTCTGAGTAGGAAATTCCAAAGAAACTATTTTTAAAAGTCTTGAGAGTTCAGCAAAACTGAATGCAGAACATAAAATTAACATACAAAATCCAATCACACCTTTGTTTGGTAAAAATAAAAATGCTAATCCTGAAACTTAAAAATTATCATTTACAATGAACTGCTTCAAAGGGAAATGGGATGCTTAAGTATGATACACTTAAAATACGTACTGGATCCGTGTTAGAGAAGAATATCAATGGAAATAGCCAAGCAAGAACCAATGAGTAAACTATGTATTATATTTAAATATCACCATAACTAATGTAAAGATGTGAAGTTTGTAATGTAAAGACGCATTTCCCCCCAAATGCATCTTTAAGTTTAAAGATTTCAAATCAAGATATAAGCAGTACTTTTGACTTACATACTATTGGTAGAAATGTAGAAATAGTCTAGCTATTATTGAAAACGGAAGGCACTTCAAAATATTAAAAATACAGATTATACATGTATGAATGTATCAAAACATGTTAGTTCATTAATATGTATAGTTTTTATATGTAAAATAGCTATAATACGTATTTATACATAATATATATAATAATTATTTGCATAGATCAGGTAAAAATATATTTAAAAATACAAACCAATAGCATATGTAATGACTGCAAGTTTTTGTTGACACTGAAATGTTTCTGTAGAACTTCAAGTACAGTTGAATCTTCAGAGAGACACTAAAAAAAAAAACCCAAAAATCAATGAAAGTATAGCTTGACCCCAAATTTCCAATCTAATAGGTAGAAACTATATAGTCAAACTAGTGAGACAGATGAACAGAATGTAGCACAAATCAAAGCAGAGAAAAGAAGTTCTAATACTTGAGAAAACCAGTGGAGTCAGAAAGAATGTAGTGGGGAAATTATGAAAAGCTTTAAGAACATGAGCTGAAACAAATCATGTCACAGTGATAACAAAAAGGAGTCATCATGTACTTTAAGCACAGCCACTTGCAAAAGGATAGGACAGGAAAAAAAAAGAAAACCTAACTGGAGCCAATTACAACTGTGGTGAGAATTTAGACATTTACAGAAGACTTGCTTGATGAAGCTTTCATTGAAAAGGAAAAAAAAAAAAAGACTGGGGGGTGGGGGTAGGGGGTGGGGCCGGGCAGAGTGCCTGTGCAGAGTAAGCTATGGTCAAGAAGTTATAAAGTGGTAGACAGAAAAAGGAGCAATCAAAAAAGACACACTAAAGCCTGGAAGAATGTATAAGAGACCATGGCAATCTAGAAAACAGCCGTATAGGTTAAAAATTCCTAACAATAAAGCAGCTTATGGGAGTGTTTATTTTGGCCCTACTTTTGAAGGGTATAATCCAACATGGAGGGGAAGGCACCCTCACAGGAGCTTGAAGCAGCATGTGCCAGTGTATAAGCACTGTATCAGGGAGGAGGCGATGACTAATGTTAGTTCTTAGCTCATGTTTTCCTTTCCATTCAGTATGGAACTTTAGCACATGAAATGGTGACACCCACATTCAGGACAATTATGGAAATACCCTCATGGATTTATGTAGAAGCATGGTTCCATGGCAATCTAAACTAGTCACACTGACATGAAAATTAACCATCACACAAGCAAAGAAGCTTCAAGATGGAAGTGATGATCAATGATACAATACAAAGTACGTTGTAAAACTAAACTTGAGATACATTAAGATGCCAATGGATACAGAAACAAGGGATCAGTTTTAAAGAATTGGGATTTTAACAGAAGGTAAATACAGATGAAAAGAGTGAATTTAACAAAGCAAGCAAAGATGCAACAGCACATGGCATAATTTTTCAAATGTCCACTGCTTGGTATAAAGGTTCCTTTTCCTTAAACTAGTTGAAATAAAAACAGCAACAAAATGACCAGCATGGCAAGCCATGTCCAGGGGAGCAGTAGTGTGCAAGTATTATGAACTAGAGTTAAGATTCTCCACAGGAGGCACATGCCTAGTACTGTAAATATGGCCAAACCTATGACTAGAAAGCTCTACTCGACTATTCTACTATATGGACACTGTATCAAACTGCCCTCTAAATTCCTACCTGGTACAGTGCTCAGACCTCTTTTTAAAGTTTATTTAGCAGATAGTAGTTAATGGAGAAACTCACAACTGGTCAAAGTGCAGAGTGTAAGTGACTGATTAGTATTTGGCCAGAAATGGGGCATCTATATATTAAAACTCTTTCCCAAAGTTCTGAGTGAGATCATCTCAGAAGACAGGTGGAAAGATTCTAAGAGCCAAAGGGCAAGGAAGAGCAGAGTAGAAATGCCATATTCATTAACTCATGGCAGTTGTGGTTATCCAGACAATATCAAGCCTGTTAGCACTATAGCACAATATGGGAAGGGGTTCATGAGGCCCCAGTGTTGGCTGAGGGGCTAGGACAGTTGACAGGTTCTAGGAGAGGTAGTGAGTTGTTCCTGGCAGGCTGGGCAGTCTCCAGCAGATGGTCCCACAACCGAATATGTGGGTAGCACAACTAGGACAGGTGAGTTGTAAAAGAAACAAGATCAAAAAACAAAAACCATACGATTGAAGGATATTGTATGATATCTTTAAAAAATTATCAAAGACCATTAACAAATCCCAACAAACATAAAAATGAACTAAACCTCCATAAACAATGACAAAAAGGAAAAAAAAAAAGCCCAGGAAAACAAAATGTTTTTATTCCTACTAGAGCTTAACACCAGGGCTTGATTCTTTCACCTCAGAAATATCTAAATTTAGGGAGTAAGCTTTTGTCTCTTGAAACGAAATTTTACATTTTCAGCAAATATATTTTCTACTTTAATATAATTTTCAATAGCTTTTAAAGGGCTTGTTGAAACTACAGGTTAATCTTAAACACGTAAGCAAGTAAACAAACCAACAAAAAGTGCACTACAACATCAGCAATGGCATAGAGGCTAGCTCCCCAAACCCCCTTCACCACAAACTCACCCATAAGGGAAAAAGTCTCTGGCTATGTTACTGACAGTCTTTTTAAATATATTTAAAAAACACAGCCATGCAAGGCAACACAAGATGAATGTCTTAAGAAAAGAAATTAAGAGCTGCATGCCCTAATAGTGCTAGCTCTCCTTTGATCACTAAAGCTACAAGACTGCCACAAGGAAGGAAATCATCACCTTCCATGTACCATTTAAGTTAAGGGGCTATAAAGTCTGGTAAAACAAGAAAACTAAAAGCAGGTAGTCAGGGAATCACACCTAGGGTAACAAGAAAACCCGCAGTTGTACCTACGTAGCTTAGTACCCTGCTTGGATGCAGATGGGCAAGAAGGAACCAAGAAGACTGCCTCTGTATCTTGAAAAGGGTGTTTCCCAATGGACATATGCTTTTCTGCAGCTAAACATCCTTGAAATTAAAAGTAGTTCTTACCACTAAAAATGAAATTTTATACTTTCGAAATTAAAAGTAGTTCTTCATATCAGAAACTAAGGTCTCAGGGAACTTTTACATACTAAGGAAGGACTTGCATCCTCAAAAAACTTGGCATGTGGTTGTTTCTAAAGGCTCACAGGAAATAAGAACCTAAAGAGACACCTGGTTCACCATGATTTTCCAGGAGGAAGACAGTAATGCTACCTCATGATCATGCCATCCATAAATAGTCACAAAACCTGAAAGGACTCAATGAGTTGCTGCTACCTCATTCTTTTTGAAACATCATGTCCCAGTCTCTATAGACTGGACTACTTCGCTAAATACATGTCTTCTTAAGCTGTATATGTCTTGGTTAAATTCTTTACTGTGAGAAGCTTAAGACCAATCAGATAGACACCTGATAACAAAACTATAGCTGAGCCACCCTATCATCAAATAGTATATACTTTTTAATTCATCTAGACTAAAGACTCACTAGTGCTTAAACAGAAATCTTGATCATTCTTTATTTCTATTCATTACTGCATCTATAGGAGAACTGAATCAAGGAAATACCTCAAACAAAACGAAGGGAAATCTGTTCTCTGATATGAGAAGTTAAGGTAATTTGCATACAGTATTTTGCATGTAATACCAATGTACATTTCTATATATCTTTGGATTATATATATTACCTAACACAAAGTAAATGTATGTAAATGGCTTTTTGTGTAGATTAGTAATTTTGCCAACTAGATACAAACTAAAGTCCAGTGGGAAAACAGGCTCTCAACTAAGTAACTACATCAAATCAAATCAAATCTGTCAGAATGTCTATGGGTGCATTTTTTTGATTAATGATTGAAGTGGGAGGGCCTAAACCACTGTGGGTTGAACCATGTCTGAGCAGGTAGTCCTGTGTTGTATAATAAAGTAAACTGAAAAAGCTAGTAAAAAACATTCTTTCATAGCTTTCACTTCACTTCCTGCCTTCAGGTTCCTGTCTTGGCTTCCCAATGATGGACTCTAACCTGTAAGCCATGTAAACCCTCATCATCTCAAGTTGGTTTTGGTCTTAGTGTTTTATTATAACAGATCTAGGTCATTATTATACTGAATTAAGGGAATAACAAATAAAAACCTATATATGTACAGTACAAGTGTCATTATTTTCATTTGTGGCTGCACCTCACAATGTAGGGCTCATGGGTTTAATATATATATAGTTATAGAGACTCACAATATAACATATATTGATGATGGCCTTGGCTGTAAAGTCACCATAGGAAAATAGAGTAAATAGGCACGGAAATAGTAAAATCAATGGGAAAGCAGACATTTAAATGCAAAGGAAGAAATGCATTAAATCTCTCAAAAACATGACAGAATAAGACGATTAATTAGCTGAAGAGCTATATAAAGGGAATGAAGGCCAGGAGGGCACTGAGAAGTAAAGTGGCCAGAGACCAAGAAAAAGAACAATGTAAAATAGCAATTACAAGAACATGCTCCAAAGATATCTTGAATAAGACATAGTGTCAGAGAAAACTTGCCTAGTTAACAATCTCCTGAGTCCTATGAAAGATTAGTCTGGTGGAAGGGAAGACTCAAACTAATTATTCTTAAAATTAAGAATATTATACATCTTAATATACAATCTATTGGAGTATATACAATAGTTGTGATGGATAATATTGACTGTTGACTTGTTAATGAGAAATTATCTAGATTAGGATAGACTCTGGTACATTCCTGAAAAGGATTATCTAGATTAGTTAGTTTAATGAGGTGGAACTTTTGTGATGGTCTGAATAAGAATGGTTCTTATAGGCTCATATATTTGATTGTTTAATCATCAAGAAGTGGAACTGTTTGAAAGGATTAGAAGGATTAGGAGCTGTGGCCTTGTTGGAGGAAGTGTGTCACTGGGAGTGAGTGGGCTGTGAGGTTTCACAAGCCCCTGACAGGCTCAGTCTCTCTCGGCCTCTGCTTGTGGATCAGGATGTGGCTCACAGCTACTTCTCTAGCACCATACATGCTTGTGTCCATACTCCCTGCTGTAATGATAATAAAATACTCCTCTGAAACAGTAATATAGCTTCCAATTAAATAGTTTCTTTGAAAAAGTTGACTTGGTCATGGTGTCTCTTCACATCAATATAACAGTGACTAATACAATACATACAAATAGATATTCCTATGTATGTTTTACAGCAATAATTATAGGTAGGGAATTATAAATCAGAACAAAGTTAAACATAGAAAGAAATCATATCTAACCATTGAACCTGTGTAAAACAAAATTTAGTTTGCAAGTAAGGTATGGTTGTCTGGTTGCCTAGTATACATAAGAGAGGCACCACAGCCTAAACAGTCTCTTAATAAACTAATGCTGATAGTCAATAATCAGCTAATAAACAAAAGTCATTTATAGATCTGAAAATAAAAACATATATAGAACTAAGTATGAAATATCAATATGGTTTCTTGCCAAAATATAGAAAATTTAAGCTATGCAAATTTACTAAAAATTTATCCAAAATGTAAACCAGGTATAGATAAAAACTTCAATTACTGACAAGAGTTTTAAGGTTTAACCTGAAGTTCTTCTGAAGAGATATTTTAGGAGACAAAATATTCTATTATTCTTAAATAAGAAAAAGTTTGTAATTTGTGTTCCCTTAGTAACATGTAAAGATATACATTGCTTTGTGATTTTGTTTTCAACTTACATGAGCATTCTCATTCCATCTCTCAGCAAAAACCTTATCTGGGAATTCTGCAGGTAGAGATAATTGTTCTTTAAATATTTTCAAATATTGTGGAAAATCAAAAGAATTCATTAAATGTATCTGCCGGTGAGAGAATCTTGACTTCACTCTCTTTTCTAAGAGTTCCAAAATATCCTTGAAAACAAAAATGAAATCCATATAAAATGCATGTTGAAAAAAAATGCTGTTAGAGAAGAAGCTGACTACAGCTTGTAACTAGTAACATTTATAATCTACAAGAGTATTTTAATTGGAGGGGAACTGAATCAGTGGTTCTCAAGCTTACAAATGCTGTGACCCTTTAATATAGTTCCTCATGTTGTGATGAAACCCCAACCATAAAATTATTTTCGTTACTACTTCCTAACTGTAATTTTGCTACTGTTATGAATTATAATACAAGTATCTGATATGCAGGATGGTCTCAGGTTACCACTTTGATCCCTGTGGAAGTGCTGTTCAACCCCTAAACGGGTTGTCACCCACAAACTGATAACTACTGAACTAAATAATTCCTAGGCACCAGTATCTCGTAACTGCGTTCTAGCCCCATTATCATGTGCTAACATTCCCAAACCTACTAAGGACATTCAAACAGTTACTGTTTCTAAACAGAGACGGTCAGTGACATTAAGCACACTAATATGGTATTCTGCATAGCCTATAAAAAAACAATCACATAAAAATCTGAGGTAACAAAATGCAATGAAACTTAATAGCATTAACAAAAATTCAGAGATCTTCATGATTTTTAAGAGCCTTAAGAAATACGATATATAACACAGCAAAATTCTATTCGCTGAACTACAAATAGTATTAAGCTAATTTGATCAGTGGAAGGAACCAGTACTGAGAACTGAATTCTCGTCCCTTCCAATAAGAACAAGTGCTCTTAATGGCTGAGTCATTTCTCCATCCAATTATTGTTTATTTTAAAGGTGTAAATACATGAAAATAAACTATGAGAAGTTCTCATCTTCTTAAAATAAACTGAAAAACATAATCATGAGATGAAACTATTATTGTTTTACCTCAAGATTTTATAGGAAAGACAGATACAGATTAGATCATTTTGTGATAACTACTAAAATTACAGAATAAATGCAGGAGAGCCAGCCTAATTATACTACTATCTCCAAGTATTGGTATTTTCTACAATAAAATTTTCTTTTCTAAAAAGATAGTGGCTCCAGAAAATGTATATTTTTACTTGAATCTTTATAATAAAAAACAAGCAAAAAGGTTAATAAGCCCTGATACGCATGAAAAATTTAAGTAATCATAGGTTATTTAGGAAGTGAAAGAGCAAAGACTTATAGTGGTGTGGATTCAAGAGAGGAAAACAAATTTTTCCTAAAATATTTTTAATAGTTTCATAGTGAACAACAGCTGAATTATAGTGATACGACTCAAAGATCTAAATTTTGTATACATGCTCATTTATTTTCTACTACAGAGAAGTTGTAAGCTACTAGTATAAATAAGTAGTGGAAAGGCAACTATTAATAAAGCAAACTCTAGGCAAAGATTAAGAAACTGTACTTGGGTCCTGGGAAGACTGCTACCTACGAGTGAAAAGGCCACTGAAGTCAAGGCTGAGGACTTGTATTCAATCCCTGGAACCTATACATTAGAAGGAGGGCGATCCAACTCCTCCAAGGTGTCATTGGGCAGTCACATGTCCATTACAGCATGTACCTTCCAAATCAAGAAGGAATTGCAAAGAAAAAAATCTTGCATCTGAGAATAGAGAAAAGAGGGAACATAGAAGCTGCTCTGGTGGTAGTCAGTAATGACAAAAGTTAAAAAACTACTTTTTACAAAGGAGGGTTTCTTGCTGACATAGCAACTGTTTATACCTATGCTTTGGTTTTTCTATATATACTTCCATAAATATATGAGCATGATTTGACATGATAGAACTACAGAATTAGAGACATATGCATAAGCTACTCATGAATGTTTGTATATGGAGTGTATATGTGAGACCAGAGGTTTAGACTGGGTATTATCCTCAATTGCTCTCCAGTTTAGTTTTTAAGACAGGGTTCCTCAGGGACAGCGATCCAGATCAGTAGGTAAGGGCACTTAATACCCAGGACTCACATGGTCAATTGAGAAAAGTGACTCCTACAAGTTACTCTGTTGTCCACATACATGCCATAGTACATGCATGTGGACATACCTATTACCTACACATACAAAAAAAGACAAACAGCAAGACTCTCATGAACCTGAGGCTTGCTTATTTAGCTAGATAGGCTAGCTAAGAAGGCAGAGACATTCTCCTGTTTCCACCTCCCCAGTGCTTGGTTTACAGTGACCTACATCTATGACTGCTGAAGTTTGAATTCAAATCTTCCATGTTATTTTCACCCAAAAGATTATTTTCTTATGTGTATGTGGTGGCACGCTTTACATATATATGGGTATGTATGTATGTGTGGAGGTCTGAGTTTGAACTCAAGAGTATTCATCATGGCTTTCCATCTTTCTTGTTCACTGAGGCAGTTTCTCAATTTAACCCACAAATCCACCAACTAGGCTAGTTTGGTCAGATAGCTTGCTCCAGAGATACATTGTAGGTCTTAAAGTTCTGCACTTGCAAGTGGGCTGTCATACTCATGCCCTTTAGGTAAAGTAAGTATATTCTGGGGATTTGAACTTTGTCTTAACATTTGACCAGCAGGTCTTAAAGTCACTAAGCCTTCTGCTCAGCCTCATTTCCCTAGCCCTTTCTTTAAAGAAAGAAGTGTTTCTTTTAGCCTGGTAATAGCTTCTAGTTTGGGGGAAAGATAAATACAGAATATCAATGATAAATAAATATAAAAGAATGATCTCAAAGCATATGAAGTATACCAAGATCTTTCTGAGATTCACAATAAGTTAAAGGACAGTCTGAGCAGAGTGAACATCTCTATCAAAACAGTTACTACAGTTCAGTGGGAAAAGTGCTTGCCTACTATGTGTGATGTCCTAGGTTCAGTTCTCAGGATTGGACAAAAACAACAAAAATGATAAGCACAAAAAGACTCATGTAGGTGTCTAAAATTTATTACTTGGAATTCAGGTGAAACCATTTAAAAATCTATGCCACAGCAAGAATTCATTCTACTGCTGATAAAAAAATCTATAGAATTTACGGAGATAAAATCTTAGTAACTTATTCCAAATTATAAAAATAATCTTATATGAGAAAGTAAAATGTATTACCAATTTGTATAGAATATTACGGATATTACATAACCGTTCCTTTACTTGAACAGAGGATAGAAATCTCACTTATTAGTATTTGTTTTATTCCATGACATCACTGGTAGGACTAGAATCATATCTTATAAAATACGTAGCAATCTTTTCTTGTTTACCTCAACTGAAAACAGGATTAATGTATAAAGAACAGATCTCAAAATATTTTAAACTAAATGGCTTATGTCAGTATAATTAAGTTTGAATTTTTCAAATCTACACACACTTACCAATCTACATGTAAGGCCAATAACTGATACTGGTGTCTGTGCAGATTGAGAAATGTCAAAAAGATTATAAAGGAGTGTTTGGTTTTTCTGATGAGTGAAAAGATCAAATTCATCCAGGATGAAGATCACTGGGCAACTGCTAGTCCGGTCACCTAAAAAAAAAAAAATTGAGTTTTAGATTAACAAGAAATTACATCAGATTTTCTTATATTTTTAAAATGTTACATTTCAGTCTAAATTCCAAGTCAACACACATTGGTAAGTTACTCTGGGCAGGGGATTTACACATATAGGCTTACTTATACATAAAAAGTTATCCACAGGACAAAGATGGCCATTGCTGCTGGAAAGCAGTTTATAGTCTAATTACAAGAGTCTAGAAGTTTGATGAAAAAAATTCATAAAAGTATTTTGCAACATAGTGTTATGATTATGTAAATGTAGTAGTTCCTTAATAATTACAATGCTAATTTTTCAATACTATCAAATATCAACACTCTAGGAGTAACTAATGAATGAAAACTGTTTCATAGAAGACATATTTAGCTAGCAGAAATGAAAGATGTACTTTCCCATTTAAGTTTTCTCTACAAACATAAACTAGAATATAAAGTATAGTTAAAAAAAAAACAAAATAAAACAAGAACATCCACTATAATTCTTTTTTAATACAAGTTTTAACATTTCATTCAGGAGGAAATATTCAGTAGGCCTCAATATATTTTCTCTCTACACTGAATGGAAACTTTTGATGGAAACTATTTTAATAGAAAAATAATTAAAACTTTAAGAATACATAATTTACATTTATGTAGGACCTTTCAAGCAAAGAATAAGAGATTTATCCCAATAAGAAAACAAAATGACCTGAGAGTAAAGATATAATTTTGGCAAAAACAAACAAACAAACAAACAACAAAGCACTAAAACCAAACAGAATTAGGAACTAGTACAGAAAAAAGTATTTGTATAATATGGCTATTCACATTGGGGAAAACAGTTTATTCCAAGTCAAATCACTGCATATAAAAATATATCTGTGGCTTTGTTGACATGTACAAGTAATCCCAGCAATCTGGAAGGTAGACACTGGATAATAAGGAGTTTAAGAGTCAGCTTCAGAAATTGATATGCCAAGGTGGGTTAATATCCTTGGGAGGCCTCCCCTTTTTTAAAGAGAAATGGAGGAGAGGACAATCTGGGGAAGGGGAAGGAAGAGGGAAGAACTGGAAAGAGAGGAAGGGGAAATTGCAACTCAGCTGTTACAGAAATAATCAATCAATACACACACACACACACACACACACTCACACACAAGTATGTGTGTATATTAAATCGGAATACTGCTGAGTTTATATTCTTTAAAGGAGAAATAAATACCTTCAAGATAAAATGAATTATGTAAAAATTTAACACTTCTATTTAGTCAACAAGTACAAACAATACTGAAGGCAACAGAGTACAACAAGTTCTATAAATATGTATGAGACAAATATCACCAAAATAGGATGAAGAATCAACAGGAAATAATAATAGTCAGTCAAAACATCAAATGAATGGCCATCACCACAAAGTCAGGCAAATTAAACAAAAATAATTATAGAAACAAAACTGATGCAGATTCTTTTCTATGAGTTAGCCAAAGATAAAATTTTGTAATTGTTTTTGTACTCTGGATAAAAAGTACTCTCAAACATGTTTCAAAGATAATGATGCAATAATTTTTTCAACCCGGTACTTTTTAATCTACAATTCTACCTATTAAAACTTACCAAGAAAAATACATGAATAATCTTTTAAACATTTCTTCCTTGTTATAAAACAAAAGCATATAACTTCTATAGCATGTTTCTATAATAGAATTCAAGACAACCATAATTACCAAGTAACAGGAAAAAAATTATTTTATTCTTGATGTCTGAGACATAGTCTCATTTCTTCCTATCTTGAGTTCCTAAGTGCTGTGATTATAGGTAATTTTAGCTTTTTAAATTTGAATTTATTATTAGTGTGTTGAATGATGTCTTTGTGTACATGCTCTAGTGTGTTATGGTGAATGTGTGGAAGTCAGAAGGCAACCTCACATCTTGGGCTCGAGTAGCAAACTCAGGTTGCCATGCTTGTGTGGCAAGTGCTTATTACATGCTGAGCCATCTCACTGACACCGATTTTATCCCTGAAAAAAATCATATTCTGAGAGAATCATTACAGTGGCCATTAGCTTAATTATTTAATTAAATCATTTAGTTTAATTCCCATACCTTTTTCTTTCTTTTTGCTTATTTTTTGGTAAAAATTTTTAATACTCAAATAATCAGAAAAGACTGAAGTAAAATTAAGTATCCTAAACATGTACCTTTTTGCAAAGCTTCCAGAAGAAATGAAAGGTTTTCCGCAAAGCTTCCCTGCATAACAAAAATAGATAAGATCAGAGTTTAATAAAATAAATAAGGATGACTATTATTTATAAAAAGAACACACCTATGCATCGTTTTTACTAAGAAATTAGACATTGAATAGATACTCAGTTGAATATTTGCATTAATTATCCATAACTTAAATACAAAAGGAGAGAAAGGGAAACAATAAAAACGACAATACTATGTTAAATGTGTGAAGTTTCATATTTTCTGGATAATACTGGTAGAAATGTTAGATAACAATGTAGTTTCTGGAGGATTGCTAGATTCTAAATATAGCTGAGGATTAGAACTATATTCCACTTTGTAGCTTTAAACACAACATATTCCTCCCAGTCTCAAATTAATTTGCACCACCAAAAAAAATTATTATGGATTAAAATCAGATCAAAAAAGAAAAGGGGAATTTGCTTAAAATATTAAACATAAATTGTCTACAAAAGAATGCCTATTTAGGAATTTGTGTTTACCACATTACCTGTTTCTTTGCAATATATCTAAAGTATTTTTGGACAAAACTTAAACATTTTGAGAGAATGTCTGTCTGCATGTGGGTATGTACATGCTGAGTGCAGAGGCCACAGGTATTGGCTCCCTGACCTGGATTTAGAAAACAGTTATGAACCACCTGACACAGGTATTTGTAACCAAACTCAGCTCTTCTGGAAGAGCATTAAGTGCACCTTACTGCTGAATGTATCCATCCTCTCAATCATATATTTTAAGGAAAAAGTCAACTTTAAATTTAAGGAGCTATAAAAAGAGAAACGAAACACAATAGTTTTTTTTTTCTTTTCCAGAAAGAACCTGATATAGCATAAACATGTTTATGTTTTTTTACACTTTTTTTGTGTGTTTGTATAGCACAATGTACATTTGGAGGATAAGTTGCAGGAGTTAATTCTCTCCTTCTACCTTTAAGTGGGTCAAGCTAGGTAGCAAAGTGTGTCCACCTGCAGAGCTGTATCACCAGCCCAGCATGATTTAAGTGCATCCACACACAATAGTCATCATACACTGTGACATAAGTACTACTACCAAGAATGAGGAAACACAATTTACTAACAAGTCACTAACACTGCCTCCGTAGGGATAACCTGTTTGGAAATCAGCAGTCAGTTGCTTATTCAAAGATATTTTGTCTTCTGGTTTTTTCAATAGTCCATTATAGCTCATCATAAAGTATGCACACACTTATTCAAATATATATGAATATATATGAAAAAGTATGTGTGTGTGTGTGTATATATACATGTATATACATACATTTATGTATGCATATGTATGTATATAATATATGTATGTATATATATATACATACATACATACATATATATACATATATATCTGCATGATGTACCTATAAAATATATTTACTCAAAGACTGAGAACACAGTAAAGTTCTGGCTTAAGTGACTTTTGTTCTTCATGTCCAGACTTCACAAACCTATGAGCTCAGGCAAACTAACTAGTCTTTACACCTTAAAGACCTAATCTCCAAAAAAGAGATTATAAGCTAATAATCTTTTAACAGCCATCCCTTGTTATTATGGAGGATTGAATCTCAGACCCCTTTTCATACACAAGAATAAAAAATCTATAACTCATCAATCCTGCTAAATGAAATAGTATAGTATTTACAAATTAATTTCACACCATAGTCCATTACCTCTATATTACTCTCAATACCTTAATAGAGTGTAATACTATCTGTCCTATTTAGTATTTGCCTATTTGATCAAAATCTACACAGATGCAGGAAGAGAAAATCTTGACTGAAGAACTGCTTTCATCAGACTGGCCTATAAGCAAGTTTGTAAGGCACTTTCTCGACTGCTAATTTATATAGGGGGCCCAGCTCACAGTGAGCAGTACTAATCCTGGGCAGATGGGCCTGAGCTGTATAAGAAAGGTAGCTGAGCAAGCAAATAAGCAGAGTTCCTCCATGATTCCAACCCCTGCTCCTGCTTGAGTTCCTGTAATCTGGAAGCAGTTAGCCAGATAATTAACCCCGTTATCACCAGATTGGTTTTGATTACTATATTTATTACAGAAACAGAAAGCAATCTAAAAACATTATCTAGCTATTATTTATTAACTCTAATAGATTATTTAAAACTATAACAACAAAATACGAAGTGTATACAAGTTCAACATAAATGCAATTTTGTTTCCTTGAATATCTTCAGTTTGCTATTGGTTGCATACACAGCTATAAGACCTAAATATATGAAAGATTGACTGTCATGATAACCACAATAGCCATGATTAGAATGACATCATAATACAACTGTCTCTCTCATTAATTTATACAAATATAGTACCAATATATCCATTTAGTAACATTAGAATTAACGCCCCAGATAATTTGGAAATTAAAAGCCACATGGAGTTTAATAGGAATTCTTGTTGAACATAGTATTTATAAAAGGGACATTCTGACTTTATTTCCCAACAGTTTGTAGAGCAGGAAAGGAGAAAATATGGTTGGTTCAACCTTTTGCTGCTAATTTAAAGAATGCAATTCCTAGATACTAGAAGTGCACACAGCTGTGTTCAGATCACTGTAGCTAGAGTAAAGAGCGGTAAGATAGGAATGACAGTACTGCTGGAACAACAGTGGACAGAAAATGGACTCAGGTTATGTGTATCTCATCTGTACATGGAGTCTCTGGATATTAGATTAGGACATGGATTACTCATGTTTTCTTCAGGTCATGTATGTTAACTGTAAACAGTTTAATGAGACATTTCGAACACTTCAAATCATTATGAAGCCCTATCAGTGCTTTAAGACTTCAGCATACTGTAACTGATGGACATGAAATAATAGATATTCATACAGCATATTAGCATCCAGCAGAGTATTTAATCAAGAGGCAGTATACTTCCCTTGTTTAGAATAATCTTGTGAAATACAAAAAATAGGTCTACTTAGTAAAGAATCTGATATTGAGAGACATTCATTGACCTGAGAGTCTAATATTATCACCAGGAAATCAAATCATAGCAACAAATGAGTCAACCCTCTATGCCATTTTTAAATTCAGAATATTACCCAATATGCTCATGCTACTTCACAAGCCTTGATTTAAAAAAAAAACTTTTACTTAAATAAAACATAAAAAAATATAAAAACCACCAAAATAAAAGCTTGATGACTAAATGTATCCTCATACATTAAATCTTTTCCTAACAAATATCTTACATCAATTTCTAATACGTGTGTGTGTACATATATATAACTTTCTAAAACGACTCTCCTAACCTTACAGAAATAAAATATCTGAAATGATACTTACAAAAACTTTATCTCCAACTACATTTTCTAGATTTAATTGTCTTGTGATCTCTTTCAGAGCAATTTTTTCATTTGTCTGCAGCAGTCCTGAAACAGTATAATTAGTGGTGTCTAAATAAAATAAAGCAAGTATTTGATACAGACAATTTTACAAATAAATATATTTTCTAGTGCTTTTAAAAGTTTAACTAGAAAGAATATAATCAGTCTGCTAGTTCATGTTACTTCTTCTAAAAATATGGCAATCAGAGAATCATTCCTTGGAGATGACACTATTTAAGAAAAAAATTGTTTGAAAATATATACTTTTACCCTATACATTTTCCTTTAATTTCTAAAAGCTATTAAACTGGCATACAGTTTTTAATATGTAATATTTAGACAGACTTAAAACACAAATGAATTTATTATCATCATATGCAAACCTAAGTAGCCTACATTGATTCTTAATTGAAAAACAATGATAAACTCACCATTTAAGTGAACTTGTAACACATTTTCACTCACTTCTCCTATTTCCATGAGTTCTTTCAAAGCATGATTTAATAACTAAATATAAAAATATGTAAAATGATTAATATGGAAAAGATAAAATGAAGCTATTCTTTTTCAAAATCATAAATGCTAAGAACAAATACAAACAAATAAATGACTCTATAGCTAAAAGGTTTAAATATATACAACCCACTATGTCTAAGTCTAATGGCAAATCTTAACAATTTACCTAAACTTTTTTTTTTTTTTGGTTTTTCGAGACAAGGTTTCTCTGTGTAACCCGGGCTGTCCTGGAACTTACTCTGTAGACCAGGCCAGCCTCGAACTCAGAAATCCGCCTGCCTCTGCCTCCCAAGTGCTGGGATTAAAGGTGTGCGCCACCACCGCCCGGCTCTACCTAAACTTTTAATAAATGTTGGAAGCAATCCTAAAGCTTTCTCTACATTACAGTTTAAACTATTGTCTTTTGTACTCTTTATATTTCAGTATATTTTACTATTCTGTAACATTTCTCTACCAAGTGTCATTGAAAGCACCTATAACCTAAATAGTTGTAAATGGTTTGTCCTCCACAAAACAATAGGAAAGTTAGTAAAAGGTTACATGCAATCATAAGACTACCAATAATAATTACTATGAAAATGTACTTATACTCAGAAGGTATTATTATATTATAAAATTTATAAATGAGGAAGATTAAGGGAAATGTAAAACACTTCTATTCAAATAAAAAATGGTCCAGGGAAACAGATGTTAAGTGTACATATAAGTAAAGAGAGTAGACAGATTTCACAAAAGGATAGTAAACATTGAAACTAACTTCGGTATAGCTGTGTGGATTTTAAGGACATGGAATTCTACTTTAGATCACAGGTATTCTTGATCTAGAGTCTCTTAAGAAAACAAATTCTCTGTGTACAACTAACTGTCTGACTACTGTAGTAGCTCAGCTGATAAGAAACAATAAAAGCAACCAGAAGGGACAAGATGGTACTTTACTATCTTTGGATCAAGTCAACTCTACTACAGAGAACATCTGTGACTCATACCAACTTTCTCCCTAAAAACACTACTTTCAAAATATTTTTAAAAAGTATTGCATTGTGTGCTGTCTCCTATCTGTTATATTTCACTGACACTTATATTTTATTCGGGAGCCATTTTCTGTTTCAATTCATGAGTCACGCATTAGAAAACATTTCAAATCCTTTAAAGAATAGACATTAGTAAAACTTTCATCTCATCAGTGTATCAAGAGAGTCTGAGCACTCTCCCATTGAACTCACCTATACAGACTTACTTTGATTTGTCCATTACTGTTATGATAGACAGTACAAAGGAACAGAAAATGTCCTAGTAAGCCACAGGGATCTGAGATTTCTGTGTAGCTTAGCCATTTATATAATCTAAATACAGCAAAAAGAAAAGAAAAACTAAAGAATATCTTATTCCATGATTTTCCTCACAAAACAAAATTTAAGCAAAATTCATGCAATTTTAAAGGGAGGAAATAAGTAAAAAGCATGATCAACTCCCATATCACAACTTAATTTTGTAGGATACCTACATGGTTTTTGACATTTAAAAGGAATAGAAAACAAAGAATGTTGCAATATAATGAAATGAAAAACATTTTTAGTGTCATATGATATAAAAAAGTTCAAACGTCTACTAAAGCAATGATAGATGAGAAACTTAAGTCTTTTACCATGGTCTTTCCTGATCCTCGTGGTCCAACAATGAGCACAGAATTACTTTCTCCATAGATAGCAGTTCTTTTGAGTAGCTCAATCAAATGCCTAAAATGATATGGAAAGGCAGAAACAATAAATAAAGGTGAAATAATTTATTGAGTCATTCCTTTAAAAGGCTAAATTAGAAAGTAAATATTAGTTTTACCCTTTTGGCTCTCTAGTCCAAAGGTCTCTTTCCTGTATATAGAAAAATACAGAGAAAAGAACATTGTCCAGTAGAGATTCTCTAGAGGCCAGAAGAGGAAATCCAGGAAAGCTGAATTCATTTCGTTTCATAGTGGGAGAAGGTAAGAGACAATTAAGCTAATTTTTAGGTCCTCTGGGCTTAAGAGAGAATTATTTTTGCTAGCACTTTGGTCATCATCACCTGAACTAGGCACCAGGTGTGAAGTACAAGAATGTCAGAACTCTTTCAATAATAGCAGATAATTGACACAAAAGAAGTATTAGGGACCATATGTCCTTATTAATAACATAGTAAGACACTAAGTACTTTTATGTGTTCATGTTTCACAATATTCAGTTTCTATATGTAAAACATAACTTCAGATAAAGTTTGTGCATGACTAGCCTTTTACAAAACTTGGGAGAGCAAATGAAAATGATTTTATAATAGAGGAGCTGATAGTTAGACTTACTTGTATTGTACTTGTACTCCAAACAGGTTGCTATGTGGACTGTGATGACAAAATCTTTCACGTAAAATTCTTTGCACCTGATAAACATAAGATGAACAGATGTAATAATAAAAATATTACACATCTAATAAAAATGAATGAGAAAGTTTATTTGTAGCAGCCAGGAATTAAATATGAATGGTTCTGGCACCATTTTTCTGAGTTATGAAACTAGATTCTTCATTTATCTATGTATCAATGCACAGGCAATGCGATCTAAAGCAACAGTGCCAGTGCAACCACATAGGCAATGGTCTCTCTAGAGACTAAGACACTGAAAATGTCTTAGCTTAGTCACAATCAGGACCTGCCCTAAAAGTCAGGATTCTACAGAAAACTAAGCTTGGAGATTCATGTAGTTTCAAATATCCATTAGATTCTGAGTACAGAAATACTACAAAAGTATCATTCATGGCTGAAAAGACACTGCAAAAAAGGCAGAAATATAAACTCAAATATCAAACTACAAAACAATACTAGTTCAGCCTACAAGCCAGTATTTAACTATGTGAAAGAAATGACATTTAACTAATCTATAAAGTAGGGAATCAGACCAGGGATGTAGTTCCATGACAGACCTACTGCTTAGTATATATGTTCAGCCCTGGTTTCTGTTACTGTAACTCCAAAAATAAATACATAAATTAAAAAAAGAAAAAACATAAAACCATTACTCCTTTTCTGGATCTGGTGCTAATACAGTAATCACTCAGGGACAATCCTCAGGTAGCTGTCTAAGATCTGAACAAGTGCACTGGAATAAAGACTGCAGGATTATTTGCTTCTCCTAGACTAACAGCTGCCAACAGTCTAAAAGTACCAACGATATAGTGAGGTTTTTTTTTTTTTTTAAACATGTATGAAAGGATAAAGTAAATGACTCATGTTTATTATATTTTAGATGACGCACAAATAATGGGATTAGTGCCAAAGGAGTCAATCAAGTCAACAATAAAAGATCGAGTCTTTTCCAGGTCTAAACATCTAACTAATAGAGCATTAACACTTTTGTGTCAGGCCTATTTTGACGATTAAAGCAGTATTATCTGTAATACAATATAGGAATTATATGGCTAATAGCTGATTCCCATTAATCACTAAAACAGATTATTAGACATCTAAAGAATTATATCTATTCAACCACAAAGTTAATATAATATTAATTGAAAGAACTATTGGACGAACTGTTCACTTCACATACAAAAAACCAGATCTTATCTTTTAAGCAGTAATTTTTCTTAAAAAAGAAAAATGAGGTCAACATTGAGCAGATAGCTCAGTTGATAAATTGTTTGCTGTGCTGAAGCTAAGTTCAGATTCTTAACACCTACATAAAAATGCCGGGCACAGAGAGCTCATGCCTGTAACTTCAGACCTGGAAAGTGGATATTAAGAGAATATGGAGACTGCTGTTCAGTCAGTCTAGCCAATTGACAAGATCTATGTCTAACAAGAGACCTCATTTAATAATATCTTGGAGAATGACAGAGGAGGATACTTAGCAACCATTACTGGCCTGCGGATACATATCTAACATATATACATATATTTAAGGAAAAAAAAAGGTGTTTTAAATCTTTCAAATTTAACATTGCTTTTCAAAAGTAAATGTGGCTGAGGTCAATGCAGATCCATGTTAGGGTAGAATTATCATAGCAATTTTCTATTATAGACTTCATATTGAAAACACACATATCTACACACTTAGCATGCTTAAGATAATATTAAAAATACTCAACAAACTAAGAATTTAAAAAGGCTTGCTCAGATTGGTAAAGGGTATCAGCAAAGTATGGTGAAAGGCTGTTTTCCTTTTGCCATCAGAAGCTTGTAGCTCAGAATAGTACTTTTCTAGCACACTAGCATGCTCAACCCTCTGGGGATATCCCTAGTACTGCCCTTTCCACTGCCATAGCTCTCATTAAATAAAAGTAAGAAAGATAGAAGTCAAGAAAGAAAGAGAGAGAGAGCGCCCATTCAAACTGAAAGGAGAAAATAAAATTTCTATCTAAAGATGACACAACACTGAACATAAAACATTCCAAACTAAACTAAAAAACAATAACTAATGAGTTCAGTGAGACTAAATTATACTAGTATCAACTATAGTTTTATAAATTATGACCTAAACAAAGATGAAATTAAGAAAATAGTTTCATATACAAAAGCATATAAAAGAATAAAAACACTTTAGAATATATTTAACAGAAGCGGTGCAAGTCTTGTATGTGAATATTTAACTAAATTTAAACTAGACTATTTTAGAAAGACATAGTAAAAGTTAGGATTCAACAATCCAAATACAAAGGGTGAGGTTACACAGCACCTCCAGAGATCAAGACCTTAATGGAACAGAAGCCTTCAGTAGCTTCAACAGTAAAAACACAGTGTATCATTTCACATTTAATTTTATAATTTAGAGAGCTTTTTCTACCCATTGAACTTGTAAAGATATCTCCCCTAAAAAAGTGCTAAAGAAAAACAACCAGATTAAAAAGATGATCATTTTTCTGATCACCTTTAGCAAGATTTTGAGATTAAAGAACAGGCTTTTAGATTAAGGAACATACAGACTAACCTGTGAAAGACACTCTGCATATATGGTATTCTTGGTTTTACGACTGCTCATTTTGATTAACTCGAATCCTAAAAAAAAACAAGAAATAAAAATACGGTGAATAAATACTATCTGCTTTATAAGATAATTTAAAAAATACATTTATAGAGTCAAATACAAGTTCTTAAATAAAAAGTGTCTAAAAATTTCAAATGAAAAACCTATAACTGCTTTCATTTGCTCATGAACAAGCTTATTTGGCATTCTCATTGATATGGCTCTCCTGATAATTCCTCTGTTCCCCTTCTCCATAAATGTACAACTCAAATACTTTTCTTTCATACAAAATGTTTCTCCTACCCATCCATCCACTGGAATCATTTTTTACAGGACATCTTCCATTTTTTTGTTCTATTCAAGCACACCACACAACTTACACACTAACATTTAATTAATATCTTAGTTCAAGAAACACAGTATATGGATGAATAAAATGACAGAGACTACCCAGGAATTCAGCAAAGAGAAATACATATTGAAGACAGAATAAGTTTAAATTAGGATAGAACTGAAAAACTTAAATGCCAAAAAGAAAACCAAGGGAAAGTCTTTCTAGTAGAATAGAACAGAAAAAAAACCACATAGTATCAAAACTTAATTAAGACTTGGATGATTCCAGCAAAGAAAATGAGGGGATCGGGGAATGGTGATATCATACTAGAACAGCAGAACATCATGAAAAGATCTAATCTTAAATTGTAGACATAGGTGAAAGAAAAGAACTCAAAAGAAGTAGAATACATCAGATCAAAACACAAACAAAAGACATTATAGAAAATTCCTCCAAATTAAGGAAAGATATACAGACATAAGAAGTATACAGAACACCAAATAATACTAGAAAAGAGGTCCCTATCTCATATTATGGTTAAAACATTAAATAAACAGAACAAAGAGAGGGTACTTGAAGAAACAAACAAATCAAAACAACCACAAGTTAACTATGATGGAAATATACCACAATAATCAATGAAAACTTTTAAAGCCAAAAGAAAAGAATATGGATGTCATCTTATATACTGTAACCACCAAAACTACCTAAAATAGTTGAAGTAGAAAGAAAAGTTTTCAGTGAATGAAGCAAGCTAAAATAATTCACATCCTAAGTCCAATTAGACAACTGTAGGTTGTTGTCAAGATGTAAGTTTTACTGGACACTTAGGGATAGTGTATTAGTCTTAGCACTTGTGCTAATATTACTGGTATCCTGCTCAGAAAGTCAGTCTCTGTGCCTATAAATTTAAGCCTCTTCTCACTCTCTATCAGAATCAGGGTTGTTTGATCTTATGCTGGGGTCCTTGATACATTTGGGGTTGAGTTTGGTGTGTGTTGATAAATATGTATCTATTTGCATTATTCTATATTCAGCCATTAAGTTTGACCAGCACATATGCTGTATTTTCTCCAATGTTGTATTATTAGCTTCTTTGTTAAAAATAAGTTGTCTATAGTTGTATGTACTTAGAAATGGGTCTTAAATTTGACTTCACTGGTCAATGTGTCTGCTTTCATGCCAATACCATACTGTTTGTACTACCTGAAATCTGTGATGATGATACCTCCAGTATTTTTTTTTTTTTTAATTCAGGATTGTTTTGACTATCCTGTTTGTAGGAGTGTGTATGCGCTTCCGTATGAGGCAGAAAATTGTTAATTTAATTTCTGTGAAGAATTGTGTTGGAATTTAGATGAGGACTGTGTTGAATCTGTAGATGGCTTTGGGTAGAATAGCAATTTTCACTATCATAATCTTTTTTTTCTTTCTTTTTTTTTTTTATTGGATGATTTATTTACATTTCCTATGTTGTCCCCCTACCCCATCCCCCACCACCCCCTGGGAACCCCCAATCCCCTCGCCCCTCCTCCTTCTTCTCTGTGGATGTAACCTCTATCTACACCCCCCCACTCCCACCTCCCCACCCTCAAAATTCCCACCCCCTGGGGCATCCAGCCTTCATGAGGTCAAGGTTCTCTTCTTCCACCTATGCCCAGCAGGGCCCTCCACTTTTACATATTCAGCTGAAGCCCTGGATCCCCCCCTAAGTGCTCCCAGGCTGGTGGTTTAGACCCTGGGAGCTGTGGTTGGTTGGTATTGTTGCTCTCCTCATAATCTTAACAATCTATGAGCATGAAGATCCTTTGATCTTCTGGAGTCTTTCTTCTTCAATTTCTTTCATCAGTGTCTTATTACACAACTTGTTCAGTTAAAATTTCTTAACTGTGCTGATAGTACTACGAAAGCCAAAGATTTAATGAAAATCCCAAGAGCAAACAGGAGAAATCATCTTTTGAATTATTGGCCAGGGCCTTCTAGGAGATTCTCAAAACAAACATCCTACTGCTGTTTTTCTTGGTGATGCCAGGAGGCAGAAGGCCCTGAGGAAGAAACAGGGCTCAGAGAGCTCTGAGCTTGAATTGACCCGAATATCCTTTCCCTGGTGACTAGTATTCATAGTACCAGAAGGTGCCATGCAAGATTCCAAAGGAGGGAACAACCAACAGTTCTACCCAGCTATGACACCTATGAACTGTGTCAATGACCAGCACGGCCTAATAACTCTACAAGTGCAGTAGTGTCACACATATTTTGGTGGTTACCATCTAACTAGCTCTCTAACCAGACTTAAGACTCACTCAACAAAGGGAAACCATTCCTAGTACTAGAAACCTAGTAACTATGCAGATATAGTGAAGGATATATAATCATTAATTTAATAAACCAGCTGTCTTAGTTACAGTTTCCATTGCTAAAAAGAAACACCATGACCAAGGCAATTCTTATAAAGAACAACATTTAATTGGGGCTGGCTTACAGGTTCAGTCCATTATTATCAAGGTGGGAGCATGGCAGCATCCATGCTGGCATGGCATGGAAGGAGTTGAGAGTTCTACATCTTGATCTGACTGCATCCAGGAGAACAGTCTTCCAAGGAGCTAGGAGGAGGCTCAAAGCCCCACCCCCATAGTGATATACTTCCTCCAACAAGGCCACACCTCCTAACAGTGCCACTTCCTAGTGAAGTATATTCAAACCACCATACCAACAGAATCCCTAACAATCTAAACGCTTGTTTTTATTCCCAAAGATAAGAATAGTTTTCACAACTCGTTAAGCCTGTGTACCCAGATCGTGGCCTACGATGAGCCTAGGACTGGTGTGGAATCAGCTTGGCTCCAAGTGAGTGCCAAACATATGGAGGGGCCAATCTAGATACCTCATTAGTATGGAGAGGTTTTTATGCTCCATGACCAGTTATCATGGTCCTCTTAGTGGGGTATAGTAGTGTGACGTGCTCCAGGATAGGAACCTGGTTAGGAGCCAGTTCAAACTCCTGCCATTCTCATACTTGCCAGTTCTTCTGTCTGCTCCACAAAATTTCACTTTGAATCATCTGGAGACTACAACTATAGAAAATCATAACCAATCAAAATACAGAGTTGTGAAGCCCAGTTCCAATTAATACACATATAAAATATTCCAGGAACCTAAGAGAGGTGGAAAGATTGTAAGATCCAAACTATCAGGGAGTCTGCTGTAACACTGTCTCCTAGTAACATCAGAAGCTATAACCATAAAATCTAACCAACAAGACTGTCCAAACGGAAACTGAATTAGGATGACACCAATGGACATTCCAAACTGGACTTCGAAAGGCCAACAAGGCCTCAACACTACACAAAGAAATATAGTTAACTCTACTAGTTAACTATAAAGTTAACTAGTTGCCAGTGGGAGAGATGATTACAGTGGTTTGAATAAGAATGGCACTATCAACTCATAAAGGTGTGGCCTTGTTAAAGGAAATCTGTCACTGAGTGGGTTGGCTTTGAGGTTTCAAAAGTCCAGGTCAGGCCCGCGCTCGCACCTGCGCTCGTGCTCATGCTCTCTTGCTCCTGTTCTCTCTCTCTGTCTCTCTCTCTCTCTCTCTCTCTCTCTCTCTCTCTCTCTCTCTCTCCTTCCCTCCCTCCCTCCCTCTCTCCCCCCCTCCCCCTCCCTCCTTCCCCCCCATCTCCTCTCTCTTAACTTCTTAGCCTGTGGATTAATATGTAGTGCTTAGCTACTGTTCTGGACTGCCATGATAAAAATGGGGTAAATTTCTGTGATTGTAAGGAAGCCCCCAATTAAATGCTTTCTTTTTTAAATATTGCCTTGGTTATGGTGTCTCATCACAGTAACAGTAACCCTAACAAAGACAGTAGTCTTCCCCAGGTAGGGGCATACTAAATGGTCATCCAGTGCCAAATGGTTAACCTTAAAAACATAAATACAAGTAACATTTTTATGGACCCAACAGGCTATATTTAGGGACATACATGTATGCACTAAGAATTAGTGAAAAAACAAAAGACGCCATGAATTTGGCGGAGGATTGGAAAGGGTATATGGGAGGCTTTGGAGGGAGGAAAGGGAGAAATGGTGTAACTAAATTATAATCTCAATAAGAAACAAAAAAAGAAAGAAAATTCGAATACTCTGAAAGCAATTGTTAGTGCAAGAGTACTAAGGTAACAAGGTAAAGAATTTCTTCCTACATGGAGAAGCACTGGCAGATACTTAAGATCTCAATGTAATAGAGCAAGAGCAGAAACTAGATTAAAGATGGTTTCAAGTCACTGCTGAAAGCTCTCAGTGTAAAGACATCAGCCAGGCGTGGTGGCATACACCTTACTTCCATCACTAGGTAGGCTGAAGCAGGTGGATCCCTGAACTTAAGGATAGCCTGGTCTTCAGAGGGACTTCCAGGATAGCCAAGGCTACAGAGAAACTCGTCTTGAAAAACCAAAACCAAACCAAACCAAGAACTAAACAACTAAACAAACAAACAAACAAACAACCTTATAGAAAAACCAAGCCTTTGGGAAGTCTAAACACTTTCCTAAGCTTATCTGCAGAAATTCTACTAATTTATCATTCAGACAGGCATATTCTCTAGGAGTAAAATATTCACAGAATATGTTACAGTTCTTAACAAGATTTGTTTTCAGAAAAAGTACTTTAACAGTAATTATAACTAGAACTTTATCAGAGAGCTTAATGATTGCCAGGAAGACAAACAACCAACTTTAGTAGCCTGTACTATATAGTCCTGGGACAAACACAAAACTTGAGATTTTTTTTTTTTTTTTTTGGTTTTGGTTTTTCGAGACAGGGTTTCTCTGTGTAGCCCTGGCTGTCCTGGAACTCACTCTGTAGACCAGGCTAGTCTCGAACTCTTGAACTCAGAAATCCGCCTGCCTCTGCTTCCCAAGTGCTGGGATTAAAGGCGTGTGCCACCACTGCCCGGCAAAACTTGAGATCTAATGATAGGAATATAGAATTTTCCCCTGCCTCCACACATTTATATAGGTTCCTATACCAGTTGAAGATCTTGTTTAAGAAACCCCAAGCAAAACTTACAGGAACAATAGCAAACACACAAAAAGAACTTTTAGCTTTTGGACCTGTTTTTTCAGCAAACAATAAGTAAGTAAGTAAGTAAGTAAGTAAAGTCTGAACTAGATAGACATAAAATCTACTATAGATTTACTTGGTGCCAGTCCTCCAACCCATACCAAGTTTTGTGAGGCCCAAATGAAACCCTCAAGAATTAAAGAAGGAAATATCATACTCTTAAACAAGTGCATACACACACAAAAAAAAAATTCAACAAATACAACATTGACCCTGATTTTTTAAAAAAAATGAGAATATTTTTCAACCTTGTAAATAATACCAAGAAAAATATCTAGAGCTAGTTTGAATATGCTTGGCCCAGAGAATGGCACTATTATACTTCAAATGGTATAGGAAGCCTTATAAGATGTTAGGTAAGAAAAGTCAAAGACACAGATATGACGGGAAAAAATGGTCTTGTTTCACAGATATTATGACTGTCCTTGTATAAAATCCTTAAATATCACTTAATACCTATTATGTCATTTATGGGTAAAAAATATACAATGCTTATTGCTTTCATACAGCAAACCTAATTCCCACATTAAAATAATACTATTCACATTTGCACATGTCAAATACATATGTAAATGCACTCATGCACTTCTGTGTGCACATTCGTGCACACACCCACACCCACATACACCACAGGTATAAATCCATCAAAAAGTATAAATAATTTAGGATAAGTCACCCAGTGTAAGAGATCCAATTCTTTGGTCTTGGTGCTCCTGATCTGTTTAAGTATAAAAAGAGAGCTGAACCCTAGCATCATTGCATTATTAAATCTCTGGTCCTTGCTTTTGACAGTGGATGTAATCTGACTTCTCAAGTCACTGCTACTGAGACTTTCTTATCCGGGGAAAGGTAATAAGGGACAGTCACAAGAGATTTTTTTTTACATGTCAGCATACTAATGATACCGTAATGACACTCTCAGAATATATAATACAAAGACAACTTCATTGTCAACCCTGGGCTTGAACTAATACAACTTACTAAGACAAGAGTTCATACTGAAAACTAGGTCAATAGTAGAGAAGATTGGACAGTGTTTATAAGCAGGGATGTAGGAACTTACTCTGTTTAAAACTGGATGTTTAACTTACCTTACATGTCTGTGCAATACTGAAATCAAATTTGCTTCTATGGTACAAGACAATATATTAAAACTACAAAATATTTGTAAACAATTTGTTTTGTTATAAAGTAACAATTTCAAATGTAAAAATCACTTCTTCTTGTAGTAATGCAAGCTTTAATTTTGTATTTTAGAATCTAAAGTCAAGAGATTCATGGTAAATTCAAGGCCAGCCTAGGCAACACAGAGGATCCTACAACAGCATGAGACTACATAGGAAAATCTTATCTCGAAATCCAACACAAAAGCAAAACACACAAACAACAGAAGATGTACTTCTATATAGTTTGTATTTAAAACCACATCATTACTCTTTGTTATAGGGGAGACTAAAATATTTTAGTCTTTACTTGGCACTTTGCTTAGTGCAGGAAGGTTATGATAATGGATCAGGTGGCTGTCATTTTGCTGTCTCAGGACATTTTCCAGTTATTTTTGCTAATTCTTCTAGTATTAAACTTCAAATAACATTGCTTTTCAATTTTAGGAATAATTATTAAGGATGATATATTTAGCTTTTTAATACAAATATCTTAACCTTTTCTATATCCTTTCACTGTATTTGATATAGGAGACATCAGTATATGGTAACAAAAGTGTATGAATTATAGCTTAATTGAAGTTAATTCTTGGCAGCATAAGAAAAAAGGTGAAATACAATGTATAATTTGTTTACATATACTAAAAAAAGTCAAACTAATTTTATATTTTTACTGACACAGGTGGTTAAGAATGCTAAAAGGAAAACCAACAACCAGAGCATACCTAGTCTCTCCCTGATATCTTACTTTTGGATAGATAGCTGTTGAATATTTCTGTAATTTCAAAGTATCACTTGTTCAGTCCTAAACAACTGCTCCTTGTCAACACATCCTTGCTACATATTCACAAAAATCAAGAACTTCTATCATTTAAATCAACAACCAAAAGAGTATATGAGGTTTAAAGTTATGGTTAAAGCAAACTGGACAGATCATCTTGCTAAAGGCAAAACAAACAAACGCACACACTTGACAATAATAGAAATAAAGCAGTCTGAAATTACATGGATCTAGAAAGAGAAAAGTCAGAAACAAACTCCATATCCAGTCATTTCTGCCAAATAAACAGGATGAGTCAACTGAGGCTTTGCAGGATTAAGGTACAACACCACAGCTCAAGGCCCACCAAAAGTGAGTACTCAAGAAATTACCCAACTTAAGTTGAGAAATCAAGGGCCACCTAATCAGGATAAGGGAAAATGGCAGGATTTCAATATATTTTTAAGCCCTGCAAAATGTTATGTCTATAGTGAGAAATTCTAGTATTTAGATATGATAAAATCCTAGGAATCTTTCCTAGGAAAGTGTGATTTTTTAAAAATGCCATTATTCCATACCTCACATATTCCTCTAATTTCCCAAAGGACATAACTGTTACACTCTCCTGAGAAATAAGTACATATTGTACAGAAACACACTCCAAAAAAATTTAGAACCTTGAATTGAATACATGGCAATGAAAGTAAAGATTTTAATTTTCAGGAGGTTAAGTACAATCAGTTCCTTCTGTTTTACAAAGACAATGATATACTGATACCAGAATCCAAAAGGATTCTAAAGCATGACCAAGAATTGCACCTCCCCCCTCATCAGAGTAAAAAATGCAGACAACCATAGCTAACAAAGTATTTTTTAAAAAACGATTCTCTTTAAATGAGCCAGGAATTAGATTTAGAGCTAATTTCTGCAAATTAGTAACAGAAGCTAAAAAATCAAGTAGAATGTTATCTTCAAAGTGTTGAAAAATAACCACAAAGATGGGAGAAACCATAATTCCTCAGAACTGAAGGCAAAACAAGGGCTTTGAAGCAAAGAAATAGGAGAAATGGTTAAATACATTAAGGGACTTCTGCAGACTATCCTAAGCAAAAGGAAAAAGAAGCAAAAAAGACAAAAATGCAGGATATTAATCAGAAGAAAGTGACCAAGATATAGAAACATCTATGTCAATATTCATAGTTAAGAACACTGCTGTCCAACATAAATGTAAATGCTAAGTAATTTAACATTTTCTAGCATATTTAATAAAGCAGAACAAAGTGAAAGTAGTTAAAATTTAACAAGCAAATATGAGAAGCTAAGATATTTTACACACTTTTCAAATATAAAATGAAACAACAAGACACTAAAAAAAATCCTACTGTAAGTCATACTCCCTACAACATACACTGAAAGTGCTCAGAAGCCAAACGGGGCTGCTGGCAATTGTACTGTCTAGCACAAGTTGAAAACTTATGTTCTGGAGATAAAGCTAAATATGAAATTCAAGAAACAAGAACAACATATAAATTAAGACAGTTCACATACTATCCAGAAAGAAAGTAATACTCTAAGAACAGATCATCCATCTGCCACAATGGTATAAATCCTTATGGAAAACAGTAAAATAGAAAAAAACTATACGAATGACTTAAAAAGGATGATTTAAAAGACAATTTCTGAATGAATAAATCCAAACAGCCAGAAAGTTTCTGAAAACAGACAATATCCCCAGAATAGAACTTTACTCAACACCGTGCAAATTATAAAACCACACTCATCAGATTGGCAAAAACTAAAAGATAATGGTTGGTGAGATGGTACAAGTGAGAACCTATCACACCTGAGGCCAGGGTATAAAACGGCATACCAGTTTTAAAGTTTTGTAAAACTGAAGACAGCCACATACAACTCATAAAAATACATAAATGAACACAAGCCAAAGTTCATTAAGACTAATTGTGGCTTAGTTTAAAAAGTGTATATACCGTACACCACAACGAAAATATATAAATTGCAGCAAACTATATTAACAGGGTCAAATCCGAGTAAATAAAGGCTTCCTGCATGCTCTGCCTTAATAGGATATGTGAACTACCTACAAATAGATAAAAAGAGAGGCAAACCTGATATTTGTTTAGAAATGCTGAGATAAGGTTTTACTAAAAGAAAAGCAGCGAATCTCAGGATAATATTAAGGTGGCACAGGAGGAAGAATGGTCTGGAAGCCATTAGTGGACCTGTGCTTGCCAGCTGCTATCCATGTTTTGGTTCTTGATTCATACATCTGTGTTTTGTGCACTTCTCCACACATAAGGCCCTTAACACAAAACAGGATTTAAAAGTTTTAACTAGGCCATAATAGTTTTCTTGCTATATATATATAGTTTTTGCTATAACAAGATTGAGATTTGGTTTTCTAATAACATTTTAGGGCACTGGAATTTTGTTTTGAGCCCATCTGGTATAATTACCTCTCTGGAAGGAAGAAAAGATAAGCACCGGGCAATGGATACATTAAGTGGAGTACTGTATACACTCGCACCAAGAAAAATTTGGAAAATGTGTAACTTTAACTGTGAATCATTCTGAGCAGAACTGAAATAGTTAAAACTAACAGTAAGTTCGAAGATCTTCGATTTAAAAATTTTTTTAGGTAACTTGGATTATTAAAGACGAAGTAATAATTCTCTAAAGTATCTTGACAAAAACCTACTAGAAGACTAACGAAGAAAGTGAAGATGGAAAAAAATCCGTTATTTCACTATAAAAAAGAAAAACCCAGATAACAAGCTTTCTCTTTTACTCCACAAAAAAAGAAAATGTCAAGGTTTTTTCTTTTTTAATGACAAAACTCAGTATGAAGAATTACAAAATCCCAAACATCCTCAAATGGGCAGTCTTTTGTGTTTGCAGCAGTAAGGCAAAGAGCACTCAAACCTTTCCTTTCCGTGTCTACAGCTTCTCCAAAATTCCAAGGAAAACAGAAAAGTAAGGAAGGCAGGATGGGTACATAGCCAATATAAGCAAGGCTACCTACAGCTGATCAAAATTCACACCTCTGGTTTGGTTTTTCCAAATAGGTCGCACGCTCTAAAGCAGGTAGTGCTTCTCTCTGCGGAGAACCCGATTTTTCAACACTGGCCAATCACGTTCCTCACCCACAAGCCTTCTTTAACCGGTCTCAGCAGAACTGTGTGCCCTGCTCAGGGCTTCCTCCACAGCATCGCCAGGAAGCCAAGAGCCAGGCGAAGGCCGCCTGCTTTAGGCCTATCGGGCCTACACAAGCCTCTCAGTCTCCTCAGACTGAAATCTGAGCACCGTCCACCGGCAAGTGTCCACTGCGGCCCTGACCTTGCCTACGAGACCAGCCTTACCTCCCGCAGTAAAGCCTGCCTAAATCGGGCAAAGCCAGCCGCCGACGACAGTGAGGACCCAGGAAGTTCACCGCCTTCTCAGCTCTGTTTTACCTAGGGCTGCCAAGCGCACAGAGCAACTCCCAGCAAGCACGGCGCGCGCCCGGCCTCTGCTGCCCCGCCCCGCCCCAACACGTGACCTCCGTTCCCCTCGGTCCACGCCTACTTCCGTCCCTCCACTTTCCCTAAGGAGGGAGGAGGCGGCTGGGGGTGTTAAAGAGTAGCAACTTCCTCCCTCTTCCCGCCCCCGCCCCTCTACCCCCTGCTACAATGTCTTCCGGGTCGACAGCGCCTTGGAGCCTTCTGGGAAAACATCTCATTTCCTCCCCTCCCCCTCCGCCTGCCTTCAACCAACCAGCCTCCCGTCAGAAAGGGACATGCGCAGTGAGTGCCTCCCGTCTCTTCTACCCGAGCCCCCCCTCCCCCCCAAGCAGAGAGACCCCAGCAGCAGCAGCAGCTGATGATGAAGAGAGAGGCAGTGGCAGAGGGGGGGCACCTTTTATTTCTATTTTTAAAGGGACAGGACACTAATTTTACCCCACTTCAACCTTGAATTGAGGGGGGTGGGGGGAAGACGGCTGAGTTCCTCCCCCACCCTCCAGCTCTGAGCCCTGAGTGGGGGATTGAGCCTGAGAGAGAGGAGAGGAGTTTCTTCTTCTTAGAAAACCCCCATCCACGACTCCTACCCCCTCAGCCCTCTACTCGCCTGCTTCCAGAGCCCCCTCCACCCTCCTTCTCTGTGGCCGTGAGAGGAGAGAAAGAGACCAAAAGCCTCTTAGCAACACAGACCCTTGGCTGCTGCTGCTGTTGCTGCTGCTGCTGCTGCTGCTCCTGCTGCTGTTGCTGCTCCTCCTGCTGCTGCTGCTGCTTGGCCCTGGCTGGAGACATCTCCCTACACCGGGAGCAGCCACTTCCCCAGCTCTCCTCCTCCTCCTTTGCCTCCTCCTCCTCCACTCCCCCCCCTTTATTACCCTTTGTGTCATCCTCCACAGCTCCAGGGAAGGCACTCAAAAGTGGGGGGCAGGAAAGGTAAGTGAGTCTGTGGGGGCTCCATTGCCTTCCTCTGGCTCTGACTTTCACTCCGGGGCAGCAGTAGCACCAAACCTCATACGCAGTGGAGCTCCGGGGTGAGGAGGGGGTGGTGCTGGGGGGTGAGTGAAGGAGGGGCAGGAGTGAGGAGGGGTGTGTGAGGTGGGGTGTCCACCCTGTCAGGGAAGGAAGGACACTTTTATTTTTATTTGCTGTTGTCAAAAGTGGTTTCTCCAGCTAACATCTGATTGTGTCTTGCTTCAGTGGGGGAGAATATAAAAACAACCCCCTCCTTCCTCCAATGAGGTGCCAGGGAAAAAGATACAGAAAGAGGCATACTTTTTGGATGTCACTTATAAAATTACATTTAGAGAGATTTTTTTCCCTTTCCTCGGGAAAATCTGCCTGCATTTGTTTCTGAGTGGGAAAATGTCGGGATCTGAATTGTGTTGGAACTGCTTTAACCAGTTGTAGACCTGAGTGTTTTCTCTCTTTGCTTCTTTCTGTCTGTGGCTTGGATATTGACTTTAGTGTTGGAAGATTTGACTGGTTTTACGTTAGGTGTTTAGCTTCTCCATTTTTCATTTTGTCTGAATTACATAGCAGATTTCAAATTTTAGTTCATAAGGCCTTTGGTTGGATTTTACACTTCTCTCTCTCTCTCTCTCTCTCTCTCTCTCTCTCTCTCTCAATATCTGATATCTGTTTCATGTTGACTATATATTCAAAGCTTAAGATGTTTAGTTTAAATGCCACTGATATTATCTTTTTCCCACATACCTTTCTGGTATTTATTTTCCACAACATGAAAATATTAGCTATTTCATAACTAACTTTCCCCCCTCTAATCTTTGTAACTTGTCTGAACAAGTAATCCCTATTGAAAACTTTATGTTGTTCTTGCTGCATAGAAGGCCCTATCTCTCCATCAACATTTTGCTGGATTGGTACCACTTCAGTTTTAACTGAATTATTTATTTACTGTTGTAAATCGAGACGAGGTTTTCATCTCAATTTTTGTTGTGAACAAATTGTTCACAACATATGTAGGAAAATAAATTTCCAAAATAAACTTTCCTGATTTTTTTAAAAAAGTCATGAAGTTGTAATTTGTTATAGTTGGCTACACATCGAAAGGTAAATCTAGATCTAGATTTAGTTTATTCTATAAAGAATAACAGTCTTCATAAAAATAACTGTTCTGTATTCCTATATGATATGTTCTTATGGCTCTTATTTTACAGTGCTATATTTTATTTATATTTATATATTATACCTATATTTCAAAATAGAGTGCCATATTTTATTCCACCAGTACTAAAAATATATTTCTGTTGTAGGCCTCATAGTTACAGCTTACATTAGGAGGTAATATTTTGTTTCATTTATTCATTTCCTTAGCCTTTCTTTGAAAAAGGATTCACACATTCATATTCTATTCGTATGCCTCTCTCTCGCTTTTTAAAAACTGCATTGGCTTCTTTGATTCCATAATTTATGTCAGCAGTAGAAAAACAGAAATTTGATCAGCAAAAAGGATTGAAGAAATAAATCTATAAAGATATTTGGCATATTATCTTTGACATAGTATTTCAATTTGATGATCCTTTTTTTTGTTTTATATTTTTTCTTGATTGTAAAGCCAAAACATGATATATGCATATTTTAGTAACCCAAAAGCATTTCATATGTAGAAACTTGTCTAGTAAAATTTTAATTGCCAATCATGTATAAAAGTAGACATTTATACAGAGGGTGGGGAACTGTGGCAGTGAACAGTATGGTCCTATTTCTTTCTGTTATGAATTTAAACACTTTTTTTCCCCACCTTTCTCTGAGATGTGATTACTTCACTCAAGCAGAAATCTGTGCTAATTCTGAGTTGTTTCTCCCATCATCAGTACTACTATTACTGGTCCACCTCAGATTTTCTGTCTTCTTAAATCTCACAACCATAATGTAATTGATAGAATTAAGTATGCAACTTGTGTAGACAGTTGGGACAGTCTAGGGCTAGTAGGCAGCTAGGTAAGAATTTACAGTCTTAAGTTTAATGCCTGTGCTTAGTTTGGGTTTCCTTTTCGTTGAGCTGAGGCTGGGTGTGAACTCATGCTCATCCTGCCTCAGCCTTTTGAGCAGTGGGATTATAGTGGTGCCATACTTTGTATTTTCCTTTGAAAGTTCCTGTTCATCTGTTTCCTACTTAACCCATACGTGGTTAGAAGACTCTGTATTTTCTCTAGATGAGATAATGGCATGACTTGAAAACCTTTTATTCTAGTTTTAGTATGGCTTATATTCTAAGTGTAAAAGACTGTTGATATTTTAGGAGGATAATCTTTCACCTAGTTACTACCTTGGAGGTCACATTATCTAATTCTTTATGTGCTGTGATATTTAGAAATCCTGAAGAATTCAAGGATTCTATGCCCTTTTTTTTTTTTGCTGCTGTTGTATTTTATTTATTTATTTATGCCAGAAATGAAACTTTAATAGCTTATTCTGTGTGTAGCAGTTGAAAGTATTATACATAGGCTTTTCTCAAGACAGAGTCTATGATCTGGAAATCCATATCTAGACCAGACTTGTTTTTAACTTGTAGAGATCCACCTACCCTCTGCCTCCTCCATCCTGGGAGTAAAACTGAGCAACTACCAGGCCTGTCTAGGCTAATTCTTTTCTATGAATGTTAAGGTATATAGCTTTAGAACTATGATTTGCCCATTTGTAAAGTGGTAATTTGTTGTTGCCTATTTGAAGAAGTACTAATTTCACTGCTTGTGGATTATTACTTTTCAGAATCAGTTCTACTTTCTCAACTACTAATCCCCCTACCTCAAACCTCCAGTTAATCAGCTCAGCAAATCTCTCTCTTACTCTTGTTTTGAGAACCCCATTTATAACAATTAGAATTCTAAATGTTTACTTGCAAGTTTGACTTAATGAACAACTTAAAGACAAAAGTTCATCTGATGAGAATTTGTATACACTATCATACAATTCATAGCAAACAAGATGCATAGGTAGGGCCAACTGGTTGGTTGACATAATCCATATTAGTTTTAGAAATAGATCTATTTGTTTTTTTTTTTCAACTAAGAAGTGTAAGATTAACTTCTATCATCTTTCCCCTCCTATTGATATAATTCTTAATACCATGAAAGTTTTTTATTTTCCTCAGAATTTTTTTTCTTGTTGCTGTGGTTCTCACATTTTCTAATTAACAACCAAATTAAATACTGTTTAAAAGTACAGTGTTCATAAGATTTAAATACATATTTCCTTCTAATCCTCATCAGGATAGAATTTGACAGAAGTGGCTTATTTTGACTATACAATGACATAAAACTTGCCTAAATGTCCATTTGTTCAGGGTACACTGAGTCTGTGTTGCTGTGAGTAGTTGGGATTATTAGGCTGTTCTTGCCAGTTCTGTAGAGCAGTTGTTGTTTAGGTGACCTGTTTCCCTGACTTTGTTTTTTTGGTCCTTACCCAGAGAATTATCAGCTTTCCAGTTTTCTATGGATTTGAAGATTACATCTAGTCATCAGTGGGACCCCATGAAGTCAGCCAGAAAGTCTATATCCAACTTATGTATCTTTGTAAACTTTGTGGCATTTTGAATGTATGTGAAAAGTAGATTGTTTTTAAACATCTATAGACTATCTTTGTCTCTCAGGCATGCGTTAGGCATTTGAAAACAAGGATGGTCCCTGCAATTCCATGTAAAGAGATTTCTTAATTGTAATCCACAGATGTATTGGTCAAATCTTTATGTTTTTTTCGGATCCCCAAAATGTATTTACTATATCAATACAATTAGAACAATGCATGTTTTAGGAGATTATATTACTATATTTTATTAAAATAGAAAAATATAAGGAAATTTCTATTTGATACTATACTTTAGGGATTTTCAATTGACACACCATTCACTAGCTTTAGACTATACAAGTCATCTGTGTGGCTACCATTGCTGGGTTTCTATTCTGACTATAATTCTTTAGCTTGAAAATAATTTAAAATGTTCATTAATTTTTTTCAAGTTAAGAAAGACAATTCTCTCCAAATTTAATGTTTTACTTTGAATATATATTTAAACCTCATACAGCAGGTATTGAAGGTGTTCATTTTCATTTTGAGTGTTTAAATACTTTGCACCATATTTTAAGCAATTCATAACAATATTATTGAAGTCTACTATATTACTATGAGTGAATTAAATTAGTCCACCAACTTTGTTTGAGTTTTGGTATTTTTAGTATATACTGTATATGTTACTTCAAGATCCTCGTAAAAATATTTCTCATTTTATTTCTAAAAGAGTTGCAATGTTCGATACTACTTATATAGTTTTAATAAAATGAGTTAGAACTTTTTCAATGATGAATTCTTAAAAAAGCAAAGAAGCATGTATCAGTTTCTATAATAGCTTTAATACAAAATTGAAAAGTACCTTGGAGAGAAACAGCTGGATTTGCTTCTCAGTTTTTACCATGTATGTTTTAGAATAATGTTGATTCACAGTTGAAGAAAAGGAGTCCATGTCTCTGTTGGCTAGTTTAATACCTTTGAGAAGTGAATAGACTCCAACTGGTAAATTCTTAAGTCTTTCACATTCATTCTTAAGTTTCTATTCTAGAAGTATTCTTGAAGTATTATTTATTGTAAGTGTATAGCACCTTAGTGAATATATCAGTTTTGCTCACTCTTTACATTTGCATTGTTGTGTCATTTTCCATATGAGGAAACTGTTTACCAACCAAGTACCATGTAATTATTAGACAGTATTGTGTTAGTTATAGAGTACTTCTTAATTCAACCCACAATCATAATAAAGAGTTTTACCAATCTGTACTGAGGAAAGAACTAATAAAATAATGGCTCCAGTAACTTTAGAAGTAGGATAATGGAAAATTTTTCACAGTGTATGAGGATAGAAAAACAAACCAAGCACCATTCTCTTACATAGACCAGTGTGCCACTTAAATCATAAAACCAGTCTTCTCTTTACATAGCAAAATAACATAACAACAGTCTTACTATTGAGCTTCCTTTAGCTTACATGGAGTTGCATGCAGTGTTTTGCTAAATGAAGTTGGAGGTTACAACAGTATGTACCAAGATATTTCTTCTAACAGTTTTTATACAAATGTTTTGTTGGTGGAATACCACAAAACAGGGTATTGAAGAGCACCTTCAAAAGTATAGTGACGTTTAGTTTAATCAGTTAGAGTTGATTTTTGTTTTTGTTTGTTTGTTTGTTTGTTTTGCGCCCGTTGCTTTCTTAAAAAAAGAATAAATTTTTTTTGTTAATTAATCTTTATGTTCTTTCTTAGTGAACGTGTTTTTATACCATATACTTAGGTTGATGGTCATCCTATGAGCAGTCTTCCATTCTTTGAAAACATTTAATGATAAGGAACTCTGTGTTTCTGTTGTAGCTCAGAATAGACAATTATAAATGGTATCTGACATATAGGAACACTTTTTAAACTTGGGAAAGATTAAGTCTGTGGTCCCAAATAATTTTTTTTTTTTTAGAAAACCTAAAAATAAATTAAAAATAAGAATTCTAATTTTTTTATCATTTCTATTTGAGGTATAACTATATTATATAATAATTTAATGTTGGAATAACTCTTAAGTCTTCAAAGAGAAAAAGAGGTGAGATATTTATAGATTAACACACATTAATATTTATTTTCTAACATAGGTTGGCATACTGGAAATCAAAATTGCTAATGACGTTGAAGCATCTACAAAGCTTGTACTTCATTCAAAGTTTAATATGACAAATTTTGATCTAGCATAGTTGGCTTGTAAAATTTTGTCTTAGAGACCTTTACATTAAATTCCATAGCATTAAACAAATTATTAGAATATATTACTTTAAAGGAATAAAATGAATTATGCTATCAACTATCAACCTTGCAGTGGTGGATAACTTGTGAAAAAATTGAATTTTATTAAAACTTTTGTTAAGTAAACAGATTTAGCAAGCTGGAAGTTTTTTGGTTTGTTATTACAGTTAAACTTAAATTCTTGTCCCTAGCTTTCTACCCCACTTCTTAGCTGAATGTCTGTTTGTCAGAACCAAGAAATATATATGGAAATGTTTCCTGAGACCCAGTCTTAAATTTTATTTACATCTTTCCTTGTTGCTATGGTTATTGTTTTTTATTACCACAAGTACAAAAAATGTTAGCCCTTGATATTAATCCATTCTTGATACTAGGGCTATAAAGCATAGCCAAGGAAAGAAAATGCTGATGTTTTAAGTTGTTTCTTTATTTGGGATGTGCTAATTAAAGTGAAACTGCCATAAAGTAAAAACAATAGACTTTTATTAGAGAAATTAGCTATAAAGTTTGTCATTCTTAAATATTATATAGTGAAATACTTGAAAACTCAGTTGCATAGTACAGTAGAGACAGAATTTATTTTTTAAAGCATTATTCCAAAACTATGTTCTTCTTTCCACATTTATCACAATGGAGCTTGTGCTAAAGGATTTCTTGGCTATTTTAGAGACTAATCTAGTTAAAAGGTTTGTTTATGCTTTCCAGCTCTGTTCTGCTGATGGCATTAGAATGCTGGCCAGAGCCAGACATCTAACTGTTTATAACATTCAAATTTCAATTAAAGCTACAGTGTTTAGTTCACTATGTATCAGCAAGCCCATACCAGCTAAAAGGATTGCTGGTAATGTTTGTGGTGATTTTGTGTTGCACTAGGCTTTGCTAAATTTTGCAACTAAGAATATGTTTTATTAATATAGGAAGCATTGGCATTTAATTGTTTTATAGGTATATAAAATCAAACTTACTTTCTACTAGCAATAATATAGTATTTTCTACTTCTTTTTAACAATTTCCTTTGAAAATAATAAAGACTGTCTGCTTAAATGGTCTAAGTTTTTTTGTTTTGTTTAGTTTTAACTTTTCACATTCTATAATGGATGTTACTTTGCTATTCAATTGATTTGGATCCTAGTTCTAGTTTAAAGAACAGACTGATATGCTGCTTTTTCCCCACATAAAACTAGAAGTTATGTTATTCCGATGTTTTTTTATGTATATGAAAGGAGTCTAGGTGGAAACAACAGATTTTAATTTAATCCTACATACTTTCTCTCTTGTTCCTCTTTATCTTTCTAGTTCTGTTTTTAAGCATATTGCTAAACTGTTTAGTTTTCTTTTTATAAAGGTATGAATTTAATATTTCTTCAGTTGTTTATCTATTTTTGTATAGCTTATTGAGACTAGTCAGAATGGTATGTGCATTTAGTTTTTCTATTTTAATAGCCATTTTTGCTAAATTTATTGCTTTTTCTTAGAGCTGTTTTACTTTATTTATACATTGACTTAATATACATATTATAGACATGAGTTTGCTAAAATCCAGATACGTGCAGTATAAATGTATTATTTAGGAAAAATAAAAATTCATATAGAATAAATTGTTAGTAAAATCTTTAAATAGTATTATCGAAAGCTGTATGTGCCTCACTTTTTTAATACTTTAAGAAATACTCCTTTGATATGGTATAATTTTAAGATAGGAAGGTAAGAAATGCAGTATAGTATCTTAAGTTAAGAATGAGAACTATACAAAATTTAGATTTATAGGTTAAATACATGGCTAGAGTTCCAAGATAAGCTAAGTACAAAAGTAAGTCAGATAATATGTACAGTATACTGTCATTTATATAAAAAATATGTAGAATATTTTGGGTTTTTTTTGAGAATGTATGTTTGTACAGATAATGTAGTGCTTATTTTCTCCTTCATGTATAAACTCAGCAGGATGTGTGTGTGTGTGTGTGTGTGTGTGTGTGTGTATACAGATCTAGAATATATGTACCAAGTTGCATCTTTTATATATAGAAATTTTGTGTTTGGAATTCTGCTAAATGAAAGAACTCTATTTTATATTTGTTTTAGCATTAATGTATGTTTAAGCATTACTTGGATTTGATTTCAATAAGTTCATATTTATACAGCAGTTTTACCATGAAAAGTATATATTAAAGTAACAAGAAAAAAAATTGCCCAGAAAAATTACAGGCTGGACCAAATAGTCACATGAATAGATGGATCCCTGTATACCTTAAGGAAATTTAATATTGTTAAGGTTATTGTAGATTTATTCACAGTCAAAGAATGATCTAGTCTTCTTACATAAGAGCATGAAGCCTTGTCCTATGAGAAAGGAACAATGAATATAGTGTAACTATACCTTGAAGTACCTGAAAATCCTTCTATTATACCCTGCTAATACAGAAGGATGTCAGTTATGAAGCTTTAGTCTGAGATAGAAAGTTATGTTTAGACATGCTCACCAGCGATAAATGTTACTGTGTGTTCACCAAATGACCTGACACTTCTTCCCATTTCTCAGTATCCAACTACTGGTTTGGGTAGAGGGCAAAATCAAAACAGAAGATTTTTAAGAATATGCATTTTTATTTTCAACTGATGTGCTTGAAAAATCAGTATAGAAACTTTTGTAAAATTGTATGAAAATGAGCATGTAAATATACTTACTAAAGAAGGTATTCGAATTCGTAAGGCTAATCACCATGTACTTTTTGAGAAAGATAAGTTAATGAGAATGGATATTAGAGGGGAAATACTGTTGTCATAGAAGGGAGAAATTTCGGGTAAGGACAAAGCTTCCAGTAAAATGATGTCTTTGGCAACTTCGTTTATTAAGTGTTATTTTTCTTGTTAGTTTGTTTGTTTTTGCAGACAGGGTCTTACTCTGTAGTGCAGACTGGCATGGAATTTACAGAGGTCTACCTGTCTGTCTAACTCTACTTCACAAGTGCTGGGACTAAAGGCATGCACTACCACACCCAGCCCAGGAGATTTGTTTTTAATGCAATAAGAATAAATGTTAAAGTTCAAAATAACCTGGAAAAGTAAGGATGTGATTAGAAACATTATACATGTAAATTTCTGGTTTTACTTTATTTCCCAGAACATAACTCAGAAAGGAAATTAGCAGGGAAATAATCTAGTCAAAGATTAAGAAAATGAGTAATGGTATAATAAGAAGTTGGATATCCATTGACATCTTAAGCTAGTGTATCTGGTTATTAGTTGGCGATGAAACACTGTAGGTTCAGATAGTTAAACATTTCTAAGATTGGTGCATGTTTTCTTTGTTTGCTTATTAAAATTCATATCCAAGTTGATTCTTGAGAGCAGCTGTGAAGTATACATATCATATGTAAATGCTAAAACAAAACAGTATAGTTTATGTTTTCTCCATTTAATTCATAAATTTTTAATGGATCTGATCTGTCCTGAAGTAGTTCTGCAGTTAAAATACTATGGTATTCTACCCTTATCACCAGGGATTGGTTTTTTTTTTTTAACAGGAAAATTTATTAACACAAATGTGTATTTTCTTCTCAGCTGAAAAGAAATTAATATCTATCTTAAAATTGGTGGTTCTTATGAACTGAGTGTTTGTTGTCTCCAACTATTAATGTCTTGCCAATACCTTTCTTGAACAAAGTGTTGATAGCTATTATGTACTCACTGGGATGTATGTTCAGGAATTGTCATAGTTCTTTGTCTTCTAGAGCTAAACCCTGGAGGTGGACAAGGACTTAAACAATTGTACCAAATAATGCAGAATTAGAATTTTTATCATGGAAAGTTACATGACGTGTACTTAGAGAATTCAGTCGAACCAGGAGACATCTGTTATGAGGCACTGCTTATTTGGTTGTAACTCCTCTGAGAAAGAGTTACCTTGATCATGATGGAGAAACATTTGCTGAAAAGAAAAGCCCAAGGGCTGCTACAGGCATAGATATGAGCAAAAGTCCAAGACATTAGTTGTTAGCAACGTTTTCCTTGATCTTTAGGTTTAATACTTAAAAACAGACAAATATTCTTTCTTCTTAATGAGAAACAACATGAAATCAGTTATAGATTGGTTGTTATGGAAGAACACTTTATTTCAGTCTAAAACTAATAATGTACTTTCCCATACAGTCTTGATTTTAGTTTCAGATCTTAAAAGATTTTTAACAGAAATTGATTGGAAACTATGAACATAACATACTTTTCTAGAGATAACTAGGCAGAACTTAAAAAAGGAATTAAAATAATATGTCTGATTTCAAAAGAGAAGGACCTGGTTATGGTTGACCAATGTATATTATGAAGGAAAAGCCTCCTTCAGGTGCTAGGTTGATAGAGGTTAGTGATAACAGATAAGGTAAGGGACATAGTGTGTGGGGCAACTTACGAAGCCGTTCAGCTGTCTCTAGCTACCGTACAGTAACGCATGCCACAAATCAAAGGAGATAGGAGAAGACAAACCATTATAAATCTATGCTTATTTATACCACTTACTAGAATATAAAAATTTTACAAATTATTTCATTTGTCAGTAAGAAAAATGGGGTTACATAGTAACAACAATACAAAGGTTAGCTTTTTTTATTGTTATGTTCATATTAGCCCAGTCAGAAATGATAGTAAATGACTAGGTTGTACTCCCTATCTCAAGGTATGATCTTAGCTTTGAATATATTGGTGTATCTGATTTGCTTTAGTATATTTAAAGATAAGATTGAAGAAATGTTATTTTTATTTTTTTAAAATATAATCACTGAGTTATCCTCATTGCATTTGGGCTTTGGACACCACCTTCTATTTTTATTAAAAAGTCTGAGAACTAGAGCCTCAAGAAACAGAATATTATGAAAATGATAAAATTAATGGATTAAGTCAGTTGTTCACAGCAAAATACCACAATAAATATAAAAGTTAAAAAAATTCATTGAATAGATTAGCATACTGCCTTACTTGGGAGTTGATAAATTCTTTCAATGCATTGCTTTTAAAGATGAACAGTTTGTAAAATAAATTTGAGCCTAGTTTTCTGGGATTCTCAGGTATCTCAGACCATCTTCCTCTCCCACTGTTGGCCTCCTCACTCTTCCCTGTCCTTTTTTTTTCCTAAAAATTAAATCTATCTGTGTAGTATTGTGGGGGGGGAGGAAAGGAGGGAGGGGGCTATGATCATGTAAACAGAGGTCAGAAGACAACAGTGAGAGTGGGTTCTTTCCACATGTGGGCAAAGGATTGAACTCATGTCTTATAGTCTTGGAGGCAAATACCTTTATCATCTGAGCTGTCTTGTCAGCCCAGACTATGCTTTTTAAAACATACTTTAATCTCTAAGAATGACAGAAATGTTTAGAGTTATTTATTTACTATGAATACAGTGCTCTGAATGAGAATACATTGATACATAATTTTTGCAGTACCTAGAGGAATCGTGAGTTCATAGACCACCACTACTTGAAAAGCTTATATTTGAGAAGAGAACTTACTGAGTTCGCTAACCCTGAAGCCCCAGCTGTACCTTACTACGTGGCATTAAGATTGGTTTGGACATTATTCAGAAATTGCTGTGTTCCTTCTGCTTTATACCTCATTTTTCTAACAAAGTGTATTTCTAAAGACACTAGTTCTGTGATAAATGAGTAGTACTTCTGTCCCCAAGGACTCTGTTATCAAATAAGGTTAATAATCTATGAGTATAATTATAAAATGGTAGTAGGATTTATAGCATATATTAGGATCTATCAGTACTACTTTCAAATCTCTAATGTAATTCTAATAACCTAATTAGTACTTTATTGTGTCCCATGCACTAACCTAAGAATTTTATAGGTAATATGTTCTATTTTTAAATTTTAGTGTATACTTTAATATATATGAATGTGATCTAAAAATTTTTTTTTGTTTTTTTCTTTTATTGAAAATAGATTTATTGTTCTTCATGTAGCATATTCTGATTATGTTTTCTGCTCTCTCTACTCCTTCCAGTTCATCCCTAATTCCCCTCCCATCTGGATCCCTTTCAGTCTCTTATTAGAAGACAAACAGGCTTCTAAAAGATCATAATAAAATTATAAAACAAAAACTGATACATTGGAATTGGACAAAACAAACAGAAGGAAAAGAGCCTAAGAGAAGGCACAAGAAAAGAGATCCACCCACTTATTTGCATACCCAGGAATCACATACAGACACTAAGCAGAAGCCATAATCTATAAACAAAGGACCTGATGCAGACCCATGTAGGCCCTGTGCATGCTGCTTCAGTGTCTTTGAGTTCTTATGTACTTTGATTATTCTGATTTAGAAGACCTTGTATTCTTGACATCCTCTATTTTTTTACTTTTTTTCTGCACCTCTTTCACAGGATTCTCTTGAGTCCTGAGAGGAAGAATTTGGTGGAGATATTTCATTTAGGGCTGAGCATTCAAAAATTCTCTCACTAGATTTATGAGATAAATGCTGTATTTTTGTTAAGGCATTAGGGAACAGTTTGTTTTAAAGTGTTTGGTTTTTCTCATATCCTGTATAATTCATCAGTTTAAGAATGTGATAAACTGAGACCCAGAAGACAAACACTTTAACACTGAAAGACTTAAAAGAAAACTATTGCTAAGAGAATTGTAGATAGTTGTGTAGACAAGGAAGGTAGGAAGGAAGGAAGAGAAAGAAATAAGGAAATAGAGTATGCAGTTTCATATAGTTTCATCAGCCACACACATTCGTACATGCACTCACCTCTGCCTGAGCACACACACACACACAAAAGCAGAATGAATTTTCTCTTTAAAGTAACAAACAGGAGCTAGTGATATAATTGGATGGTAGGTCATGTGCCCAGAATGTCTGAGACCCTTGGTTTAATCTCCAGTACAAAAAATGAAGTAAAATTTAGTTTTAGAATCTAATTAACAAGGCAACATTATTGAAGAATTTTACACATACAAAACATATAAAATTTGCATTTGGGGGGGGCTGTTGCACACCTTAGGGTAAACATGTAGATGGATGTTAGAGGACCACCTCTGTGGAGTTAGTGCCACCTTCCACCTTTGCCCTGAATTCCACAAATTGGACTCAAGTAGTTGAGTTTGTGTGGCAAATACTTTAGTTCTGAGCCATCTTTGCCAGCCTGTTGAGACATAGTTCAGGTACATAAAATTCATACTAATTTTTATATTAAACCATCTTTACATATGATGGACCAGTACTTAAAATATTATTTTTGTTTGTCTTGATATTTATTTTGCTGATTTCATATGAAAATTTGGAAACCTAGTTCACCCAATTATTTCAGCTTAAAAATCAGATAATTTTTCAAATTCTTAAGTAGTTAAACCACTGTAAATTTCTGCCAGGAAATGTTATACTTAAATATGTTTTTAAAGTTATACTTCATGGAAAAGTTTGTTCTTCAAGTATGGCCCTCATGCGTCACTGGACAACGACAAGGGGACCAGAGATATTACAAGGTCCCCTTCAATTACTGGAGGTCAGGCCTCTATCCCCGCCTTCGCAAGATTAGATTCGCCACAGCCCATCTATACTTAGAGAAGGGAGGAGATGTCAGGGCTAGCCCTGCTTATACACCGAAGGCCTAAAAACAGCCATAGGCCTAAAATCAGGAATAGGCCTGTCATACATGTATACTAACACCAAGTCTTGGGTCTCTGTGGATAAACACTGAAACAGATGGCTATAAGCTATTGTAAACAGGCAATTTTTGTTACAATTTACCAGCCTGAGTAGTCATAGACCTTGTAAATAGGTAGCCTTGGCGGATAATACCAACTTAGATAAGGACAAGTGAGTCATAGGTAAGAGTCGTAGCGACCTGTCCCCTGAACCTTCACCCAGCTGATACCCTGTTCTGAAAAATATCTGTATTCCCTCTGAACACTCATGCTCCAGTGTCATCCCCTTCCCCTTGTCCTGCCTTTTAGTGTTTATAACCCCTGTGTGAATGAGTATAAATTACAATTTGAAAAGAAAATAAATTATACACACACACACATATATATGAGAGAATATAAAAAAAGAAAAGTTTGTTCTTTTACAATGAAGTTGTTGCTTGCATTTTAGACTATTCTGAAGGCTAATAAGAGGCATCAGGGACTAAATTAAGGTAATAATAAAAAATTTCCAAAGAAAGAATTTGTCTTAAAGTCAAAAATTTGTTTTTTGTTTATATTAATATTATATGTATAGTTAGAAAAGAGAGCTCTCACACCTGAGACTTGGTCTCATGTTGTACATATGATACAGAAAAAGACAAAGGAGGGTCTAGTCATTGTTTTCTACAAATATTAAGTACTTGGCCATAGACTTGACTCAATTTTAAGTCAGGCATTTCTAAATGATAATCATAAATACTAACCTTTTTTATGCTTTCAATTTTATTGTTTATTAAAAAAAGATCTTGAAAAAGTTTATAGGTATCCTAAGTCATGGAGGAAATATTACATCTGGGACTCAGATCACCTGCTTCCTAGTCTACTTAAGTAAACAAGATGATGACAGAAAGGAAAGCTAGGCAAGACACTAGAAAGTTATAGCAAGTACTTTACATAGGAATGTATTTTAAGCATGTCAAAAGGCTGCAGCACTTGCTGCTCCTGCAGAGGACCACACTTTGTGTACCAGTAGACCCACATGGAAGTTCTGGGGGGATGCACATATGTACATATAGGAGAAAGACCATAAACATGATGAATCATCTTCTGAACATTAATCACATTTTTAAATTAATTTGAGTAATTTAAAATGACTTTCATTTCTTTTAGCATTTATTGTTACAGAATTTTTTTAAAGACTATCCTTGTATAGGATTTCTCACAGTGAGCATTGTAACCACTCTAAAGCTGAGTGCAATGATATGTTGTTAAATCTCTTCTCTATAAAAACCTAATGTTGTATGGTTTCACTGTGTTTCTCAGTGAAGAAAATTACTTCCTTTATCTTGAATTTACTAAGCTATAGTCTTGGGTCTCTTGGGTAATTAACTCAGCTTTTCCTTAGATGGTGTCAATCTAACACTGGTTTAAAATTCTCTTACTAGAATTCAATCATGAGTATACACGATAAGGAAAGATTTCATAATAAATTTTAAACACATAAAACAATGGTGTACATGTGCATGCACATTTGTGTGTATGCATGTGCATACCACATGGTACATGTGGAGGTTAGAAAACAACTTTTAGGTGTCAGTCTTGCTTTCTATGTATTGAGGCATATTTCTTCTGTTGCTGCTCTGTGTACTAGAGGCTAGCAGGCCCTAAAGCTTCAGGCTTCTGGCTGCTGACTCCTCTCTTAGTGTAAGAGTGCAGGATCACAGAGGCATGTCATTGTATGTGGATCTTTACTTGAGTTCAGCAGTGGAACTGACTTGATGAGGCTTTTGGAGCTAGCACTGTTACCTACCTAGCCATCTCCCCAGCCCCATAATAATGTAAAGGCTACTCTACTATAGGCAAGATTTTGACTAATGTAACAGATGTCTGTAAGAGAGGATTTTATCCCAGCTTGTTTTATGTTGTCTTAATTTTGAATTTCTGTCTAAATTTAACATCTAAGGATTCATTTTTTTTATTTCCAAAATTTAGTAAGTATATTTAATAGAAGAACTAAGTGAGTGTTCATCCTTTTGAAGGATTGGAGAAACAAAACAATAATAAGATTAAATTTTCTGAAGTAAACAAATATTTGAAAGTTGAGTCTGCAAAGCTAGACATAGTAACCACAAGAAGCGTCCCTCCTACAATGCATATGGCAAAGAAGAAATGAAGTTCAGCAGACAAACATACATGTTACAAGTTAAAAGTGAATGTTTTGATTCATAAACGTAGATTCCTGTATCAAACATGAAGACCATCTTTTCAGATGTAATGAAGTGATAGCAACAGATTTTAATTCATAAAATATATTTCCCTAAAGTAGCAAACCTTTTGTTTTATACAGTTTGTAGTTAGCTTATAATGTACCCTGTATGCTTTAAGCTACATTGGTGTTTTTACTGCATATCTTTTCTCTCTTAAGAACTATTGATAATTTTTATTTAATTTTAGGCCAAAATTAAGAATTTTTTTAAACCAATGTATTGTACATACAGTTAAAAATTATGTTAAAGTTTCAACTAAAGATTTTTTTAATAGAGAATGCTACTAATATATTTAAATGTTTGTAAAATCACTTCCTACTTGAGTTTTAAAAGACACAAGGAAACTCTTAAGCTGTCAAGTCATTACATCAGGATAGTAATTAGAAATAAATCATTAATAAACATTTAATTAGAAACTAAAGAAAAATTATTCTTTGCATAGAAAAAATTCATTTTCATCTAACTTTAAATATATTTTATTGAGTGAGTTATAGATTAATTTATTATCTTTGATACAGTTTATATAATCTACATTAAAACACTGATTAGAGTTATCTATTATTATGTTAAACACTAAAATGTTGTGGTAATGTAGTTAACTATGCTTGCTAGCTATATTTCAGACTATTTACTTTCTTTAGGTTAAAGTAACCATGCATACATATCTGTTTTTCCTCTAGTGAAAAATGATGCAATGGTGTTTTGTACTGGACTATTGTCTAGCTTGATTTTTAATGGTCATATAATCCTACTGATAAACAATATCTTCTCTTTTAGGTTATGAATAAGTCTGTATCTATAAATCTGAAAGTAGTTAATATTTGCATAGTAGAATATGCAACATAATTATTATTCATTTTATTTTCTTGAACTTTAAGGGAAATTGACCTAAATTTTGTTGTGTATTAATTTCTTGTATATTTAATGTTTTTATGTCATAATTATTGTTTTATATTTTGATATTGGGCAGATGTGAGTAGTTGTTGTAAATTACATTGATTGCTTTTTTAAAATGTAGAGCCCACAGTTGTCTTACTTCATTTGTCCTGGCTTGACATGTGACTTGGTAACCCACAATTTATTCTTGAGCCATATCCATTATCAAATAATTTATTGTTTCACTTTCATTAGAATGCTAAAGCAAAAGTTTTTTTTCTTTTTTTTGGATTTGCATGTATCTTTTTTCTCTTAGTCTAGAACATTGGTATTTAAACCTGGTTACATAAGAATTCATGAATGATGATACCTGTAGCTTTGAAGTCACAATTTTTGATTCTGTTGGTCCAGGTATTTTTATTGATTAGAATCAACTTTCCTGTCATTCTAAAATAAAGCCATTGTTAAAAATTATTGTTCCAAAGCTGACATATTCCCTGCTAACACTTTCTGCTTTACTCTTTAGTGATCTTAATACTAGGTCTTTGCCACAATAGAATCTGTACCCTAGAGAGTAGCACTAGGTTATGATGATGGTGATTTCATTTGAGGATAACATGAAGATTCTTACTTGTATTTCTTGATACTAGAGCAAGATAAATAAAAGTGTTTCATCTTAGAGCATTTCGGTTAGATGAAACCAAAGTTTCAAAGCTTCAGAAAAGATAACCTAACCACTCAGGTTCTCCAGTTTTTGAAGTGGACTTCTATAAATCCTCTGTAGGCCACTGTGAACGCTCTTTCCTAGAGAAAAAAATAAGGCCTAGGTGTTAAAAGTCTATCATCTTCATAAGTACGTCCTCTAGTAGCCCCACATGATTCCACGCCCACTGCTGTTCTACCACCCTTCATCTATTCTAAATCAAGTAAGGATAGCATGTTCTATTACGTAGGTTGCGATACTTTAGGGGTGCCTGTATTCCTCCTTTCCCTTTGTGTTCTACCTGTACCTACCCAAAACCAACAAATGACCATCAATATTTTTTTTTCTTGAAAGTTCCTTAGGAGAACTGGATCTCTTTAACCAGCTAAGGAGAAATGAATAGTTGCCGTGTAAACATGGATGTTGTAGTCTTCAACAAGTTAAATACCTCTGTGTTTTAATCTGAAGTTGAGGGTCAGGATTAAAACAAAAAAGATTCCAATTCCTTCCTGGTTGCTGATTTAATTTATGAACTGAGGCATGAAAGATACGCACTGATATTCTTTAACCTCCTAAACATCTGTTAGGCAGTCTGATTTACAGGTTTTTAGAGAATAGTGCTTTTGCTTTGAAAAGAAACAAAATCTCAATAAACCATCTATCTGGGTGCAAATAGGACAACTTTGTAATCAAACTTGCTAGATAGATTTTACTGTGGTCTAGAAAAGACATGTATTTTCATTGTTCCTCCTTTCTAACTCTACATAATAGCCATCAGAATAAGCATTCTAACAAAACCACAGTGTTCTTTCTACCTTGTTTTCTATCACTTGTTTTTAGTGCCTATATTAAGATTTAGAGTTGCAGCCATCTTTATATTACTGATGAGAAGCATATGCTGCATTGCAGAAGAAAGCAAGTTTGTGACATAAAACATACATTTTGCTCAACAAAGATAAATAGGTAAATCCAAGGAAAAAGCCAAATAAACTTTCTTTTTTTTATTTAATTATGTCCTTGGATTGCTAAAGATATTTTAGACAAACATTTTGAAAGGACAGTTCCAATGATTCACATTACCAAGGCTCATTATATTATGTTAAAACAACGATATCCTTATGGTTTTACCATGCACAATAAATGTAAAAATATTTATTTTAAGAAATTTGAGATGAAGAAAGGACACTACAAAGTAAAAATATGACAAACCACAGACTAATAAGGAAACCATAGAGTCTATTTTTTTTCTTTAAATTGGCAAGGTCTTATTTAGATAGGCTGTTGTCAAACTTGCTATGTGACTCTGGTTGGCTTCAAACCCCTTATCTTCCTACCTCCACATCTCAATTGCTGTGATTTGCCTTTGTGTGCTACCATACCCAGGTTTTCAAAACTTTTTGAGGGAAAACTGATCTAATAGAATTTCCTTATGAAAATTTAGAAACATTATGAAGACTGCATGAGAACCTGCACAGATAATGAGAAGGCAGTGGTGGGGCTGCAGTGCTGAAGGTGAGCTGATAACCTCAGCAGCTACGTGATATTCCAGTTCTGTTATCTAAAAATCTACTGGAATCGTTTGATTCTGGGGATCTAATAATGCCAGAATGAACACTTGTCTGTGAGTGGGCATGAATATGCTAGCAAACTTTGGAAAACATGTAACTTCCTAGACTGCTGCTTTAGAATCCCCAGAGCTCCCTGTTACCACACAGGCCATGGGATCCACCCCAGAGAGGCTGTTAGAAGTGTTAATAGCTCAGCCCCAGTACTGCTTTTTACAAGAGTTCTCTTGGAGTGGTTAATGACACTTTGAGAACTGCTGCCTCATTTATTGCTCCATACACTAACCCTACACTCCTGTTCTAGGAGGGGCATTCTTCAGTTCCCAGTTTAGTGACCCTTCCGTTGCTGTGTGCTGTAACCTACATACACATTTCTATTTTATTAAATATGGAAAGATATACAAGAAAGAAGGTGACCAGTGGACAAGTCAGAAATAGCATTCTTATGCTAGAATATTTTCTGGTCTTACTCATTTATTTCTCTGTATGATAAAATTTATAATAAATGTCCATCTGTATATTTCTTCTTAAAGGGGAAATTAAACAGTTCAGGGGATATTATCATGTGAGATATGTTATTCCTAAAATTCTTAGTTGTGGAAATTAGATGAAACTTCCTTTTAAGAAATCTGTGTGTCTCCTTTGATCTCTAGATTTTTATGAAAAGAATAATTACTCTGCAAAAGTTATGATTTGGTGATTTTTCTTTTTTTTTTTTTTCTTTTTTTGGTTTTTTCGAGACAGGGTTTCTCTGTGTAGTCCTGGCTATCCTGGAACTCACTCTGTAGACCAGGCTGGCCTCAAACTCAGAAATCCGCCTGCCTCTGCCTCCCAAGTGCTGGGATTAAAGGCGTGCGCCACCACTGCCCAGCTTGGTGATTTTTCTGATGCTTCTAATTTCGGATGACGAATTCTCTTTTCTTTTTACATTTAGGGTATATAACTTTAGTTGGTGAATTCATTGTCTTTGTTTCTTCTGACTTGTGATTTTAGGAACACAGATGCACACACAGAGACAAAAAAAAGTCCAAAAACCTATTATATCTGTGCAGTGAGAACTACATGTCAGTTTCATTTTTGCACAATAGTTATAAGAATTATAGTAGAAGCTTGTTTTATTAGCTTCTTAGCTTGTACATGATAAATACCTGGCTTACAAATACAGTATATCATTTATCCTTCAGTCATCTTCAAATTCAATATAATTTTTATTTCCACTCATAACCACACAAATTCAAGCAAGATTAAATGAACATTAAATTTTTCCTTTTCTCTTTATTTTATTATTATTCTGTTGTTGTCTGAGACGGAGTTTCTCTGTGTAGCCTTAGTTATCCTAGAACTAGTTCAATAGACCGGGCTGGCCTTACACTCAGATATCTGCCTGCCTCTGCCTTGCAAGTGCTGAGATCAAAGTCATGAGCTACCACTAGTGCCAGACCTGAACATTACATTTTTAACTGAATTTAAATAGCTCTTACGTGCTATACTTTACCTTTAAATGACTTTAAAACATGTTCATTCTCTTTAAATATAACTATCAGATATAGATAGATTAGATAGATAGATACATAGTTCGATTGATTGATTGATAGATTGGTTGATTCTCCTTCCCTGTGAAGAAAAATGATACTTAATTGCTTCCTTGTGTATACCATTCATAATTTAATAGACTTGTATATAAGTATTACATAATTGTTATTATATAAAGTAGTTATTCACCCTTTTCTACAGATTTAAATTAAGGGTTCAGTTTATTAACTTGCTTAAATTTTTTCAGAATGTGATAAAAACACTATATGACATTTTATTGCTTCATTCTAGTAAAGAAAAATGTAAAATTGAATTAGCTCAGTTTCTCAGGTAAATTGGAGACTAGTTACAAGATCTAGGAAAGATGGTAGATAGATGAAAAATTAGAAGCATATATCTTTAGCTACTAGTCAATGTAAAGTGGGAAATGATCCTTATCATCTTTGTATTCTGCTTTGTACTATAAAGTAATTGAGCATTCATTGTAGATGTCAGTCCAGACATTGTGAAGACCTTTACTGTTAATCCCACAATGGGTAACAAAATTGTATCTTCATTTATGTATGCCTCTGTAGTCTATACAGGTCAAACCAGCTCACTGGGATTTATTGTTTTATTGAGGACTTTCTATGCTACAGCTACAAAGGAAAAACGATGCAAAGTCTTCAAGGACTTTTTACATTCCCACAAAACTCTTCTTTTCTTCTTCCTGTTGGAGAAGTTATTTTAATTTACCACACTCCTTGATGTTAGTCTTCTGCCACCCGTTACCTTGCCCCATGTACACTGTAGTTGCTGGAATTCATTCTTTGGATAGAGGGTGACAGTAAGTAATCTTTTTAGCTAATTAATCTGCCTCTTGCTTTCCTTCTTTTGTCTTCTTCATAATGTCATTTGTGAGTTATATGTTCCCAAATTCATAAATAATATCTGTCATTATTCCTTCATTATGATTTTAATAAAATCCCAAGTTCACTCTTGTGTACATGCCCTCACCTTTACTATCTGTCTTCAGTGTAGACCTCCAGGCTTATCACCCATTACCTTTTCACTTTATTTATATCTCACCCCACAGCTGCTCTCTCTTCATCATGCTGTGTTCTTCAGTTCTTGCCCGTGCATATGCATTGTGTTCTGTCTGGTGCCCACAGGTTTAGCCATCCACCTCCCCCAACTTAATTTTACTGCAATCCCTACATCAGTTGTCACTTCTTGTAAGTCACTTGATCTGAAACAAGCATACTTAATTTGCCCTTTCTTTATTATTTGTGATTACTTTTTGTGAAGTTCTTCTTGTATTGTTTCTGTACCCCCATGACTATAAAGGACTTTGTTTGTTTTTATTTTTACTGTCATATGTAGCCTGCATTGTCATATGTCTTTGCATCGTTGTAGTCATTAAGCTTTGCAAGGACTCAGACAATTCTAGATGAAAATAAGGATTCTGCAGCAAAGAGAATAAAATACAATTTATGTGGCAGTAGAGGGAGATTTTAAGAGGAAGGTACATGGATAATAGCAAGTGTGGATGTTTTTAATATCATGCTTGTACACTATTAGATCTGAAGCCTACCGGGAAGTCAAAGTAGGAACTAAAAATATAAGCCAGTATTTTTACTAAATGCCTTTTTATATACAAGGGTTTATGTTCTCTCAGCACCAAAGATACAACGATGAGTAAGAATGGGCCTCTGCCTTTTAAGGAAGTTAGAGTGACTAAGTTAGACATAAAGAAACAAATCTGATGTCATCTATAATTGAAGTAGTTGTGAGGAATGGTAATGTCTCATGCTGAGAATTTCTCCTTTGTCAAAAGGATTCACATATAAAGTGAAAAGAATTTCAACTGTGAGTTGGAATTTCTGGACAAATAAGATTGATTGGGGCTTCCTAGCCTAAAGGAGATGTGTGTACAGAAACACAGATACAGAAATAGCAAGGCCAGCTCAGTAAATGAAGACCTCACACAAATGAGCTCCAGCAAGGTGGAATAGATGAATTCCAACATAATTTCTAAGTATGCTTTTTAGTGCAATCATTTCTCCATTATTTGTTACACCTTTGCTATCGTTAATAATGTAGGTTAGAACATAAAATTTTTATAGACTTGAATTCAAGTTAAAATACAGAAGTATTCAACCTCTTTGAAGCATCTTTTGTATGTTCAAAACTCCACTTACTTTTCAAGAGTTTTGAGGAAGATTCTGAAATAATGAAGACAAAGCTATTGGCAGTACCTGGTGCATAAAAACATGCCAATAGGATTCAAGAAATGTTAGCATGTATTGCATCTGCTGATGGTCTTTTCATTTCCCACTTTCACTCATTTATTTAAGAAATGAGTTTTTCAGTTCTCCTTATATATTAGGTACTAGAATTAACACAGATGACTAATAAACTCCCTCTTCCTTTAATAAAGTTGATGATTTCATGAGGATATGTTTATTTGTGTGTTGGAAATGAGTAACCTTGACTAATGACTTTAGGGGAGAAATTTTGACTGAGGAAAGGAGAGAACACCCACTTGAAAAGTGGTCATCCTCAAGAATACTATACTGTGGATGATCAACAGCTGGTTTGCAGTTGAAGAATAGTGAGATCTGACACTTTCTAGGAAAGTTAATGTTTGAAACACAAAGTCAATGTAACATTGTTTGCTCAGAGAAAGAAAAATGGTGTGATGAGTGAGATGTCTCAGTAGGGAACAGCACTAGCTATACATGTCTGCAGATTTGAGCTCGATCCCCAAAAATGTATGGAAATGTGGAAAGGTTAAATGAAAGAGCTGGGTCCTGAGACTTATCCTCTGAACTCCACGTTTGTGCCCTAGTACAAGAGTGACTGCACACACAGTACACATACAGACACACATCACAGCCTACACAGGGTGATGTTGGCGAAGAAGGAGGAGGAGGAGGAGGAAGAGGAGGAGGAGGAGGAGGAGGAGGAGGGGGAGGAGGAGAAGGAGAAGGAGGAGAAGAACAAGAAAATGGTAATGATGATGATGACAGTAATAAATTGTTAAGGAAAGTGGTAAAAATGCCTCTAGCAGAGATGAGAACTTGAGATTAAAGACAGGTATGGGGTGTTGGTGTGTGATTCAGCATTATGAACTATAAGGTCTAAAGTTACAATTTCATTGCCTTGATAATGAAAACATTTAAATCCGGTGTGGATGTGAAAGAAAACTATTTGAAAAACTCTGACCCTGCATCAGTTACCATGAAGTCTCACCTAACTTAACAAAACATAACTAGAACTCAGAAGAAAGGAACAATATTAGATTAGAGATGGTAGTGCCTAAGAAACAACAGGTGGGAAACTGATCATCTTGTTGGCAGTAGTCTGAATGAAGCCTTTTCCGGTTATGTAAATTTCTAACATATATCTGATAGATTGACTAGATGGGATATATATATATATATATATATATATATATATATATATATATATATATAGCTGGTTTTCATAACACACTGATTTATACTCAGAAATTAGCACATTGCTTTCTATAAACTAGAAATCATGTGACACATGGACTTTATGGGATAGCCCAGGTGCTCATCCATGCTTGACCTTTCTTTGTGCCAAGGGAGAAATAGAACACTGGAAATTTATAGAAAGCAGCGAGTAGGAATTGGCAACATAATAACTACTGTGCTATTTCTTTGCATCCCAGCCCAGCCATATTTCTAACCTGGTAAAGAATAAGGCAGTATTAGAATGAGGATGCCAAGAGGAAAATGAATGCTCTATGTCTACCACTGTGGCCTTCTAGGTCTGTCTGACTCTGTCTCTGTCTATCTGTCTGCTCCCACCCTCTCTCTAGGTGTGTGTCTGTGCATGTGTTTGTGTGTGTGTGTGTGTGTGTGTGTGTTTAGATGAAATTAAACATAATCTTCATAACTTCACCAACTTAACATGTACACGTCAGTGCTGTCTGTGGTTATGGGCACCTCACCATGAAAAGAAACTCTGTACCTTTGAACAGTAACATCTAGATCTCCAATACCTTCTCATCTCGTTCTTAACTACAAGGATTTGCTTATTGCAAACAATTCATACAAATGGAATCATATTACCCATAGCCTTTTATATTTGGTTTCTATTATGTGACAGCATGTTTTATTCTTGCAATATGTTATATAGACAACTTTTGTGGCTAAATAAATTTCCCTATAGGATTGTGTTGTAATTTGTCTATCGGTGTTTAATGGCTATTTTTGAGGGTTTCACTTTTTGGATATTGTGGATAATATTCCCCAGTATTCGTGTACATCATGTTTCATTGCTATTGGATACCTACTTAGGGTATCCAATTTCCCAGTCACTTTGTGAGTCTCTGTTCAACATTTCAGAAACTCAAGACTTTCATTTTTCATTTATTTATCTATTTATTTATTTATTTATTCACACTCCAGATTTTTTTCATTTAAACCATTTTATTTACATCTTGAGTCATAGGAGACATAGTAAATGCATCTTTGTTTAGATACACGAAAGGACTTTAGAATGGTTATTATCCATAAGAAATAGACATTGTGAATAGTAGTAGAGATAGAGATAAAGGTATACCACTCTTTCCTAGTTACAACATCCTCTTTTTTTTCTATTTTATTCTTTTATTGGATATTTTATTTATTTATATTTCAGATGTCATCTCCTTTCCCCGTTTCCCCTTCCTAGAAACGCCCTATCCCACCCCACCTCCTCCTTTTTGCTTTTATGCCATTTTAATTACATGCAAGTATTAAAGTCAGTTCTAGGTTGAGGAACTAGCAATACAATAGATGCAAATAGTCAAGAACAAGAAGACAATAAACACAAATAGTCAAAGAGCAAGCAAGGCAATAAGCAAAGTTCTGTGAAAACTCTGGTGATCACTGTTTCTAAGGGCTTATCAGGAAGACCACAATATCTGAGCCTACTTCTTTGTCCTAGCCCAAAGTCATTTTCATGTCTCAAGCCTATTCCTTGTTCTAGCCTAAGATTTAGATTCCTGCCTGAATTTACTTCTTCGTTCTAGCCTAATGTCAGATTCCTGCCTGAAGCCCAGATTTTAAAACTCCAGATTTTTATTCCCCTCCCAATTCACCCTCCAACTGTTCTACATCCCATACCTCCTCCCTGTCCCCCTGTCTTTACAAGGATGTCCCCACCACCCACCCCACCAGACGTCTTAACTGCCAGGGCCCTCCAGTCTCTTGAGGGTTTGGTGCATCTTCTCTGACTGAACCCAGTCCAGCAGTCCTCTGCTGTATATGTGTTGGGGACCTCATTTCGGCTGGTGTATGTTGCCTTGTTGGTAGTCTAGTGTATGAGAGCTCTCAGGAGTCCTAGTTAATTGAGACTGCTGGTCCTTCTACAGGGTCGCTCTCCTCCTCAGCTTCTTCCAGCTTTTCCCTAATTCAACCATAGGGGTCAGCAGCTTCTGTCCATGTATTGGGTGTAAATATCTGCATCTGACTATTTCAGCTGCTTGTTGAGTCTTTGAGAGGGCAGTCATGATAGGTCCCTTTTTGTGAGCACTCCATAGCCTCAGTAATAGTTTCCAGCCTTGGGACCTCCCCTTGAGCTGGATCCCACTTTGGGCCTGTCACTGGACCTTCTTTTCCTCAGCCTCCTCTCCATTTCCATCCCTGCAGTTCTTTCAGACAGGAACAATTATGGGTCAGAGTTTTGACTGTGGGATGGCAACCCCATCCCTCACTTGATGCCCTGTGTTTCTGCTAGACGTGGGATCTACAAGTTCCCTCTCCCTCTTAGGGCATTTCATCTAAGGTCTCTCCCTTGGAGTCCTGATTTTAAAGTGGCCACAACACTCAGTATCCTTACTCTTTCCTCTCACACTCAGACCTTGCTGTATTTCAAGTTTCTGCTGTTCTTGTTTGCTTGATTGATTGCTTGTTTGTTTGTTTTTTCCCTGCTTGTTATGATTTTTGAGAATGGCTTCTCTGTTTGTCCCTGGCTTTCCTACAACTAGCTTTGTAGACCAGGTTGGCCTCAAACTCCCAGAGATCCACCTGCTTCTGTCTCCTGAATATTGAGATTAAAGGCATACACCAACACCAAGGTGTTTTTGTATGTTTACTTATTTACTGTAGCTTTTTTTGTTACAAAAATATGAAATGGTAGTTCATTTGGGTTCAATTTTCTTTCCATAATGGATAATATTCTAAATATTTGTGCTTATTAGTTGTTTTCGTATCATTTTTGAAGTAGCTATTCAAATTCTATTTGTATTTGGTTAGTATCTTTTTGTTGTTAGAGTATAAAAGTTTAGACATATTTTGAGTAATAGACATTTATGAAATACATGGTAGCAATTTCTACTCTTCCTTGAGGTTTTTCATATTCTTGATAATATCTTTTCTTTTTAAAGGTTTGTTATTTTAGTCAAGGCTTCAGATTTGTTAACCTTTGCCTGAGTCTTAGAATACAGACATGTGCTGTTATGCCTGGACTGGTAAAATCCTTTCATTCAGAATCTATTTGCCATTTGGTGCTTTAGTTTTCAATCTCACCACAAACACACACACACACACACACACACACACACACACACACACATACCCCTGCTTCAAGATCCTGAAGATTTTATACCCCTGTTTGCTTCAAAAAGTTAAAATTTTATCTCTATATTAAGTGTCTTTGCTCTGTGATCCATGTTCAGTTGTTTATGCTCACTGCAAAATCTAAATGGAGACAACTTCATTTGTCTCTTTACCTTCCCTTTGCCATAGTTTTATCCTCATTCAGTGACCTTGGCTGTTTCTCAGAAACACATGAATCATATATGTGATATTTTACACTCAGTTGTTCATTTTTCTGTCCCCAAATATATGTTAATACCACATTGTTTTGATATCTTTTCATATAAGTCATGTGTCAATTCCAGCACTTTAGTTTGTTTGTTACAGCGTGTGAGTACCTGGCATACTCATTGTTTTGGTCTATCTAGAGCCGCCTTTTTCCTTTTGAATTTTAGAATTTCTAGGAGGGGACACACACACACACACACACACACACACACACACACACACTTTTGAAATTTGATGAAGATTTTCTTAATAGTAGGTCATTTTGGAATTATCATCCTGCTTATAAATCTAGAGTTTAGGAAACTAAGGCAAGAGGATGTTGATTTCAAGGCCAGCCTGGTCTGGTATAGGAGATATGTGTCAGGTAAAGAATGAGAACATGTACGTATAGATTAGATGAGCTACAATCATGAAGAGGATGATAATTCCAAAAAAAGTCCACTTATAATTATAACAAAGAAATTCAATACTTAATTTGTTGACAATTAAGATGATGATGATGATTAAGATGTATGTGCTAAAAACTACAGACTGTTTAAATGCATTAAAAGCCAACCTATAACATTTTTTTAATTATTGATTCATTGTTTACTTTAATAGGTATATTAAGATTTTCTGTTTTGCTTAGAACTTTTTTTTTTTTTTTTTTTTTTTTTGGTTTTTCGAGACAGGGTTTCTCTATGTAGCCCTGGCTGTCCTGGAACTCACTCTGTAGACCAGGCTGGCCTTGAGCTCAGAAATCCACCTGCCTCTGCCTCTCGAGTGCTGGGAATAAAGGCCACCACTGTCTGGCTGTTGTCTTAGAACTTATTTTGATAATTTGTGTGTTTTTAAGAACATATCTACTTCATATTCTTCAATTTCTTGTCATACAACTGTTTTGATTGGTGTGTTCACATGCAGTGGACATGCATGTGCATCCATATAGAGACCACAGGCTGACATAGGATGTCTTTCTCTATGGTCCTCCAGTTTAGTCACTGAGATGGAAAATTGGACTAGCTAACCACATTAGCCAAAGGGCTCTTTGTTTTTCCCTCTGGATTATAGCTGGGCTGCTACCACATGAGTCAGGCTGTTAGTATGGGTTCTGGGACCTGGATGCATAGTCTTGCTTCTTCAAATGCTTTACTCACTGGGATCTCCTCAGCCCCGTACACTATACTGTGTACAGTATTTTCTTAATGTCTTTTGTTTCTGAAAGGTAAGCATTTGTTGGACCTTATTTATTCCTGATTTTAGTGACCTCAGTGTTCTTTGTTTTTCTTTATTGGTCTCATCAATGGTTTGCCAATTTTGTTTATCATTTTAGAGAAATGTTTTTATGATGCTTTTAGTTTCACTGATTTTTTTCTCTCTTTAATTCTTTTTTGCTATCTCTTTTCTACCCTCTCTTCTTGCTTGAATTTGATTTTGATTTGCTTCTTCCTTTTGTTAAGGTGGTAGGAGACTAATTTCAGATTTTTTTTTTTTATAATGTCATTATTTCCAGCTTGTAACGTTTCCTCTTAGCCTTGGTTTGGATCCACACGGTAAACTTTCAAATGCCATGCTTTCATTTTCATTCGTCTTTAGGCATTTATAACTTTTTTGGTAATTTTTTTTAAGCCAGTGATTATTTGGGAATGGGTGTCTAATGTACATACATTTTTTAAGTTTTCCAAGTATCTTCTATCCAGTTGGTTCTCCTTTGTGAGAAAGTAGGATGCTGAGGGCTGCAGCTAGTGCTGTTGAGCTCTGTTCTCGCTCCTGCTTCATTTTCTGTTTCATGTAGTTTTGTGCATATAGGCTTATCATTGCTGTATCTTCTTGACTGTTAGATTCATATTACTATGTGATGTCCAATACCCTTAAAACAATTTTGTCACAGTGATTGTATTTTTAAATGATATTTTAACATGTGCATTTCAAACATTTTATTATGTAATGTTTAATATACAGATGCAAATATGTGGCATGTTTAATTTTTGAAGCTTAATAATAAAATTAATATGATTCTACAAAATTACTTAATATTGAGACTATAAATAGTCTGTCTACCACCTCTCCCCACCCATTCTCTCTCTCTTTTCATCCTATCCTAAGGTCTTTCATAGTTGGGGACTGAAGCTAGAGCTTTGTACCAGCAGGGAAAACACTCACCATTGCCACATCCCCAGTGTCCCTGTGTCACTCTTACCATTTCCTTGTCTTATTCTAGATAATCCTACTAAGTGATCTGTGGTTATTCATTCTCTGCTTTTCCATTTCAGATTTATTTATTTAATGTGTGTTTGCGTGCACACGTGTGTGGGAGGGGTTCACATGTGTGTGTACATCATAGCACCTTGTTGGAAGTTAGAGGACAATTGTAGGAAATACGTGGACTTTTATTATTGAACTCAGGTTATAGTTCCTTTACCTTCTGAACCATCTTGCCAAAACCCTGCTGTAAACAATAAATGGTTTAGTCTGTTTATTTATATCAGTGTATTTTATTTTCTCTAATTATGATTATATTTATAGGATGAGGGCAGTCCTGTATAACTTAATGATGCTGATACATTCTAACAAAGGTAGCATCAGGCTGTTTTGTTGTATGAATATCATAGAGTATATTTGCATAAAGTTGTCATTAGGTGGGCAATCTTACCATACCACCATCATAGAGACATTCTAGCCTTGACTAAAATGCTGTTACCTTACTATATGAAGTTTCTGATTTATTCAAGTAATGTCATAATTTTCCTGTACATATATATGCATATATATGTATATAGTTGTATGTTTAACTAGTTTTATGTGTTTTTAAAAATATCCTTCTCTTAGTTACAATTTATTTACCCATTGTGCTGATGGACATTTGAGTTATTTCAAGTGTTTGTTGTTCAATTAGCATTTTCTTACCATATGTGAGGATCTCTCATAGTGTACATCTTGAAAGAATTTCCCTAAAGCTATGCTGCCCAGTATAGTAGCTACTATGCATTTGCTTAGGTTATACATTCTGAACTTAAAGTAATTTTTTAAAAATTTTTTTTGGTTTATTTGTAGCCACATTGGTAGTGGGATAGTCTGAACAACACAGAAATAGAAAATTTCTATTACCCCAGATAGTTCTTTTGGAAGGCCTTGTTATAACACAGTGCCTTTTAAAAAGTATTTCAATGGCCAGTGTTGATTGAAAAACTGCTACTAGTCTACCACAAACTAGGACATAAACTGACTCTAGGTAAAAACTTAAATGGCAGATTGATATTGTGGCTGCATTCAAGTATGTGATTGTTTTTTATATTGAGCCATCTTAGTAATTTAGTGATATTAGAGTTTAATAATTAACTTTGGTTACACATACATTGATTAGTCAAAGATTTGACATATAGTGTTTAACTAGTTAATTTGCACTGAATAATTTGAGAATGACTAGATATACTGGTATAGAATTTGAGGATCACAGTCTCATACATATGCTCAACTTTGTGAAATAAAATTGATTTGTTTTCCACAATTACTAAATGAAGGTTCTGTCCTACTATTAAGAGTTGAGTGCTGACTTTGCTGCTCTGTTCTGCTTTGTATTAAATTATTGGTATTTGCTAGATATAAACTTGCATGTTTGCATTTCCAGATTGATGATTAAATGAACTCAGATATATGTACAACACATTTGATTTATAATTTGAATCTATTTGATATTTATGTTAGATACTTATCTTGTAATTATTTTTATGAACTTGTATTTTGTTTGTTTGCTTACAGTGGGTATTGCTTTGATAAATGAAAATATTAAATTTTAATTTACTAGAAGTTTTGATGGCTTTTTCATGTTTAGGAACTTTTCCTATTATATACAAGAGTGTGTGTGTGTGTGTGTGTGTGTGTGTGTGTGTGTGTGCGTGTATTGTTTGTTTTGTTAAATATTGTCTTTTACCTCTACGTCTTTGATTCCATCAAAATACAGATTTTATTTTTATGTGAGATTTAAACAGGATGGTCTAGTTATCTCAGCATTGCTTATTGAACAGGTTCTCCTGCAGTTTTGATTTCACATGCCCAGTTGTTCTGAATGTGTTTCACAAAGATGCGGCTCAACTTCTGGGCTCACTCTTCCACTTGTCGCTTTGCCTTTCCTAAGCTACAGTTGCTGAGACTCTTGATAGCTGATAGTATGAGGAAAGGCTTGTCATATAGTTTTCTGAAGATGTTTCACAATTCCCTTGGTGAGGTTTATATTGAGGGAAATTGGTCTCAGTTTTTATTTGCTAGATATTAAACTATTTCACCCAAAATGTATCGGGGTTTTAAACTTTTCTCTACTTTAAATAGTCTTAGTACTTTAAACAATATTTTAACTTGTTTTATATAGGAATGGGAATGACTTATATATGTATTTAGAAAGATTAATAAGCACTCTTTAGTTTTAATAATTTATGTATAGATTTTTAGAAATATTTTTATAATTGATGATTTTTACCAAACAATATTTTGTTTGTTTTTTTCATTTTCCAAACCTTACACATTTTATTTTATTTTGTTTGTCGTGTCTGCCAGAGACACCATTTCTGAAAAGGTAATTCCCCTAATGTTGTTAATGTTTCTTAAAGACAAGGTTTTTTAGTCAGTGGATTGGAGAGCCTATTGCTTCAGCTTCTAAGTACTGGGTTTATAGGCATGTCCCATCATGCCTTGCTTTCCTTACAATGTTTTGGTTTTTTCAAGACAGGGTTTCTCTGTATAGCCCTGGCTGTCCTGGAACTCACTCTGTAGACCAGGCTGGCCTCGAACTCAGAAATCCGAAATCCGCCTGCCTCTGCCTCCCAAGTGCTGGGATTGAAGGCGTGCGCAACCACCGCCTGGCCAATGTTTTCTGAGTATTATCTTGAAGGTTGGTTTGTAATTTGGTCTCAGAGTTCTCCTTCTAATTTACACTGTGAACAAATGCTGTTACATTTGATGCATTTGTAGTGATTATTATTTTTGTATCTTGATTGTTAGACAATGCATAATATAACTTTCCAAATGAAATCCAAAGTAATGAAGACCTGATGTATCTTTTTTATATTGGACTACGGTTTTAAATGTTTAGCTTGAGTGTTATGGCTCCTTATTAACGAAACTGTTTTTAAATAAAAAAATAAAAAATAAATAACATGAATTAAAAAAAAGAAAATTAAAAAAAATTTTAAGTCTTCTTTTTAAAAAACGAGTAGGAATGTTTATCTTATTATAATCCATTAATTTGAACTGTATTAAAAATGTTTTATTGACTACCTAGTAATATTCACCCATCTGAGATGGCTGCTTTGGGTTGGGATTTTTAATGTTTATTTAGTAACTGTGTTTGAATTTTTGTCTCTGTAACAAAGAACGTCAAATAAATTAAAGGAAGACAGAATTATTCTGGCTCATGGTTTGTAGTAATGTTTTCTATTGTGTCTGTAGCCAAGCTTAAGGCAGGCATCGTGGTGGGTAGCATGCGGTGCAGAAAAACAGCTTTCCTTATAGTGGGCAGAAACAGAGGGACTGTGTGAGGACTTTAGGTAGCAGATCTCCACAGGCCTACTTCTTTCTGGGTTTTCTCTACCTCTCAAAATAGCACACACTGGCATTCGTGACCAGCACATGACAAGGACATTATTATACTCTCAGCATTTGAATCTTTAGAGAAGTGTTAGTGTCTCAATATATTCCCTAACTACTGTACATGGTATGACTTAAAGAAAAAGTCCTGTTTTTACATCTTTTGCCATAATGTTCTTCCAAATATACTTTTATCTATTTCCGCACATTACTCTTTACATTTTGGGTTTTAGTGGGAATCTTTTTACATATTAAGCCTATTATTCTCTTTTAATTCTGTATTCTGTGGTTTTCTACATTAAAATTCTCTTGCTTTTCATTTTAGATTCTGCTAATCATTTAAACTTTTCTTTTTAAAAACTTCTTTATTTATTTAGATTGATTTATACCTTAAATGTGTAAACATTTAAGGCCATTAGATACCATATAAATATTACGTTACTTATACTTCTTTCATGTGTACAAGTTTTAAAATTGTTTTGTGTAAATATTTTCTAACATTTATAGTAATTTATTCACTGATTCTTGAATTCTTTGGAATAGCTTTCTTTTGATTCACTTCTGTGAGGATATGTTTATTTGCTGTTGATTGTAATATATATGTAAAGTCACTTGATGTCAGGTCTTTGGGTCATATGAAAGCCTTGACAACTTACTAGAAAGAGCCTGAATTTAGAATATCAGCTTACAATGTTCAGATTTGATTTTCCCACCATTAAATTCAGTGTGCATTTATTATTTGTGTGTGCATGTATGTATGTATGTATGTACATATGTATGTATATATATATATGTGTGTGTACATGATTTAGAGCTTATAATTTACTCACATACATTTTTTGTATTAGAGTTAGAGTGAGAGTGTTATCTTTTTACTGTTCATTTTTGTATAGTATCTTGTTGGTTCTGTAGGGAACCAAACCCAGGAAACTACCTGCTGTTCTATGAGAACCCAGGAAGTTACCTGCTGTTCTTGAAAGCCTAGTCAGTGCAAGGTTAAGAAAGGAAGTTCACAGGTCTCAGGCTCCAGGAACTTAAAGAACGTCTGGTATTTCCTGGGAGCCGGTTACAACAGTTGGATGGTCTAGGGCAATTTAAGGATGTGACAGTGGGATGGTCTAGGGTAATAAGGATGTGACAGTGGGATGGTCTAGGGTAATAAGCATTCAATAGTGGGATAGCCCTAAGCAATGACCCTCACCCAAACTTCCTGGTTTGCTGTGTCTTTATAACCTCCACCCGAAATTAAAGTTTCAGAGCTTGATCAGAATCCCAGACTTGCTCTCATTCCTTGTGTCTCTTGTCCCTTCATTCTTTCGCACCCTTCCCTAAGGTCTCGTCGAATCCCCGCGGGCCAGGGCAGGGTTCTGTCCTTTTTCGGCACTGGGGTAAGCACAAATTCATGTTTGAGACTTTGATTTTAATGAACAAGATTAAACCCTCCAGTGGGATTCATAGTTCATTCAAAAAACATTTTTATGAACAATTATGTTTTTCACACAATATTTTAAATACTTGAAGCCCCACCCAAAATATTTACCTGAGTGTGCTGTTTTAAGAGGGGAAGGTGTAACTTTATACCTCCAACATCCTTTTTGCCTTGGTCTGGGTTTGCATTTTATCCCTAAGTGTTTTCTTCTACTGTCTTAGCATGTAATTGTACTTTGTAGTGTTTATACTCAGTATATATTCGATAGTACTTAAACTCTATAGATTTGGGTTCTTGTTTTTCATTTGTTTGTTTGTTTGTTTCAAGGAAGAAAAGCAGAAGTAAATGTTAAACTGTTATATAATACTTAACATTGAAAGGAGACAGAATTCAAACCAACTTCTTCTCCTCAGTATTGCTTGTTTTTGCGTTAACAGTTTGTTTGTTTTTTAGATCATCTGTAGTTCAGTGTGATTAAGGAACAAGTGTAAAACAAAAATTTCAGGAGGCTAGCTCAGGAAACCTGCAGCCCTAACCAAATGTGGAAATATGGATGCTAAAAGAAGGAAATGAAAAAGAGAATGAAAGGGAGAAAAGATAAGAGGGAAAAGAACATGCTTAGATCAGGGATAACTCTGTATTTTCAAATATTAGTATTTCCAAATTGCTTGTTAATTTAAATTTAAATTTGATTTTTGGAGGTTTTAGGGGGGATTCTTTCTTGTTTATTTTTTAATGTTATCCAATGCGGCTCACTTTAGTTGCGTTACTTCTTTAAACATAGTTGAACAAACTGTCATAATAAAGTCTGGTTTTATCTCCCTACCCTAAGTACTGATAGAACAGACATGGTGCTTCAGGTTGTCTTCATGTGGATTTCAGTATTTGTGTCTGACTTTAAAACTTAGGTCAAAGACTGTCCAAGCAAAGAGTCTGCTTGAGTTATCAGTCTAAACACTTCCCATACAAGGGACTTGTATGGGTGAAGCATTGTAGAGTTTAATGATAGTATAGAAGCTTAGAAAGAAATTGTTTGGGCTGGAGAGATGGCTCAGTTGTTAGGAGCACTGACTGCTCTTCCAGAGGTCCTGACTTAAATTTCCAGAGTCCACATAGTGGCTCACAGCCATCTGTGATGGGATCCGATGCCCTCTGCTGATGTGTCTGGGGACAGCTATAGTGTACTCATGTAAATAAAATAAATAAATCTTAAACAAACAAACAAACAAACAAAAAAGAAGTTGTTTGGACAATATCAGCCTCTAACTTAAGTCCTTGTAAGAAAATAGAAAAGCTTCATAAAATGCAGTGGATGGATAGATGGATGTATGGATGGATGGATGGATAGCTTGATGATGGATCGAAGGTAGGGTGGATAATGGCTGGCTAGCTGGATAATTAGGCACACATATTTTATATACAATACTCAGTGTCCTTGTCTTTTGATATTGTGGATGTTAGAGATAGCATCAAAAAAAAAAGTTCTTGGATAACGAATCTTGACAATAATTTCTTATAATTCATTTACTCTGGTCACATTTGTATATAAAAGTTCTTTGTATACATTTGACCACACTATCCTAGCATCATTTATAAATAATATAAATTGTCAGTAGCTTTTTTAAATATGAAAATATTCTACACATGTGGAAGTTGATTCTGATAGTTAAAAATGTACCACTTGATTTCCATATATACCATAAATACATAAATTTAAAAAGTGAGATGTCCAGTAAACAAGTTTTCTTTCCTGTTGCTATCACTATTACTATTCAGTTTGTATGCAGCAAGGCAAGTTTTCATCAATAAGTTTAGCTATTAGAAATTTAAATAATGTTAAGAACCTATGTAAATATACAGGTATAATTAAAATGTTATTTTGTCATCCATACTTAAATACATCCATGCTTTTCAATTATGAAACACTAAAGAAATATGTATTAATTTGTAATCACCAGTGGTACCCTGATATGGTAAAAAGGAATTAAACCAGGCCAATTGGAGGACCCACAGCAAAACTTAAGCTGTGGCAGTTTTATTCAGAGCAATCAGACCATCTATATCTTTATCAGAAACAGAATATAGTAGCAACTGCTTGGGTCAATGCAGTTGTCGTTGCCAGGATACAATGACGTTTGCAAGCCTTTCAGGGTACACAAGATTAATGTGTAAGACCAATTGTCCTGTCAGGCTCCCACGTGTTTTTGACTTCCGGGGGAATATACAGAGAAGCAGAAAGCAGCCTGAAAGCTTGACTGCATGAGGGAGTTCGGGAAAGGCACATTGTGCCTCAGGAGCCATGGGCTCTAACCTGAAAAACATATGGGAAGACAGTGGGTCTCGATGATGACTGAGGTACTTTGTGTGTTGAGAGGACATAAATATATGGAGCTCTACTTTTTCAGTGTCCAGTGAAACATGCATACTTTAAAATACTTTTTTTTTTTTTTTTTTTTTTGCCTTTTCGAGACAGGGTTTCTCTGTGTAGCTCTGGCTGCCCTGGAACTCACTCTGTAGACCAGGCTGGCCTCAAACTCAGAAATCTACCTGCCTCTGCCTCCCAAGTGCCGGGATTAAAGGCGTGCGGCACCACTGCCCGGCTAAAATACTTTAATAGTTTTTTTTTTTATAGCATATTTATTGCGAGCCATTTTGACAATTTCATTTCTGGGTTAAACAGAAGGCTGTAACTGTATGTTTTTTGAGACAGACATCCATGGCCTGACTGAAAATAGCCCAGGCTAGCCTAGAATTTATAATAATTTTGCCTCAGACTTCCACATCTAGCTCAGAAATTAGTGTTACTTCTAAATGTTCTTTTGACTGATAAGTTATATTAATTTTGTCAGTAAATATTTTTATCATCGTTTCTTGACTCATCTTCCTTATCTGGATCTTTGCATGGTTTTACCTGCTGAGCATGAACTGAAAAGATGACTTTTCTGTGTCTCAATACCTTGTCTGGGAAGTGTAACTCCTAACACAGGAAGCTTGTACATAAATGAGAAAAAACTAATTCAAATATAGATACTGCTTACCCTCTTGGTGTTCATTGTGATTGTACATGTTCCTCTCCATGCAAAAAGGTTTTCTAATCCCAAAACCAAAATTTAAAACAGCCTTGAGATTAAATTTTGTTAAGCTGCTTAAAAATAATATGCAAATAATTTTTAATTTTCATTTTTTATGATTATTCAATACCCAGGAGACTTTTTATCTGTGATGTCAGTCCTGTAGGATTAAAAAAAAAATACTTTCCTTTATTATAACTGTTTTTCTTGTCAGAGATTCAGGAGTCCCTGCTCTATAACTACAATATTTCAATATAAAAAGCTAGAAATCTACTTGATGATTAGTGGTGTAGCCACTGTGTCTTTCTGTTTCGGTTTTCTCTGGGTGTCCACTTCCGGCGCACAGTTTTCTATCTAGAAGATAGATATGTGAGTTTAGAGAACACTCTGGCAAAGTGTCTGGCTGCGTGTCCTCTGTCCTCTTCATGTCTGAGAACATACTATTTATCTGGAGGGAAATTTATGCAACCATAAATAAAGTTCATGTTTTTAGAAAGTTCAGATACATAATTCCATTGCATATACACGCCATAATTTAATTGGCCTATACTCCTATATTGTTAGGTCTTATGTTGTTTCTGATATTTACTTAACACAACTATGATTTTTTGCATTATGCATTAATTACACATGAAGATTTTTGAACATGAAAGTTGTGAATTAAAAGCATGACATATATATATAAATATATTGAAATATGTGACAGTGTCTTGCTAGCAGAGTTAGAGTATGCATACTATACAATCAGAATGCTTTGATTTTCTTTAATATTTATTGTTTTGTGTTCTCAGTATTTTAGCTATTTCCCATGTATTTTGACATTTACATTTTCTTTAATAAATTGTGGATTATTAATTATGGCTATTGAGGGTGTTTCTTCTATGTACACCAACATTTGAATAATTATATATTATCATTTGGCAATATTGTTTGAATATTTTCACATTTTGTTGATACATTAGAATAAAATCAAAATTGTTGTAGAATTGCTCACCTGATTCTGTTCATTATGCCCCAAAACTTTCAATTAGTATGATAATGATTCTGTGCATATATAATTTTATATGATATATTTAAGTATTATATATTATAACATATACATATATATGTATAATTTTATCTTGGAAGTGGTCTTTTCTTTTTGGTAAGAGCATAGTTTTGTTGTTTTGTTTATTTTTTAGTGTACAATTATTTCATGTTTGTGCACCATGTGCATACTGCTGCCTGTAGAGTCTAGAAAATTGACTATCCTGTAACTGGAGTTACAGACAGTTTTGAGATACCATGTGAATGCTGAGACTCTAACCTACTTCCTCTAGAAAACAGTCAGTGCAGTTAACCACTAAGCTATCTCTCTAGATTCTGCATTAAAGTTTTAAAATGCTAAAATTAGGCAGTAATCTGTAGATTTGTAATTTGTAAAAATTAAAATAGGTAGATGGTCTCTGTTTTCAAAGAAACTTATTGCTTTCTTTCAAACTTAGTTTGTTTAATAATCTTTTAAAATACATTTATTTTTGTTATGTGTATGGATATATTACCTATGTGTGTATCTGTGTATGTGCAGAGCCCATAGAAATCAAAGATGGGTTTGGAAACCCTGGAACTGTATGGCTGTGAGCCACCCTGTGGGTTCCGGTAACTGAACCCATTTATTCTATGAGAGCAGCAAGTGCCCTTGACTGCTGAGCCATACTTATTTCTAACCCTGAGTTTTAATTCTTGTCTAATCATAGAAAGGACAAGTCATTTAGTATGATTGACCACTGTCTAACTCTCTTTATAGTATATATCTGGTTATGTAAATGATGTTCTGAGATGACATACTAAAGCTAGGTGAGGGCTTAAGATTGAAGTGTTTGCCCTTTCTCCCCGTGTCCTTTACTTTGCTTCCTTTCATTCTACTGTCTTGTCCTTCTTTATTGCTTTAGTAACTGGTGTCTGAAAGTCAGCTTACAATATTGGCAGGTAATACAAACACACACACATATGAAATACACACATGTATATGTATCTAACTGCTTTTTATTAAATTTATTTGTGATAACTACATGAGAACTGAAATCATGTTACATGCAATTTCTGATATCTTTAACCACAGTTTCTATTTATTTTGTCTTTACCAGGTCTAACAACCTAATAGGCAGGTGAGAGTTGTACCTCTTAGGAGTCTGGTCGAGATGGCAGTTTTATAGTCAGTATTTAGAAGTAACAAGCTTACTTATTACTATTTTCCATAGTGAAGGTTAAAAGTTTACTATCCAGGTTTCACCTTAGTCTTTTCAAAGTCAGCCCCTGTTTGCAGCTGTAGAATGTAAAAGGTGAGCAAACATATTTGTTGTCTTCTGTAGCATGCACAAAGAAGAGCTCAGTTGACTTCCTTTGAGCTTCATGAGGCTGGCCCATCTTCAAATGCTGGGATTTACCAGCATTGTTACGATAGGAAGAAGGTGGATCCAGTGGATGCTGGATCATTCATTTTGGATGAATTTAAATTCTGGCATGATTTAAGAAGATAAACCTATTGAGTTTGTATAATGTATCTATGTTTCTTTTCCTTTGAGAGCATTCTAGAGCCTATAATTTCCTTTAAGAATAACAATAAAGAAGCAGTGCCATGAGTGTTTGAAATCATCATTTAGTAACAACAATGAGAGGAAGGAAGGAAGGAAGGAAGGAAGGAAGGAAGGAAGGAAGGAAGGAAGGAAGGAAGGAAGGAAGCAAGCTTGCTATCATAGTAAGAAAATACATCTTCAAGGTCAAATGTTTTAAAGTTAATGACTGTTTACAGGGTAAACTATAGTTGATTGAGAATGGTGGGAATAAAATCACAGCATATAACTAAACTAAATTTGGCTATTTTACGTATTATAGACTTAAAGTTTACAGGTTTGTCTTTTTATCTTCATTGCCTGAAATACAAAGCTGTGCTAAAAAACAGGAACATATAAGTTAATTGACAGGCAATTAATAAATTTTATCTGTTGTATAAGCAACAATCTCCTTAATGTTTTTGAGCAAGAAGGGGTGATAAGGTCATATTCCCCCAAATGAGACATTATCTTAGACTTTGAAATATGTGTTTTAAATATATCTATTTAAAACCTTATTCTGTATTCTAATTAAGAGCCTTTGAGTAATTGTTAGGATAATAACTAAGGCATTTTTATTACATTTTATTTTTCTTATTAGTTCTCATTAGACATAGAATGTCTTAGTTACTTTTCTATTGCTGTGAGGAAACTCCTTGACCAAGGCAACTTATAAAAGAAACATTAGGGCTAGAGAGATGGCTCAGTGGTTAAGAGCACTGACTGCTCTTCCAGAGGTCCTGAGTTCCATTCCCAGCAACCACATGGTAGCTCACAACCCCATCTGCAATGGGGTCTGATGCCCTCTTGTGGTGTGTCTGAAGAGAGCAATGGTGAGTACATAAAATAATCAAATAAATCTTTAAAAGAAAGAAAGAAAGAAAGAAAGAAAGGAAGGAAGGAAGGAAGGAAGGAAGGAAGAAAGAAAGAAAAGAAAAGAAACATTAACTGTGGGCTTACTTACAGTTTCATAAGGCGAAACCATGCCTATCATGGTGGGAAGGATGGCAGCAGTCAGGTATGACACTGCAGCAATAGCTAAGAACCTGATTATGACCCACAAGTTATAGCAGTGAGAGAGACTGTGCCTGGAAATGGCTTTTGGAACCTCAGAGGCCACTCTCAGTGACACAGCTCCTTCAACAAGTCCGCACTCCCCATACCTTTCTAAACAGTTCTAACAACAGGAAAGCAAACGTTTAAATACATGAGCCTATTGGATCCTTTCTCATTCTAACTATCCCATAGAGCAAGATACATACCTTAATTTTAATTCAGTATACATCTTATTTAATCAGGCATACCAATTTTCTTACTTTCAGATAACTCTAAGTGTGTTATATGGTTATTTAGAATATATGTATACTCTAATATTTATATCTGCTTACCTATAAAATGAAAAGTGAATTTAAATTTTTACTAAATTTGCTTACAGTTTAATTGAATTATATGTAAGAGTTGGTGGCAATCTTCTAATACCTGCACTTGGGAAACTAATGTAAGATGATCATAGGTTAGGAAGCCAGCTTGGAAATCCATAGCAAGTTTTGGGAAGGTCTGAACTACGTAGTGAGATTATATCTCAAGAAAGAATGACAGGGGAGAGGCAAGAATGCCGTTCGGTATTACAAGAAATTTCATTATTTTCCTTATTTTTTCAGTACCATGTGTCTCTAATTTTTCTCTATCTCCATCCCACTAAGTCTCATGTAAACAATTATTTGTATTTTCATATTTCACTAGTTGCCTTAAGAGTATATGTTCTCATATTTAGAGTAGATTTAATGTTTTCCTCTTGGTCTGAACATTTAGCCTGCCCATTCTCTCATCTGATGGTAGTATGGTAGCTGTGTTACTAAGCAGATTGCTAACTGTAATACCAACCTTCATTGGTGGCCTGCATTTAATAGTTTATGTTTCTACAAACACCTGGAAGGAATTCCTTTGGATTTTTTATGGATAGTGACTCTTAGAAGTAGATGTCCCTTGGAAGGATTCTAGAACACATGCCTATGGAGTTGTTACAAGAGACATTGGTTCTTGATAGAAGTAAAGCTCAGCTTAGTAAAGTCCCCTCACCTACTGGATGTAAAACATGTCTTATACCTCAGCCAAGATCTAGGAAGCCATCCAAATCTGATGGTTGTATGTCCCTGCTGTGGACTGCCACAGGCATCTGAAGTATGGATACTGCCCTGGTTCTTGTCTTCTGACATCCCAGCAAGACTGGTACTCAGGATGGATGACAGTTCTCCTGTTAATATGTGAATCTAGTTGAACCTACAAAGATAGGTCCCCACAGGCATTGTAGGAGTGCTGACCTTTAGTTCCCTGGAGTTTATTGAGAGAAGATAAGGAACAAACTGAACACCCATGGTACATTATTTCATAGTCGTTGTCTGTGGTCATCACTCTGACATCATTGGGTTTAAGGGTTCTTTCTGCATAAGATTGTTTAAAAGGAAATGCCATGTGTTTAGCAAGTGGCAGATTCTGATACAAAGAACTAGATATTGTTAAAAATCCACTCTGACCTTTAGTGATTTCTTTTTTGTTATGTTATAGAGATCTCCTGTCCTGAGCAAGTAGCTAATAGTATTTGCAACTAATTAACATTGTACATATTTAGGTTTTAGTATGTTGAGTTTTTTGTTATCTTAAAGGCTAATATTTTTAACTTTACTAAGAAAATTTGAGGCTGATTAGTTTTCATCAACTTGACACTAGAGTCATCTTCTAATAGGGACCTGCAGTTGAGGAATTGCATCCCTCAGATTAGCCTGTAGTTTTTCTATTTTGCTTAATGGCAGGAATCTTTCTTCATAGCTTGCAGTAAATGACCATTTATCCAATGTTTGATTCAAGATTTTCTACTTATATAAATCTTACCTTATGTTAATGTAGTTAGCAGTTATTCCTAACAGTTGGATCATAGGAACCTTAGTATAGAAGTATCCTTTGAAGGGTAAAATTAACTCATTGATGCATATTAAAAATAAACAATATAAATAATATATACACATATACACATATGAATACCAAAGTGGTGAATAGTATGCATACTGCTTAGTAAGTCAGAAAAATATTCCTAACTGCTTTTTTCAAAAAACAGCAGTACCATTAGTAAAACGTAAATCGTGAAGAGATCCTCAGGCTAGTGGCTGTTTTTACCCTGTTTTTCCCATGATTTCTCAAGGTAGAGATTAGTAGGATATTAGATACACAAAGCCAAAGGTCTGTAACTCTAGTACACATATAACTATTTTGTACAAAAGAATATGTTGAAAATCACTTTATATAAAGTTTTTGTTTAATTGCATTTTTAAAAATTATTTTGTTTGTGCTTGTGCCACAGTATATGTGTGGAGGTCAGGGGACAACTGAATCCCAGGGATAGAACTGAAGCCCTTAGAGTTGGTGGAAAGCATTTGTACCTGCTTAAGTATCAGCTAAAGGCATTTGTTTTTTGAGACAGGGTGTCATGTATCCCAGGCTAGCCCAAAACTAACTATGTAGCAGAAGATGGCCTTGAATTCCTGATACTTCTGCTTCTGCCTCCAGGTGCTAAGATGAACATTTGTGTCACCTGACTTCCTAGGAAACCTTTTGTGTATTCTTTTAGTAGACTTATTCTTCCCTTTAATAATACTAGGGACACTTTAGATCTTAAAAATACAGAGAAGAGTCAAGCAACTTGATAGGCGTGAGAAGTAAATGTAAGAATAACGTCAGACGGGAGCTTAACACTTACTTGTTGATAAACCGTTTTAATTAAAATATAAAAGTTATACTAGTGCCACAAATTAGCTATCATAAGTAGATATTTAAAAAGACATGCTAAAATATTGATTTTATTGAAATGTAAAGTATTCTCCTTTCTGACATAATCCAGCTATCTTATTTATGCAGATACATTGATATGTATATACAGCAGTTCTTTCTCTGTATGAGCATATGTTGGAGATTTAAATTTATATATACATGCATGTAAATATGGAGATGACTGGCGTGAGCTCGTTGTTTCTTGAGGCACATACTGTGATTATCAAGGGAAATTCTCCCTAATTCCTTCTGATAAATAATGAAACATGTACTTTGCTTCTCTTATTTTTTTGTTTTTTGAGTTATCTACTGTTTCACAGTCATTTACTAGTAGACCCTGAGTTAGAGATTTGGACGGTATTGTTTCTGGCTCACTGATTGCTGTAAGTTTTCTTGTTGAGAGTTCCAGACTGTAAAAAAAAATGACTTTTTTCCTATCTGATCATTCAGTATTACCTATTTCACTAGCTGCATTCCTTCGGACTATACTGTCTGAAATGCATTGTTTTAAAGCACTTTTATATTTCATGCTTTAGAACTCTCTTTTTAGTTGAAAAGTTAGGAAGCATAGCATTACGAATTTAATAATTGTTAAAATTTTGGTCAGTTTTAAGATAAATTAACTGCTTGTGTGATGAAAGCTTAAGAACTTCCTTGGAATTTTCAAATAATCGTCATCTGACAATGGACCATAGTGATACAGCATGTGCCCCATGCTAACAAAATAAAGGGTTCTGTCCTGTGACTTTCAGTAAGAGGAGAAGCAGAACAAACAGAAGCAGAAGCAAGTGCAGCTGCATAAATGATGAAGCAGTTTCACTTTCTGGAAAAACATACATCTATGCTCCTTCTTTTAAGCATTCTTGAACAGTGAAGATAATGTTATATGAACAGATCATGTCATAGCATCCAATAATGTTCATATATCATCAGTATAAGTATGTGCTATAACTTGCTATAGGTCTCATGTAGAAAGAAATAAAAGTAACAAAAATCTTTTTGTAAAAGAATTATGTGAACAGTTACCTGGAAACTCTGTATTGAAAATCAGTCAGTTGTAGCAAGTTTCCCATTTTTATGGCATTTTAGCAGTATCATTGTTTATTTGGATTACAATTTTTTTGGATTACAATTATTAATGCAAACACCTGATTTCTATTTTCTTAGCACAGTAGGCTAAATTGTATGTACCATTCTCCATAGGTCAAACTCAGCAGTCATATTTGTTTTTTACCTAAAACTTATTATTTTATATGTGTGATAAAAGATAAATAAAAATAATATTCCTATTTATTAGGCATTATTCTGTCTTAGAAATATTTTTACCTTAAGGACATAATGTATATGCAAACCAAATGTTTATTTAAAAGGTAAGTTGAATAATTTCTCTAGTATAAAGGCATATATGTTAGTTGTCTGAAAACAAGGCATAGGGTTGTCCTGGCCACAGAATCACTACTTCCGTAACAGGCTCTAGAGTGTGAGTAAGCTGGGCTTATTGAACGTTCTATAGTTCTAAATTTTCAAGAAAAATAATAATCACTCCATTTTCAGGTGAAACCATTTAGATATAGCTATTTATTTCATCGTTATTAAACGTTACTAGTTTTTGAGTTTTGTTTTGTTTGTTTGTTTTTTATATAAGTTGGAGAGAGAGACGTAGCACTGTGGGGTTATCTTCTTCCCTACTCATGCATGCCATATGGTACTGAAAACATGTTCCTTACCACAAATAAAAAGAAGTATAATGAAAAATAGAAAGTAAGACAAGGAAAGATAATTTGCCCAAGCTCATTGACTTATCAGGAAAAAAAAAGGTAAGCTATAGACAAGGGTGTAGTCTCATTCTCCAGCTTGTAGTCTTAAATACTATGCTATTTAAATCTACGCTGCCAACATGAAAATCTCTATCACTTTTAGAATAACAGGTAAACCATGTCATGTTAAGTATGATTCTATTTATAAAATTCTGGACTCCATTTTTTTGGCTTATAAGATAACAGTTTGGGACCGGGTATGTGGATCATTTGGTAGATTGCTTGACTAGCTTGTATGAAGGCTTATATTTCTTCCTTAGTGCCACAAAAAGACAAGTTTGGTAGCACATGCCTATAATTTTAGGACTCTAGAGGTAGAGGCAAGAGTTTCAGTTCAGAGATATATGTCAAGCTGTAGTCCATCCTGTATTAAATGTTAGCTGTCTAAAAAAAGAGAGAGAGAAAAACAGATTTATAGATGATAATATTTGATTTTAGGAATAGTGTGTATACTGGAAATAAGCTTTGAAAGAATTGTAAGTAATGATTTGGAAATAATGTTTGCCTCCTCCTTCTAACTCTTGTAGCGTTGTTGTGTGAGTGTCTTTGGAAAAGAAAGACTTCCTCAAGAGGGAGATACCAGCTATAATGTACATTGTGACTTCTCTTAGAATAGAGGTCTCCAGGGCAGGACCTATAAGCACAAGGGGTTGTTAGCTAGTAATTAGTAATTACAACTGTTCTAATAGAAATACAGTAGCACTTTAGGAAGAGGTGGTTGCAGCAATGACTCAAACAAGTAGAGCATTATAGAAGAGATATGAGTTCACAATTCAGGGTCTGACCAAATATAAGGGAAAATCACAAGACACACTCAGATAAATTGTAACTAAAAGGTCCTATCTGGTTTTGTGTGTGTGTGTGTATGTGTGTATGTGTGTGTGTGTGTGTGTGTGTGTTTAAAAGCAGAATGCTGGTCTAGAATTTTGACCACACTACATCTTTGTTTGTTTGTCTTTTCTCCATCCCTTGGTTTTAATAAAAGCATGGACCTTATTAGAAAAATGGGAATAACCTTCATTTCAGATTAATGCATCAAAATGTTGGAGCTCTCTCCATGCCTGGTGGTGTGTGATAGACGCAATTTAAACATTGCTACAATACCATTTTTACACTAAAGAAAACCTCTTTAATTTCTGTAATAAATTGAAAAGTTTGTAGATTTTTCTAATCATAACATTAACTGTGAGTTTTCTTTTTCTTCTTTCTTTCTTTCTTTTTATTTTTTATTTTTTTATTTTTTATTTTTTTTACTTTTAGTTTTTTACAGTCCAGTCATTACCCCCTTCCCGGTCCTCCCTCCCACAGTTCCTAATTGCATTCCTCCTTCCTGCTGTCTCTAAGAGAATGTCCTCAACACCACCACCCCACCCATGCCAGGCCTCCCTACTCCCTGGCACCTCAAATGTCTTGAAGGTTAGATGCTTCTCTCACTGAGGCCAGACCAGGCAGTCCTCTGCTGTATGTATGTCAGGTCCTCATATAACAGCTGGTGTATGCTTCTTGATTGGTTGCTCAGTGTCTGAGAGACCTGGGAGGTCCAAGTTAGTTGAGACTCCTGGTCTTCCTATGGGGTCATCCAACTTCTCCGCTTCTTCCAGCCTTTCCCTACTTTAACCATAGGGGTCCCCAGCTTCTGTCTGTTGGATAGGTGTGAGTATCTGCATCTGACTCTTCCAGCTGCTTGTTGGGCCTCTCAGAGGGCAGCCTTGCTAGGTGCCTGTGTGTAAGCACACCATAGCATCAGTAATAGTGTCAGGCCTTGGGTCCTCCCCTTGAGCTGCATCCCAATGTGGGCCTGTCACTGCACCTCCTTTCCCTCAGTCTCTTTTCTATTTTTGTCTCCGCAGTTCTTTTAGACAGAAACAAACTCTGAGTCAGAGTTTTTCACTGTGGGATGGCAACCTCATCCCTACACTTGATGCTCTGTCTTTCTGCTGGAGGTGGACTCTACAAGTTCCTTCTCCCCACTGTTGGGCATTTCATCTATGGTCCCTCCCTTTGAGTCCTGAGAGTCTCTAACCTCCCAGGTCTCTGGTACATTTTAGAGGGTCCCTCTACCTCCTGTTTCCATCCTTTCTGCTGTCCCTCAGGGCTTCACTCCTGTTTTCTCCAACCTCCCCAATACCTCATCATGTTCCTCCTTTTCTCTCCCCTCCCCTTTCCCATATAGGTCTCTCCCTCCTTCCCTCTCCCACCCCTATTCCCGATTGCTTTCTTCACCCTCCCAAATGGGATTGAGGCATCTTCACTTGAGCCTTTCAGCTTGTTAACCTTCTTGAGTTCTGTGGACTATATCCTGGGTAGTCTACTTTTTTGGCTAATAGCCACTTATCAGTGAGTACATACCATGCATGTCCTTTTGAGTCTGAGTCACCTCACTCAGGATGATATTTTCTAGTTCTATCCATTTGCCTGCAAAATTCAGGATGTCCTCATTCTTAAAAGCTGAGTAGTATTCCATTGTGTAAATGAACCATATTTTCTGTATCCATTCTTTCATTGTGGAGCATCTGTGTTGTTTCTAGCTTCTGGCTATCACAAATAAGGCACCTATGAACATAATGGAGTACGTGCCCCTGTGGGTATATGCCCAAGAGTTGGATAGACAAGACCAATAGGTCTTTAGGTAGATCTGTTTTTAATTTTCTGAGGAACCTCCAGTTTTATTTCCACAGTGGTTGTACCAGTTTGCAATCCCAGCAGCAATGGAGAAGTGCTCTTCTTTCTCCACATCCATGGCAGCATCTGCTGTCACCTGAGTTTTTGATCTTAGCCATTCTGATTGGTGTAAGATGGAATCTCAGAGTTGTTTTGATTGACATTTCCCTGATGACTAAGGACTTTGAACATTTCTTTTGTTTTCTTTTTACATATTTCAACTTTTATTTGTTTGTTTTTTATGTATATGAGCAGTTCATAGGAAATTTAGTGATTTATAAAGGATTAAACGAGTAAGCAAGACATCATATGTTCCATTATACACAGATATACCTCCTCCTTCCCTTCTCTCTCTCTCTCTCTCTCTCTCTCTCTCTCTCTCTCTCTCTCTCT
>NW_021604636.1:17025069-17104901 GCF_004785775.1 Grammomys surdaster | reverse complement strand
TCTCTCTCTCTCTCTCTCTCTCTCTCTCTCTCTCTCTCTCTCTCTCTCTCTCTCTCTCTCTCTCTCTCTCTCTCTCTCTCTCTCTCTCTCTCTCTCTCTCGGTATCTATATATCTATTTGTCTGTCTGAAAATATGTTAATTAAGAATTAACAGTTAATTAAGAATTGAGAGTATAGTAATTATAATCAATATTTTGTTCATACCTTTTCATTTTATAACATTAGGCTTAATGAAACTATTATTTTTATATAAAAATGTAATATTTCTTAAAAGAAGTAGGTATAATTAAAAGTAAACTAATAATGAAAAAAGAAAGATTCAAGAAATATTTTAAGTGTGAATAAATATCCATCATCATCTAATCTTACTATTTCCATGTTGTCTTATTACAGAAGTTCACTTTACAGATGAATACGTATTCAGTACTGAGTTTGGGTGTTAGCTGCCAGCAGACACTATTGAACAATTATTTATCTAATTGTTCCTTACCATTATCTTAATGCTTTTCTTTCTTATTTTATACTTTAACATTATGCCACATGGGTTTTGTTTTATTTCCTCTTAATTTGCTGTCTAAAAAATGTTTTCTGTTGTTTGTAGAAATCAGTTTTTAATTTATATTAATTCAAATTTATGTTTTTTTTGTTTTCTCTTCTTGCCTTTGAACATTTCTTTAAGTGCTTCTCAACCATTCAAGATTCCTTTGTTGTGAATTCTTTGTTTAGTTCTATAACCCATTTTTGGATTGGGTTGTAGCTTTTTGGAGGTTAGCTTCTTGAGTTCTTTATTATTTTGGATATTAGCCCTCTATTGGATGTGGGGTAAGGAAGATTTTTTTTTTTACCAATCTATAGTTTGCCAATTTGTCCTATTGATTCTGTCCTTTGCCTTACAGAAGCTTTTCAGTTTCATGAGGTACCATTTATCGATTCTTGATCTTAGAGCCTGAGCTATTGGAGTTCTGTTTAGAAAATCCAACCACCCCTCACCTCCCCACCATGCCAATCAGTTTAAGGCTCTTTCCCATTTTCTCTTCTATTAGATTCAGTGTATCTGCTTTTATGTTGAGGCCTTGATCCACTTAGACTTGAGCTTTGTGCAAGGTGACAAATATGGATCTATTTTCATTTTTATACATAGTGACTGCCAGTTAGACCAGCATCATTTATTGAAGATGTTTTCTTTTTTCCATCATATATTTTTGGCTTCTTTGTCAAAGATTAAGTTTTATAAGTGTGGCTTTATTTCTGGATCTTCAATTCTATTCCATTGATCAACAGTCTGTCTCTGTACCAATACCATGCAGTTTTTAATCACTATTGTTCTGTAGTATAGTTTGAGGTCATGAATGGTGATTCCCCCAGAAGTTCCTTTATTATTGAGAATTGTTTTCGCTATCCTGGGATTTTTGTTTTTCCATATGAAATTGAGAATTGCTCTTTCCATGTCTTTAAAGAATTGTGTTGGAATTTTGATGGGGATTCCATTGAATCTGTAGATTGCTTTTGGTAGGATGGTCATTTTTATTATGTTAATCCTACCGACCCCTGAGTATGGCAGATCTCTCAAACAGATCTTTCATTTGCTTAGTAAGAATTACACTATGATATTATTTGTGACTATCTTGAAGGGTGTTTTTTCCCTATTTTCTTTCTTAGCCTGTATATCATTTGTATAGAGGGAGGCTACTGATTTGTTTGAGTTAATTTTATATCCTGATACTTCTCTGAAGTTGTTAATCAACTGTAGAAGTTCTCTGGTAGAATTTTTGGAGTCACTTATGTATTCTATCATATCTGCAAATAGTGATGACTAACTTCTTTGCCAGTTTGTATCCTCTTGATCGCCATTTGTGGTCTTATTGGACTAACTTAGGACTTTAAGTCCTGTACTGAATAGATATAGGGAGAGGGGGCAGCCTTGTCTTCTATTTGACTTTAGTAGGGTTGCTTCAAGTATCATTTAATTTGATATTGGATGTTGGTTTGCTGTATATTGCTTTTATTATGTTTAGGTGTGGGCCTTGAATTTCTGATCTCTTCAATACTTTTAACATGAAGGGGTGTTGTATTTTGGCAAGTGCTTTTTCGGCATCTAGTGAGATGATCATGTGATTTTTTTTTTCCCTTTGAGCTTGATTATATAGTGGATTATGTTAATTGATTTTTATATATTGAACCAACCTTCCATCCCTGGGATGAAGCTTACTTGATTGTGGTAAGTGATGGTTTTGATGTGTTCTTGGATTCAGTTTGCTAGAATTTTATTGAGTATTTTAGCATAGATATTCATAAGTGGAATTGGTCTGAATCTCTCTTTCTTTGTTGGGTCCTTGTGTGGTTTAGGTATCAAAGTAATTGTGGCTTCGTAGAATGAATTAGGTAGTGTTTCTTAGGATTTTAGGTCAGCATCTGGTTTTTCGGTGTGATATGGTAAATATGGCTTGCTGTGGTGAGAGAACTGGGTTCTGATGGTGCCAAAGTATTTTTCTTTTGTTGTTTATGGTCTTATGCTTGCTTTTCACCATCTGGTTTTTGCTGCTGTTACTGGTCTGGGTATTTTCTGTCTGGAGCTACCTCCTGTGTCCCAGGGTTGCTGTAGGTCTCCTAAGAGACCTGTGGCTGTGGCTGTAGCAGATCTCCTGGGAAGCATTTTAGACTGTGGAGTCTTCAGAGGGACAGATAACGCTGATTATCGGCCCTGGCAGAAGGTGGAGGCCAGAAGGGAGATGGAGGTCAAGCTGAGGGGATGGGTCCCAAGTCCACTGTGTTCTTCGGGGTCCCTGCTGCTGACGTTATTTGGGAGGGTTCCTTACCTGATGCCCTGGGTGTAGCAGATCTCCTGGGAGGCCTTCAGACTGTGGGGTCTGCAGCTGATGATCTACAGAGGGGCAGACAAGCTGATGATCTGTCTGTGGGTTTTCTAAATCATTGTTTATATGAAACTCTAAATATGATCTATGCATTACAATTGGAATCTTGCCAGTTTTTAAAAATAATTACCCCATAAATATATTAGTGATTAAAATAACTAGTTTGCAAGAAATGCAGAGCCAATAGTAATTAGTCAACCTATTCAACTATAAATAGCATCTGCTGTAGTTTTTGCCCTGAATGTTCTTCAAAGGCTGAAGTGTTTAAAAAAAAAAACAAAGACTAGTTGTAAACTTCTCAGATGTGGGAGGAGGTGGAGTTTTAAATGGGTAGTTGTAGTGGTTGTTCTGTATGCTTGCTGCCATGCCCTTCACCTGGACTTCAGGAATTCGGGCTTCCTAAATTCTTAGTCGTCCTAAAGAGATGAGTGGTTTCACCACAAACTGCTGCTGCCATGCACTGCCCTTCCATTCATAAGCATTAGAACTAACAACTCATGAATTAAAACCTCTAAAACTATAGAGCCAAATAAAATTTAATAAACTTATTCAGCTGTTTTCTCATGACATAGCATAAAACAGTTGTCTAGTTGTTTTTAAGTTTACCTACAAATGTAGTATTTAAAAATAAACATTAACTTTATTCTGCTGTGGTTACAAAAGCATCATAAAAATAAAAGCTTCATTTGCGCTAGATCACCAGTAGCAATGCAGTTGAAAACTAAAGACACTTTTTGTTTTAGGAGATGATAAAGATTCTGTAGTTTTTCTGGTTTGTAGTACAGCCAGGTATAAGTTGTAAATAGGGTCCATGTTAGCCTAAGATGCAATAATAATTGGTAATATATCAGTCAGGATAGGCTATGTTGTTAAGTAATGAGAAACAACCAATAAGACCTCAGTGGTAAAAACAACAGTGGTATATTTGTTGATCCCCATACATGTCTATCATGTTCCATAAGGACTGTGATCATAAGAAGCACTTAAGAATCTAATGGAACAGCCATTGTTTCAATCATTGCTGATGGCCATGCTGGAAAGCATGGCAGGGGATGAGAGGGATGTGTCTCACCTCTGTAAGATAACATCCCAGCTCAGACATCACACATCCAAATTCAAGGAGGCTGAGAAGTTATTCATTATATGTAGCAGAAAGATCCGAGTGCACAACATTATAACTTGTCTGGGTTGTAATGTTCTTATTTACATTGCTAACATATCTCCTCATTTATTCACATACTACTCTCATGAATACTTAACTATTTGGGCATCACTGTACTAGGAAGTAAATGATTCCAGAGTCTCATAGTCTGAACAAAAGAAGTAATTATGTAGTAAAGATCCCAGACACTTGCTCAGAGGGCAGATCTGCCCTATAGCTGTTTTGTATATCCTTGAAGGAATGTTTACCATGCCTTTAGCACTGTTTTTAACGGATCCAGGAAAAGAAAGACTTTAAACAACCTGCATATGAAAACAACCAACCAACCAACCAACCAACAAAAACTATCTAAGCTTTTACAGAAAACATTTGTCCAAAACCTGCATTATTATATCTGTACTTAAATTTGAAGTGTCTACAACAAACTCCTGTTTAGCTAACTGTTGGATAAAATGTAAACAGTTACCAATAAGCTTTTTATTTCTCTTAATAGTATGCCTTTTATTTAGTGGGATACACAATTTCAATGGGACTGTGATGCCTTATTGTACCAAAATATGGTATTTTATTAATCTTTTAGTCACTATTGGAACTAGGCTTTAAAGCAGTGATTTGATTTGATGTATAGATAGTAATGAGATAAGATACCTAAGGTGTCTGTATAGAAATGTTAAGTGATGCTTTGTTTTAGAACAGGAAATAAAAGAAACTAAGGATAACTGCTTTTTCAGAAAATAAGACTTAAATCCACTTATCTTGGAAATTTAAATTTAAAAAGCTCGGATTAACATTATGAGGCAAGGAACTTCCAAAGATTCTTGGTGAGTTTGTTTTTGTTTAGTAGTCTACTGCTGGGCGTTTGATCCAGATTGATTGTATTTGTATGGAGAAGACTAATTTTGTATTTGCAAGTAGACATCAGTTACAGATAGTTTCTGGGTTAGTGTACTGGCTGGTTTTGTGTGTCAACTTTATATAAGCTGGAGTTACAGATAAAAGAGCCTGCCTTGAGGAAATGCCTCTATGAGATCCAGCTGTAAGGCATTTTCTCAATTAGTGATCAAGGGTGGGACAGCCCATTGTGGGTGGTGCCATGCCTGGGCTGGTAGTCTTACTTTCTATAAGAAAACAAGCTGAGCAAGCCAGTAAGTAACATCCCTCCATAGCTTCTGCATCAGCTTCTGCTTTCTGACCTGCGTGACTTGCAGTCCTAACTCCTTTGGTGATGAACAGCAATGTGTAAGTATAAGATGAATAAACCCTTTCCTCCCCAACTTGCTTCTTGGTCATGATATTTGTGCAGGAATAGAAATCCTGACTAAGACAAATTGTTACCAGCATAGTCGGGTATTCCTGTGACAACCTGACCATGGTTTGGGGAGGACTATGGAAAGACTTTGGTACTTTGGACTAGGAGAGCCACAGGGTTTTTTAAGAGCTCTGTGGGATGTTCTGTAGGTCTCTTAGTCAAACCCTGACCATGTCAATAGATGGATAATCTTCTTAATATTTATGTATGTATGTATGTATGTATGTATGTATGTATGTATGTATGTATTTCCTAAGTGCTGCCTGCCTCTCAAATCTCCCTTCACAGAATTCCTCCCCCATCCCTTTCTGTTTGCCTCTGAGAGGGTACCTCCCCCCTACCAGGTATAGCCTCACCCTGATGCATCAAGTTTCTTCAGGATTAGGCACATCCTGTCTCACTGAGGCCAGACAAGACAGCCTTCTGCCAAGTCTTTGCTGGAGGACTCAGAATAGCCTGTGTATGCTCTTTAGTTGTTGGCTCAGTCTCTGGGAGATCCCAAGGGTCCAGGTTAGTTGACACTGTTCTTCTTCCTATGGGGTTGTCATCCCCTTCAGTTCCTTCAATCCTTCCCCTAACTCTTCTCTACAGGTCCCCAATTTCCATCCAATGCCTGGCTGTGAATATCTGCATCTGTCTCAGGCAGCTGCTGGTAGAGCCTCTCAGAGGCTAGTTATGCTAAGCTCATGTCTGCAAGCACACCATAGCATCAGTAATAGTGTCAGGGTTTGGTGCCTGCTCATGGAATAGATCCTAATTTGGTCACTGGCTGGCTATTCCTTCAATCTTTGCTCCATTTTTGTCCCTGCATTTCTTTTACATAGGAACAATTTTGGGTAGAAAGTTTTATAGCTGGATTGATGCCCCCATCTCTCAACTGAGGGTCCTGTCTGACTACTAGAGGTGGTCTCTTCAGGTTCCATATCCCTACTGTGGAACATTTTGGCTAAGGTCACCCGCATTGAGTCCTGAGATCCTTCCCATCCCAGGTCTCTGGGACTTTCTAGCACACCCCCCCCCCCACTCCGCACCCATGGCAGCTACATATTCCCATTCATTCTCTTGGCCCTCTGCAACTGTCTCTGTCTCCCCCTATACAGATCTTGCATCCTCTTTCCCCTTCTGCTCCTCTCTCCCACCCAGACTCCTCCCTCCCCCTGCTTCCCATGATTATTTTGTTCCTTCTAAGTGGGATTGAAGAGTTTTCACTTGGCTTTTCCTTTCTAACAAGTCTTATGGTCTGCAGGGTGTATTATAGCTATACTTTTTTGGCTAATATCCTTGGGTCTAGGTTACCTCACTCAAGATGATACTTTCTAGTTTCATCCATTTGCCTTCAAACTTCATGATGTCCTTGTTTTTAATATCTGAATAGTACTGGATAATCTTGCTGGGCAGTTTGCTGAGGGCTCCTAACTCTGCCTTCAGAGACAGGAATTATAGCAATCCCAGACCCACCTGGCATTTACACAGATTCTGATGATCTGAATTCCAGTCATCATCTTTGTGTAGCAAACACCTTAACCACTCAACTATGTCTCTGACCTAAAAGTATGCCAAGTTTCTACTTACTATAATTTCGTATTAACCGTGGGTACTTAGTTCACTTGTATCTCTACAACCTGAGGTCTGTGTTAGTTTGTAGAACTCAATTTTTCACTCTGTTTAATATGTTCTGATATGTGGAACGTAAACTGGCCAGAAACACTTAAGTCCTCAGAATTCTAATCTAGCTCTGCAGAGTACTTGTTGTTACAAAGGTTATGGGTTTTATTCCCAGCCACACATAATACTTTCTCACACTAGTCTATAACTCTGCATTCAAGGGGATCGGCTGCCCTGTTGTGATCTCCACAGAACACTAGACATGTACATGGTACACATATATGCATTCAGTTAAAACATATGAATAAAAATTTTTTTACAAAGATTCCTAGTCTTGAGGTCATCCGTGTGTCCTATTGAGTGTTAATAAGGGGTAGGTAGACTATGATAAATGTTTCAGATACCTTGCTTCAGAAAGAAATCTTCAGATGCATTACTTCAGAAATAAAACCATCACTGATTTTATAAGTAGTGCAGTTACTTTGTTAGTATGCAACAAACATAGTTTTCCAAATGACTCCTAAAAGTCTTTGTAATTTCTTTGGTTGATTAAAATTGTGCAACAGCCTCCAATAATGCTGAGCGGATTCTGGGCCCATATACTATGGATTCTCAGTGTCTTGTGGGTACTTGCTTGCTTGTACATCACACTGATGTTTTATCAGCCTCTGTCTGGGAGCAAGAGGTTGTTGTATAAACACAAATATGTCAGTGTTCACTAATGATTCTATAAAATTCACTTTACATAACTTAAATTTTAATATGTAATTCAGAGATGGCATTTAAAACTCTCATTATTTTTTTATTATTTTCTACTTGCACAACATTTGCCAATTTGCCAATGCTTCTTTATATAACAAGGTCTTGAGATTGCCATTTTCACAGTAGATAATCTACAGAATATTTGTAATATAAGGTGATACTTCCTTCTACAGTACAAATGTAGCCTTTTTGTAATTGGTAGCAGAATTTCTTTTGCAAATGTAACTAAACAGTTTTGCTTTGTAGCCATAAACTAATTTGGGTTCCCTAACAATCTTGTCCTTACGTAGGAAATTTTAAAGTCATAAAGTAATAAGTAAATTTGTAATCAAAATATTTTACCCATGCATGGATATGTTGATTCAGAGACTAAAACAGCCTCATTTATAACTTTCTTAAGATATATTTATAGGAAAATGGTTAATATTGTTGACGCATTTCTTGCTTGGATTTGGCATTTACATAATTTTGTTACCTTTCTATTGTCATTTTGACTGTCCATTGAAATATATTTTTAGTCAACATGATTAATGTTTTAAAAATAAACAAGGCAATCAGGTATCTGAGTTACTCATTGTCCCCTGTACCAGTTCTAAATCATGATGTGCTGAGTTGGTATTTTAGTTTACCTCTCCCTTACCAATTTAAAACAAGATAAAATAAACATTCATAAGCTCACCTTCACTAGTGAGCTTATATGAAAACATACTATCATTTGTATCTGGAATTCTGTCAGAGCACTAACCCCACTCTTCTGTTCCAGCGTCTCAAGTTTAAGTGTGACTGTTCTCCCTATTTTTGCCAGTTTTCTGAATCTAGTATATTAAAACCAGGTTGTCAGTTTATCACCTTCTCTTGGAATAAAATAATAAAATTATTAATACCACTCCTTGGAATTATTAATACCAATCTCATCAAAATGTTTTTGTTAAACAAATTTAGGATTAAGTGTGCATGGGATTTAGCTCTCCAGAATTAGAGGCAGGGGGTTAATATTTTCCTCAATTAAGCATTCAGGAATTTCTCCATATGCTAAATTCAGCGGGAAGCATTTTTGTAGGAAAGCAAGAGAAGTATGAAAATCACAGCCCTTTAAAATCAACATAATATGTCAGTGCATTTTGCAGTTAGTTTTAGGCTATTTTCCAGATAGCTAGATTTCATTACTTTTAAAACTGACATAGAGATACTAGGTTATAAAAGAATATATGTGTGTGGTTAGATAAGTATTATTTTCTTCAAAAGAATTATTTTCTGAACTATGCAAGAAATTTTCTAATTTACTAGTACCTATCTGATAATTGAAAAAAAAAATGTCCACGCTATTTTTCCCATTTCTGTTTATCTGTAAATCTAAAGAATAATTTTGTGATGATAGGAACACTGGGTTTTTATATGTTAATGCATTTTTAAAATATCTGGTAGCATATTTGTACTTAGTGTTCAGAAAATCCTTTGGCATTAGGTTTCAATTCCAAGACTGTCCATGCTTAAAATAGACTTTCTTTCTGCTATTCTTGAAGTTTTTGGATGATCTGGGGAAGAAATTACATACTGTTCTACTGTTTATGCATTTCCTCTTTAAATAAAATTAGGAAGTATTAAAAAATACTTAAAAGTTATATGTAATATTTTGAAAATTATTATGCAGTATGGTAAACACTAAATGAACAGCAATTTGAAATATTTATATGTTCAAAGTATTAGATAAGAATTCGTTGAAATGTCGGTTATGCTAAAATGGTGAGAATGGGACCTTTTTCTTCTAAATTGAGAGTCTTCAATAGTGTACTTTAATGGTGAGAATAAATGGGGTTTTAAAAAGCTGCATTGTAGAAAGATAAGGTTAAATGTATAGAAGTTTTGGCTACTTCAGCGTGTTTGAAGAGCACTTACTAGATACAAATATATAATTTGTCCAAAAAATTGTCCTTTAGGATTTATTGCAGCAAAAGAGGCAGCCCAAACTGAGAATGTCAAGGTGCTAGACGCTTTTAAATTAATATCAAATATAAAATGGATTAAATCAATGGTACATTCTGATTGTCTCCCTCTACCTCTCATTCTGTCACATAACATTTCCAAAAACCTCTACAAGTATTTACTTCATGTCCACCATTTTAAATGGTTGTTTCCCTAGTATTTTGAAATTGCTCTAGACCAAAATAGGAGGTTTGATAAAAAAAATAAAAAAAAGATAAGGGAAGTATGTAATTAAGTCTGAATTATATATGGACAGGCTATTTCCACTGTAAATTACTTGTGTTTCCTTAGCGTTTCTTAGACTATAAAATACAAAGGAATATGAGATGCAGTATAACGAGTAAAGATGCCTTAGGCCACCAGAAAGAGCCTGTGACAGAGTAGTGCTGAGCAAGATGAAAGAGCATCCTGGCTTCAGGGAGGAGCACATTGATTACATTAAGTAGTCAGACAGAAAGGACATAGGAGCTTTACACAGATGAACCTTGATAGCCACACATGCAGAAGGTTTCCCAGATGGTCCTACACGCGTGTGAATGACATGATAGGCTTAGTACTGCACTTCCCACACTTTTGAGGCTTTCCCTCTTTCTTTATTCCACATAGCACGTACTAAACTGTAACACATGCCTGTATTTGAGAATTCCAGCTACAATACAATACAAACCACTACAGGACACAATTAAATTACCATCTTGTATATATATTGATCTGATAGGTGAATAACTTCATCTCAAAGCAGACTGATTTTTCCTTTATATAATTTCACTGTGGTTCTGTATAAATTCTTAGACTTGCTGAATAATTCTACTTCTATGTATTCTGCTGCGTCACTTTGTGAGTTTTTCCCCTTGTTCAATCTTTCCATACTTTCTTTGATTTTAAGGAAATGTTTCCCACTTCAGCATAAAACCAGAGACATTCTTGAAAGCTCCTTTATGAGAAGTTAGAACTTCTCTCTAGCTCTCAACATCTTTAGTTTTAGACTGAAACTGCTCCCTCCAGAACTCACTTGAATTATTGAACACATCTGAGATTTACAGTTCTTACCATTCATTCCTGTCATTCATCACCCTGTCAAGTCTCCATCATTTAACTTTCTTCCTTCCACACCCATTTCTTCTAATAGGTCTCCCTATATTTCATAACCCAGGACTGCCAGCATCTAATTCACGGTTATTTCTGTGCTCCACCATTTTCTTCATGTTTTCATCCTTTTATTTCTTTGATTGGCATCAGCTTATTGATTTATTTGTTGTCATTCAACAATTAGTTATCATCACCTCATATAGCTGGATATGATGTGCTTTGTGCTTAAAAAATGGGGCTCGTTACAACATTTTCTACATTTGAAGAATAAAAATATCAGTCTTAGACATGTACACTGAAGCTTCCCTCTCATGTTTTGCATATAATTTAGTAGAAAGGATATTTATGTGCATTTGCTATTCCAAATGATCTTTTTGCTGATAGCTTTTGCCCAATTGATAATTGATGTTGTTTTTAAAAAGAAATTAATATGTTGTCTTTATAAATATCCTGCTAATAATTATGTTAGCATTTGTTAGGTGGGTTTTATAAGCATAATTTTTTTATAATCTTCACAAGTGCTCATGAGGAAGCTAAGGCACAAAGTTGCTTAAAGTCATTCATATACAGTGATAAGGATAGGGAGGGATTTCCTTGCTGAAATTTTATGTGTGCAGCATCCATATCATGTAGAAGACACTATCTAGCAAAGGTATCCTGTTATTCTGGTTCTTTAAGCTTCTCTCCTTTCTGATGGTCCCTGATCTGACCTTATTTTAGATGTATCAATTGGTACTAGTGACCTCCAAGAATTCCACTGTGAATTTATCTGGATTTGTGCTTCTTGTTGTTGATGAAAGGCTTTTAATTACTCTTTCAGTTTCTACATTTACTATGGGTTTCTTTCAATTATTGATTTCTTCTTAGTTTTCAAGAATCTAGAAATCCATCCATTTCATTTAATTTTGTCAGTTTAATGGAATATATGGTTTTAAATTATTGGCTTATACTTTCTCTCTCTCTCTCTCTCTCTCTCTCTCTCTCTCTCTCTCTGTGTGTGTGTGTGTGTGTGTTATAATCTTTCCCTGTTTGTCATTAATTTCATCAATTTGAGTGACAGTCCTGGGTCAGAGTCAGCAGAAGAGTGCATGGCTGTAGCTCCTGTCTGGACCTGCACTCGAGCACTCATGGGCGCTGCTCCTTCCTGGACTGAAGGGATGGGTTGAATAGGGACACTGGAGTCTTAAGTCAGTGTAGGAAACTAGTTCCTTAAAAAAAAAAAAAGACAGTCACCTTTACAAAGTTAAACTTTAATTGTTTGATGGTTTAGCCTATGAAAAACAGAACTTTTGAATTATTAAGAAACATGTATTATGAAATAGACAACTTTTATGAAAAGGATTGATTGAATTTTGCCTGTATTTCTTAGTTTTTGACTGTGTATATACATGATATTCATAGGAACACATGTGGCATGTCCTGTAAATTGAGATGAGAGGACAACTTTCTGTTACTGGTTTATTCCACCTCAGCAAGTGCCTTTAGCCAGGAAGCACACCACTTTGCCTTTGCCTGATTGTGCATCAGTAAACATGGCTTCTTAGCAGGTGAGCCATCTTATCTATGAGTGGCTGATTTGGTACCAATAAACATGGCTTCTTTGCTAAAAGATTTGTTTTGTTTGACTAATGTGAAAATACATATTTGTGGTTTCTGCCAAGGAGCATTCCATGTTTTTCAATGTTACAATATTTACCCAAGCAGAAATCAAGATCCTATTTCATTCTTCTACACTGTTTGCATAATGTATTTTAAAATATTTTGTATAATTTCATACTGGTCATAGTTATCATAGTTCACATGGTCAGCCTTTCTGCTGTATGTAGATATTACATAAAAAAGTCTGAAAACCTGGTGTAGAAATACTTTATAAAATCTCTCTTATCTGTTTGAAACTACAGGTAGTGTCATGTTGCAGAACATATGTTTATGTTGTGTTAATCACATTTTTCTTGAGACCACAATCTTGTGTTATCATTAATATTAGGCAAAGCACTTAACTTTTTCTCTGTTTCTGTTCTCTTGTAAGGATGCCACCAACTCCTTGTGAAACGTCAAACTAGAAGACTCAGACATTTGTTAGGATTATACAATTTTGCCACAGTAAAATTAAAAATGTTCCAAAAGCAAAGATTTAAAAATGGCATAGTATCATAGGAATCAAAAAGGAAAACAATTATGATATATAATTTTCAAAAAAATCAGTATTTATTGATTTTGAAGTCATTATTTTAAAATGTACTTTCAACATTTTTGGATCTTTTAGTGACAATGTTAACATATTTTCAGATTTTGTAGATTCTGCTTTTTTCATGGCTAAGTAATTATTGATACTACATCACTATTGTATACTTTCAAGAGTTAGTCATACTTGGGACAGTAGAGGTGGATCAGTTGTTAAGAGCACTTATTCATACAGAGGACTGGGTTCAACTTTTATTACCCACTTTGTGATTCACAACCATCTGTAACTGTAGCTCCAGAAGATCCGTTGTCCTCTTGATCTCTGCTTGGACTAGGCATTGCAAATCACACACACATACACACGCAATAAATAAACAAGAATAAATTTAAATTATCCAAACTTTTTTTTTAATTTGTCATGACTGCAAAATATATATCTCCATGATAATTTTTTGGAAACTGGTCATTATATTAAAGCAATGCGTCTTCTTACTATTTATAAATTAATTTTACCATCTTCTGATATTGACAGTTCAATGGAAATTCTGACAGTGTTCATATCAAAACCATTTTCAAAGTAAAACCATTTACCATATATCACCCTGACCCCTCAAACATAGTTTATCTGCACAGCCTTAGCTTGACCTTTAAAGCTTTTGCTAGTTCATGCAATAAGTATAAACATTTCAGTAAGCTAAGAAAACAGCTAACATGTCATAGCAGATTTGGCTGTTGTCTGTCTTCATAGCCCAGACTGCCTTTAAACTCACCAATCCGCCTCCCATCTAAGCCTCCCACATGTGCAGACAGCTGTCTCTGTGCCCTTTTAGAGATGGTGTTTCTGCCTCTCCCAGTTGCAATTTTATATCCTTCCTATTGTATTCCTCTGCAGAGCCTGCTTGCCTCAGTGTTTCCCACTTAATGATGTCTGCTATCTGTTGGAGAATATCTGGGCCTACATCCTTTCCTCCTGTGCTACTTACCTTTCTCTCATTTGACATTTCTCCCTCAGTGTGTTCCATTCATAAGGGAGGATGAAAAATAATGGTTTGTACTGCTAGTGAGGAAAAATGGAGTTCAAAAATACATGTTAGATTAAAACTGCTAAGAAACTGAGTGGAGCGGGGCTAGAGAAGTAGTTCAATGTCTAAGAACGCTGATTTCTCTTCCAGAGAATGAAGTTCAGTTCCTAGCAACCACATGGCCGCTCAGAGCTGTCTTTAACTCCGGATCCAGGGAATTCAACACTCTCACACAAACACAGGCAAATACCATGTACATGTAAGGTAGATAGACAGACAGACAGACAGATAATTGTGCTTGAAAAAAAAAACAAGGCTTTTAAGAAAAAATATTGACGACAACTGGCAAGAAGTAGAAATGCTAGTTTTGTCTGTTGTGATCAATTTATCTTACAGATCTTTAGTTTATATGAGAATCAATTTCCTAAGCAAGATCATGTTAAATATTTTCTTTATGTTGTCCTTAACCTTATTCTATCTTATACTCAACACATATTATATGTACTCATTGCTATTATGTTTGAAACAACCCACTATCCATCCCAACTTTCTTCTAGGAAAATTGCAACCACAGAGACTGTGTTCTTATTCCATTGCCTTTAAATTCTTTGAGACCTCTGGAGTTCTTTGCTTAGGCACAGTGCTTCTTTGCTTAAACAGTTTGAGGAAGACTTAGGCTCTCTGTCTATAGTATTATTGTCAATGTTATGTGTCTCATTCATTTTGGTGGCTAAGCTCTGTTAGGATGAGACTGTCTTATTTTTATGTGCTAATTTTACATGATCCATCTGAACTATTGCATCATGGTAGATAATTACACATAAAAATAACAGTATGTGATAAGGTAGAGTTTTCCTGCTTTTATAGGTTTTGAATAAAAACACTTAAAAACTGAAAATCAGGACACCATGGAGCCATTTGTCTTATTCTTGTACTAGATAGAGAACAGAAGGTTCAAGGCTGTATTGAAAAGTTTAGTCTTAGGAATCCTATAGTTTAAACAAATCATCTTGTGTATAGGTTTTTGTATATTGATTTAAAGTCTATAATCATGATCATTTTATGTTTTTATCACTCTGTTAAATAGATAAATATTGCCACATGCAGACAGGTTCATTTGAAGAATGGAATGGCAAACTTAATCTGATAATTACTAAACTATTGAACAATATACTATAGGTCATTTAACATGCCAACCTATATGCCAGAAGAGTTTTCTAGAAAACATAGCTTCTTTCAGTTTTTCTTCAGTTGTTGAGTGTATGCATATATCTGGAAGAATAAACATGGTGTTCTGTGCCAATCATCCTAATATTCTGGAGGCTGAGCCAGGAGAATCACAAATTTGAGATATACATAGAAATCACATCTCAAAAACAACCAACCTATAAATCACCCAAAATAAGAAATAAGGGAATGGTTTATATTAGTATAAATAATGTTACAGATATTTATTAACCACCACAAGTTAAATTAATCTTTAATAACTTGTATTCTTTAGGTTGATTATTAATATGCACAGGAATTCTTGGAGGCTTTCAACCTGATACTTATCATTTGTTATAGAAAATGAGTTCTCGAGAGCTTAAGTGACAAGACCTACCTTACATGATTATAAGGGGCAGACACAAGCCTCTGACTTTTTTTTAACTTAATTTCTTATATTATGCCTAATGCTTCTGGTAGTATCATTAACAAATTAATACCAAAGAATACCAAAGATTATCTAGTGCTTACTATTTAAATATGACACATTGCATCACTTCTACAGCATAGAAACCTCCAAATTCTTCACATTGGCCAAATGTTTAAGGCTTGCCTTAAACATTAATAATCTCAACTGGCCTGTCAATGTTTAATATACCGAGTTCATTCCAGTGTTAGGAATGTAAGTTATTCCCTCTTATAACACTTCCATTGGGCTTTTGGATGGATGGGTCTTGTTAGTCAAGCCTAAACTTTTTAAATGTTAATTCTTCCAATAAATCTTTCTGAAGACTTCTAAGAACTCATGCTCATATATATCCATAAGGTATTTTCTATCTACCTTTAGTGACATTACTGCATAAAGTATTTCCAAACAAGAATGAGCCCAGTATGCTCTAATAATTTGTAATGCTAATGATGTTTTTCCGTTTATACATGTGAACATAAACTATAATGAGAATACTGTGAAATTTCTAAATATGTTAGGATTTAGAAAGCATAGTAACTCAATAGGAAAGTAACTCGCAACACAGAAACCAGGCATACACAAATATTGGAATTAACTGGCCGAGGATCCATTACTCACCGGGAGGGATCTGACCAAGTCTTGTGGTACTGGTGCAGTTCAGATTGCAAAATGTCAGATTCCAAAGACAAAGTTTTCCCACTGTGCCTGCGCCCTCAGAATCCCAGAATGTAATGATTAGCTGAAGCATCTTGAATTATTGGTACATAGCAAACTATATAAATGATCATTGAATATCCTTTTGGTGACTCCTGTTTGATCACAGAGCACCTGTTAAGGGATAGCTATATGCTTAATCACTTGAGCAGGTTAAAGAATGGTCTTTGTCATAGGAGTGTGCATTTTCAAGTCCCTAAAAGAATATAGTGAATATTGAGATGATGTTGCTAAAAGTTTTTGAAAGTAAAGAATTTTTCCTTATCAAAAACTATTTCCTCATGTTATGGATTCTGCACTAGACCTTGAAAGATAAACAAAACAAAAATCTAGTTATCTGGGGAATGATTTATAGGTGACATCTCATATATCATATTATTGTTTAGAATGCATAATTCCATTAGTATGCACACAATCTATATGTAAGTAAAAAAAATAGTTTGAAGGGTTTTTTTTCTATCCTTGCAAAAGTTGGGAGCATTTAATGAGTAAATTTGACATTTATATAGATTTGGTTATATATCAATATAAATTACTTGTTAACAATACACATCTATCCACAATATCTAATTTTAATTTAAATGTATTACTGTAAGTTAGGTTTGGTAGGTATTCATCTTGCTATCTTCACCAAGTTTGTAGAAAGCACTTTGAATGAAGAGACTGTTTCATGTGTTCAGGATTTGAAGTGTGAAATGTACTTGGGATTTGCTGCGTTATAAACCTCTCTGAAACCATTTTATATTTTGAGAGGGAAAAACTGAGATTCTATTTTCTTAGAAAAAAGGAAAACTAACCGGAAATATTGTTATGAGTTAATACAACACTATTATCGATTTTTAATTATCCATGGTGAAATCAATTAGCATGTTATTATCAGTTTAATATCTACATTCTTTGTATTTTCTTTCTTTCCTTAATAGGCTTTTGAAAACTTAGACTAAATTACAGAATGGATAAAGAAAAGGAAATGGCACAGAGAAAAATGTCAGATTTCAGTTTTCTTTCCTTTTTATGTCTAAAAGTTTCTTTAATTAACACTACAAACTTTGGACACTACTAACCACAATTCATAGCATTTATGAATGTCTTTTTTTTATTAGGGGTTATAAGACTGTTTAAATAGTTTACCTAATCTTGATTAACTTTGGTAATGGGTATCTATGTAGGAATTCATTCATTTTATTTAGAATTTCCAATTTTGTGGAGCACAATTGGTTTGTAAAGCTTTTGAAGTAAGATCTAATGATTCTTTGAATTTTTTCAGTGTCTATTGTTCTATCTCCCTTTTCATTTCTCATTTTGTTAATTGCACATTGTCTCTCTGCCTTTTAGTTGTTTGGCTAAGGCTTTGTCGATCTTGTTGATTTTCTCAAAGAATCAACACTTGATTTTGTTGATTTCTTTCTCCTACTTGGACTGCCTGGTTGGGCTTCACTGAGAGAGGATGTTCCTACCTGCTGGGTGTAGATGTCCAAGGGTGGGATGGGACCTAAGGGGGCCTTCCACTTCTTTGAGAAGAAAGGGTGGGGAAATGGGGGGGGTGATTTGTAAGTGCAGGACAGAGAGGAGAGGTGAGAGGGGGCTGCGATTCCTATGTAATGTGATTAAGAAATAAATTACGGGAAAAATTGGACACCTAATGATACAATTAGAACAATTTTAATAAACATGGAGAAAATAGTTAATCTTAAAAAAAACGAATGAACAGTACATGATCTTTGATTGAAATGGAAATGTCAATAACATAGATTTGTAAGTACATATGGTAAACAAGTATGAGATGCAACACTTAATCATATAAATATATATAACTATTGAGAATGAGTCAGAATTACAAGTATCTTTTTAAGAAATTGATATATTGGTCACCCTAGTTTGGACATTGTACACTGTATAATCTATAATGATATAATAGTACATTCTATAAATCTTCATTGTTTAAAACTTCAAAACATTTCTCCTGTATCTTTTAAAAAGATTTATTTTTAGCTCTTCTTTTTTATTTTATTTCTTTATTTTATTTTTATTTGATATTTACATATCCCCACTACCCAATTTCCACCACCCCCCACCCAAGAACCCCCTATCCTATTTCCCCTCCTCCTGCTTCTATGAGGATGTGCCCACCCACTCCCACCTCTCCACCCTCGAATTCCCCACACTCAGCATCCTGCCATCATGGGACCAAGGATCTCCTCTCCTACCTATGTCCAACAAGGCCATCCTCCACTACATATACAGCTGGAGCCATGGGTCCCTCCTTATGTGCTCCCAGGCTGGTGGTTTAGACCCTGAGAGCTCTGGTGGGTTGGTATTGTTGCTCTCCCCATGGGGCTGCAAACCCTTTCAGCTTCTTCAGTCTTCTCTCTCACTCCTCCATTGGGAACCCCATGATCAGTTCAGTGGTTAGCAATGAGCATCCACTTCTGAATATGTCAGACTCTGGAGCCAGATATATCAGGCTCCTGTCAGCAAGCATTTCCTGGCATGCACATCAGTTGACTTCACATGGGATGGATACCCAGGTTGAATGGTCTCCAGACGGCCCCTCCTTCAGTTTCTATCCCACACTTTGTCTCCATATTTTCTCCCTGAGAATTTTGTTACTCCTTCTAAGAAGGAACGAAGCACCCACACTTTGGTCTTCCTTCTTTATGAGCTTCATATGGTCTGTGAGTTGCATCTTGGTTTTTGCTAGCTTCTAGGCTAATATCCAGTTTTCATTGAGTGAATACCATGTGTATTCTTTTGGAATTGGGTTACCTCACTCAGGATGATATTTTCTAGTTCCGTACATTTTCCTAAGAATTTCTCAAATTCATGTTTTTAATAGCTGAATAATAAATACTCCATTGTGCAAATATACCACATTTTCTGTATATATTCCTCTGTTGAAGGATATCTGGGTTCTTTCTAGCTTCTGGCTATTATAAATAGGGCTACTATGAACATTGTGGAGCTATGTCCTTGTTATATGTTAGAGCATCTTTTGGGTATATGCCCAGGAGTGGTATAGCTGGGTCCTGAGGTATACCTGAGGTATACTATGTCCAGTTTTCAGAGGAACCTCCAGTTCCAGAGTGGTTGCACCATCTTGCAATCCCACCAACAATGGAGGAGTGTTCCTCTTTCTCCACAGCCTATCACCTGAGTTTTTTATCTTAGCCATTCTGACTGGTGTGAGGTGGAATCTCAGGGCTGTTTTGATTTGCATTTCCCTGATGACTAAGGATACTGAACATTTCTTTAGGTGTTTCTCAGCCATTTGAGTTTCCTCACTTGAAAATTCTTTGTTTAGCTCTGTACCCCATTTTTAATAGGGTTATCTGGAGTCTAATTTCTCGAGTTCTTTGTATATATTGGATATTAGCCCACTATCGGATGTGGGATTGGTAAAGATTTTTTGTTGGTTGTCGTTTTGTCCTATTGACAGTGTCCTTTGCCTTACAGAAACGTTGCAATTTTATCAGGTCCCATTTGTCAATTCTTGACCTTAGAGCATATACCCTTGGTGTCCTGTTCAGGAATTTTTCCCCTGTGCTCAGGTGTTCGAGGTTCTTTCCTGCCTTCTCTTCTATTAGTTTCAGTGTATCTGATTTTATGTGAAGGTCCTTTATCCACTTGAACTTGAGCTTTGTACAAGGAGATAAGAATGGATCAATTTTCATTCTTCTACATGCAGAACTCCAGTTGAACCAGCACCATTTGTTAAAAATGTTGTTCTTGTTCCACTGGAAGACTTTAGCTCCTTTGTCAAAGATCAAGTGACTATAGATGTGTGGGTTCATTTCCGGGTCTTCAATTCTATTCCATTGATCTTCCTGCCTGTCTCTGTACCAATACCAGGTAGTTTTTTTCACTATTGCTCTGTAGTACAGCTTGAGGTCAGGGATGGTGATTCTCCCGTTTCTTTTATTGTTGAGAATAGTTTTCCCTGTCCTGGGTTTTTTGTTATTCCAAATGAATTTGAGAATTTCCTTTTCTAACTCTGTGAAGAATTGAGTTGGGATTTTAAACAGAGACACAGTGAAATTAGCAGAAGTTATGAACTAAATGGATTTAACGGATATCTATTGAACATGGCATCCTAAAACAAAACAAACAAACAAACAAGCAAACAAACAAACAAAAAACAAACCAAAAAAAACCCTTTTTTTCAGCACTTCTCCAAAATAGACCATATAATTGGTCACAAAACAGGCCTCAACAGATACAAAAAGATTGAAATGGTCCCTTGCATCCTATCAGATCACCATGGACTAATGCTGGTCTTTAATAATAACAAAAACAATGAAAAGCCTATATACATGTGGAAACTGAACAAAGCTCTACTCAGTGATAACTTGGTCAAGGAAGAAATAAAGAAATTAAAGACTTTATAGAATTTAATGAAAATCAAGGATCATTATACCAAAACTTATAGAACACAATGAAAACAGTGCTAAGGGGAAAACTCATAGCTCTAAGTGTCTTCAAAAAGAAGCCGGAGAGAGCATATACTAACAACTTGACAGCACAACTAAAAGCTCTAGAACAAAAAGAAGCAAATACACCCAAGAGGAGTAGACAGCAGGAAATAATCAAACTCAGGGCTGAAATCAACCAAGTAAAAACAAAAAGAACTATACAAAGTATCAACAAAACTGGGAGCTGGTTCTTTGAGAAAATCAACAAGATAGATAAACCCTTAGCCAGATTAACCAGAGGGCACAGAGACAGTATGCAAATTAATAAAATCAGAACAGAAGAGGGAGACATAACAACAGAAACTGAGGAAATGCAAAAAAAAAAAAATCATCAGATCCTATTACAAAAGCCTGTACTCAACAAAACTGGAAAATCTGGATGAATTTTCTAGACAGATACCAGGTAGTAAAGTTAAGTCAGAAGCAGATACACCATCTAAAGAGTCCCATAACCCCTAAAGAAGTAGCAGCAGGCATTAAAAGTCTCCCCAACAAAAAAATCACAGGACCAGATTATTTTAGTGCAGAATTCTGTCAGACCTTCAAGGAAGACCTAATACTAATTCTCTTCAAACTATTCCACAAAATAGAAACAGAAGGAAAACCACTCAGTTCGTTCTATGAAGCCACAATTACGCTCATATCTAAACCACACAAGACCCAACAAAGAAAGAGAACTTTAGACTAATCCTCTTTATGAATATCGATGCACAAATACTCAATAAAATTCTTGCAAACAAAATCCAAGAACACATCAAAACAATCATCCATCATGATCAAGTAGGCTTTATCTCAGGAATGCAGGGATGGTTCAATATTCTGAAGTCCATCAATGTAATTCACTATATAAACAAACTCAAAGAAAAAAAAACCACATGGTCATCTCACTAGAAGCTGAGAAAAAAATTGACAAAATTCAGCATCCCTTCATGGTAAAAGTCTTGGAAAGATCAGGAATTCAAGGCCCCTACCTAAACATAGTAAATGCAATGTACAGCAAACTAGTAGTCAACATCAAACTAAATGGAGAGAAAACTTGAAGCAATCCTACTAAAATCAGGGACTAGACAAGGCTGCCCACTCTCTCCCTGCCTATTCAATATAGTACTGGAAGTCCTAGCTAGAGCAATTAGACAACAAAAAGAAGTCAACGGGATAGAAATAGGAAAGGAAGAAGTCAAAATATCACTATTTGCCCATGATATGATACTATACTTAAGTGACCCCAAACCTTCTACCAGAGAACTCCTAAACCTGATTAACAACTTTAGGAAAGTGGCTGGATATAAAATCAATTCAAACAAATCAGTAGTCTTCCTCTATTTAAAAGATAAATAGGCTGAGAAAGAATTTAGGGAAATGACAGAATTAATATAGAGAAAATGGCCATCTTGCCAAAAGCAATCTACAGATTCAATGCAATCCCAATTAGAATCCCAACTTAATTCTTCACAGAGTTAGAAAGAGACATTCTCAAATTCATTTGGAATAGCTCTTCTTTTAGAGAAAATTTATTGACACTGGAAAAAAGAGACATTTTTAAACATAATCCTCATTTGTTTGTTTATTTATTTGGGTGTCTCGGCTTTCTGTTTATCAGTTTTGAGTTTATAATATAGTAACATCATTTCCATTTCCTCCCTCTAAGCCCTCCCTATACTTCTCCTTGCTTTGTAAAAATATATGTATATCTGTGTGTGTGTATACACATGTATATTTACACACACACACACACACACATATATATATATATATATATATATACACACACACACATACATACTTAAATACACACATTTACATATACCCACATTTTTCCAAATAGAGCCTACTTCATCTCTACAGTGTTATTTATATGAATATTTGAAGGACTGATCATTTGGGGTTAGTTATACCTTTCATTTGATACACTTTTCTCTGTGAAGACTATTCTGCTTTCAGCCATCTTTACTTGCCTATAGTTCTTTGTGTAGGATTGAAGCCTCATGTTCTTCCACTGTCCACTTTTGCATTTCTGTTGTTATCTTTGTTCAACTTGTGGAGTCATGTTGCTGAGACTTCATGGACATCTCTTCTGACATTAGTACAAGATGCAATTTGACAACATATCACCTGATCTTTTGGATCTTACTATCTGTCCAATCTTCAGCAACGTTCCCTGAGTCTTAGTTAGGTACAGGAGTTGTTTTATAAATATGTCCATTGGTACTGGACTTCAAAACTGTACATTTTGATTGGTTGTGGTTTTCTGTAAGAGTCTCAGTTTGTTGCAAAGGGAAATTTCTTTGACAGGGATGAAGATTATACTTATCTGTTCTTATAAGGACAGATATTTTTAGTGTACTTAGTGATTATATGGTTTAGTAAAATGGTGGCAGTAGGCTCTCCTCCAGGATTCATTAGCCCTGGATAGTTGAGTAGGTAATAATATGATTTCATAGGACGTTTTAAGGGGCCCTTACTGCCGGGCAGTGGTGGTGCACGCCTTTTAATCCTAGCACTTGGGAGGCAGAGGCAGGTGGATTTCTGAGTTCGAGGCCAGCCTGGTCTACAGAGTGAGTTCCAGGACAGCCAGAACTATACAGAGAAACCCTTGTCTCAAAAAACCAAAAAACAAAAACAAACAAACAAACAAAAAGAGGCCCTTACTGTTTCTTTACCCACCTCTGTGCTTTATTCCCCTCTCATATTGATTATTAGAGCCAAGCCCCCACTTCTCCCCTTGTCTTTATCAGATCACTTGTACATTGATATTCCCCCCTTTCATTCCATGGCTTTCCATGTCTACGTTTGTGCCAGCACCATATATTTTTATTCGTATGACACTGTAGTGTACCTTCAAACTGAAATTTAATCTCTCTAGAATTGTTTCTGATTATGTCGTTGAGTATTTTTCTATCTTATCCAGCATCTTTTGTGATTCCATATAAATTTTAGAATAGTTTTTTTTTTTCCTATTTCTGTAAGGAACTTGATGGAGATTTTGTAGTGGGATTCCCTTATATCTGTAAATAGCTTGTGGGAAAATGGTCATTTCATAATATTAACTCTACCAATCAATTGGCATGGGTTATCCTTCCATTTCTAGTGTTTTTCTCTATTTTTTCAAAAGTTTAAAGGCTTTATTTACTTAGTGGACATTGTGAATGGAGTGTGTTCGTATTTCTCTTGTCTCTATTCTTGTTGCTAGTGTATAGAGAGTTATTGATTGTGTCCTGCCACATTGCTATCCTTTCTAGACATTTTTTACACATTTTTTTAGTTTTCTAATATAATGAGATTTGCAAATAAGCATAGTTTGACGTCTTTCCCTCTTTGTATCCCTTTAATTTTCTTCTTGTGCCTTATTGATCCATGTAGTAGTTGAGCACAGTATTGAAATAGAGCAGGGATAGTGACCAACAGTCCTTCCTCCCTGACTTCAGTTGATGGTTTAAAGCATTTCTTTGTTTAGTATAATGATGGCTGTAGATTTCTTATCTATAGCTTTAATTTTTTTTTTTCAGCTGGTTAGGAATTCAGCCAGAAAATTCAAGGGTGAAGTTCTGCAATTCAAAGCTGTAGGATTATCAGGCAGTCTTTCTTCTTTAGCATTGAGTGGCTGTCCTCATATGAAAAGAGATTGCCTTAGGGGGACTTTATTGAAATGTTTGCAAATGTTTTGTTTATATAGACCAGAAGGACTAGGTAGTGCTATTAGCATCTAGCTTCATAGAGATCAAGAGTGCTAGTAAGCATTATGCCTTGCCCAAGGGAGACCTCCAGCAAGAAAAGAATCAACCAGTTACAATGCCAGTGCTGTGAGGCTGAAAAGCCCTGCTTTAGACACCTCTTACTTAGGAACTGGGAGAAAGACCCAGACCTCCTGACACCATCTCCTTCCTTGATGACCTGTTGTTCTTTCCATCAAGACCTCAGATCACCAGAGCCAGTGCAGTCTCCATTGGTTATTTTCCTTTGCTTTTGCTTCCCTTCCCTCCCTCACTTTTAGAAAGGATCTTAAACTGCAACCAAAGCTTACCTGAAATTCACTATTTAGCCCAAACTGGCTGGTCATACTTCTTCCTCCGCCTGTTGTATACTAGGATTATAAATGCCTGGTTGTTACATTCTTCTGAATTTCAGAGCCATTGAGTTTATAATTCATTTGCTCTGATATCTTGTTAATACAGCACCAAGAAACTCCCATTGTTTTTACATTAATTGCTTTGTCTGAAATTCATTTGGTACCTATTAGCAGTTTTGGCATCAAGTCAAGCGTACCATGAAATATAAGAATATTAAGACAAAGTTCAAACTCTTAAGGAAAATACAGTGTAAAAAGAAAATGGAACCTAATATGGAGAAACCTATGAAAATTATTATCTTGAATAGAGAAAGAAATAATGATCTATCTAAAATTGATGATAGAAAAATTTAAATGTCCAAAAACAGGAAATAGTTGGGTTCATTATAATATTATATGTCAATAATTATGTGCTTATGACATATGATTTGTCGTGAATAGCAGCTCCCTACTTATTAAATTTAAATGTATGATATACCTATGTAGCTATTTTTAAACTAAAATTAAAAGGCATTAAACTACTAGAAGAGTAGGTAGTGTACAATATTTCGTTCTCAATAATGGTGACACAATATTGCTCTAAGCAATGTAGATTATATCAAAACATGTGCCTACTTTTTCTTTTCTTTATGCTAAAAAGTACTTTCATAAGTACTAGAAATATGCATTGGGCAAGAATAACATTTTTTCTTTACGTTTGACAGACAAATAAACCTCAAACAATTATGTTAAGTAATAAGGAAGTCCTGTAGGAGTTTTTGTCATCCTTTAGTCATTGGCCTGAGACGATTACCTGAAATAATCTTTCTGTCTTTTTCCTGGTTTATGTAAGTACATATTTCTCAACTCATAATTCTATTACTAGGCTAAACTCGCTATTGTAACCAGATGAGTCAAAAATTATAATATCATGAAGGAATTTGTTTTTCATTTCTTTAGTATATTAAGCTACCCCTGTCCCCTGAACTGGCATTTCAAATTGACAGGATAAGAGAGGGGAGATTGAATAATCTTATAGGAAGCATTTAAGAACTAGCCCTGGAGTTGGCTCCTTTCTTCATATCTTATTGGCCCAAATAACCCTTACTTCCACAACCTACCTAAAAGGCAATCTGAGAAATGTAGCTAAGACTGTCTCTTACATAGGCTACCAAAACCATGTCACTGGTCATCAACACAGATCAAAAAAGATTTTCCCAGAATTATGACATGTCATTTTATGACATGAAAACTAAGTACTTACATAGACCTAGAACTAGAGAGAAAAATTGTTTCAGGTAATAATCTTACGGCTTTCAGTGTCTGAAGGAAGAGGAAGACAACTCCCACTTTAACAATAAATGTGGATGCATGGTGAAGAGGACTACTGTCACCAACCTGTCATAAGCTGTTCATATATGAGTCGGATTACATTGAGAAGCTGATTAAATGTTTAAAGTATGGCAAAGCTTGAGTCAGAGAGCAATGTAATAAAGCTTGAATTCAAGAAAGCTCATCCTGACTGCAGTGAGGAATGAGGATTGGAGGAAAGCAAAGGTGAGAAGACAGCTAAGAAATTTTAACCTAAGTCCAAAAGAGCAGTGGCCATGTGTGTAAACAATTAAATGATAGACTAGATAGGAAGGATAGTTAACAGGAGCAACATTTGAATTTAGGTGAGTAATCATAAGGGGGATGAGTATATTGACAGTGGAGAATGGTCTCTGATGTGACCTGTCAAGTTTGCTTATGTGTGAACAAAAGAGTTGAGCATTAATATAGAGATTTTGAACAGTTTGTATTGACTTGTGTGTTTAGTGAGATATATGTCTTAATTTTTGGTTGGCAATTTAGGTTATGTGCCCAGTAGGGAGGGTTGAATACTAGAAAAAGAGTGTATATTCAGACTCTTTGGGAAAGCGTTTAAGGTTCGGATTATTAACATTTCCCTTATATTTAAATAGGTTAGTGTATAATATCTGGATCCTTACTGTGCACATTTTCTAAGCCCAAGTAATGATCAAAAGTCTAATTCCATCAGATTTTTGTTACTAATATGATGCAATTACCTAAACTAATGGTCAGAAGTCCTCGTTAATCTAATTCTTTATTAATTAGAAGGTAGTTCTTCTATTGTTAAGAATTGTTTTCGCTATCCTGATTTTTTTTTCCATATAAAATTGAGAATTGTTCTTTCCACATCTTTGAAGAAATGCATTGGAATTTTGATGGAGATTGTATTGAATCAGTAGATTGCTTTTGGTAAGATGGCTACTTTTACTATGTTAATCCTACCAATCCATGAGCATGGGAGAGCTCTTCATTTTCTGAAGTCTTCTTCGATTTTTTTTCTTGAGAGACTTGAAGTTCTTGTCATACAGATCTTTCATTTGTTTGGTTAGATTTACCCCAAGGGATTTTATATTTGTGACTATTGTGAAGGGACTTGTTTCCCTAATTTCTTTCTCCACCCATTTATCATTTGTATAAAGAAAGGCTATTGATTTGTTTGAGTTAATTTTTATCTGGCCACTTTGCTGAAGTTCTTTATTAGCTGTAGAAGTTCTCTGGAAGAATTTTAAAGGTCGCTTATATATGTTATCATATCATCTGCAAATAATTGATACCTTGAATTCTTCTTTGACAATTCGTATCCTCTTGATCTCCCTTTGTTGTCTTATTTCTCTGGCTAGAACTTTAAGTACTCTATTGAATAGATACAAGGAGAGTGGGCATCCTTGTCTATTCCCCGATTTTAGTGGGATTGCTTCAAGTGTCTCAAAAAAACAAAGCAAAACAAACAATAAAAACCATTTTAACGTCTTCAATGAATTTTGTGAAAATGAAGAGAAAGAAAGTTAATCAAGAGAAACTAAATGGACTACAAACAAAAAGGATAATAAACTTGAAACACCAAACAGGGCCCAGAAAGTAGTATCTTTCCATTGTAAAAAGAGGGAAGGAATAAGTATTGGAGATTTTCGAGTTGTAGAATGTGTGATACTCAATAACTATGGAGTGTTACAGAGCCTGAAGAAAAGGCAGCTGATAGTATTAACAGGCTGTACTAGGTGGAGGATATTGACAAGGATATTTCCACTATTAAGAAAGTTTCTAATTCATGTTTTACACAAAACAAACAGGAAAAACAGTTGTGGGAGGGACGTTGATGATATTTATAACTAGGTGGTTGAGGCTATCTGAACAGAATAAAATTAGAGTAAAGAAGGCAATGAAAAACAGATTAAGATTAGTCTATAAAGTAGTCACTAAACTTTAAAAAATGTACAAAGCTTATATAAAATACGTAACATTGAGTATCATATGTATTTTATATAGCCTTTGCAGAATTGGAAGTTTTAAAAATATAAAATAGAAATGATGAAAAATACATATAAAAATAAATGCTTTTAAGGCTTACTACTTTGTTCTTCTGAATCATCTTTTTTTCTTTTCTTAAAGTTCTCTTCTGAAGATAACTTCTCCAAGAACCTGTGTATTGGATCTTAACTAAGTCAAAATGCTTGAAATCAGAAGATCATGAAAAGGTGAGTAGGATTTCTCAATTTACTATTTTTTGATGTGACAGCATAGAAAGTATGTCTGGGTAGTATATTGACATTGTTTACTTGATTCCAGTGTTTGAATAGGAGGGAAAAAAACTATGAGAATGGTCCAGAGATTTCCAAGTTTAAAAGACGCAAAGGATTTTTGAAGAAATTACCTGGAAGATGACAGCAAGGAAAATAGGGAGATAGGAGTCTGCAAAGAAAATGAAATAAACTATAGTTTCCACTCTATGACAATTTATTTTATTTAGATCAGTTGGATTATGTACAGTTAATAGTGAGAGATCTTCATAACTCAAAGTATTTCTTCACATTATTTGATCCCAGTAATTCATCTGAATAAGTAGGTTTTCATCTGTTGATAACTCTTGAAAAAAGGTTTCATGGCATTTCATTGCAGCACAAGTAACCGTAAGGCAAGTTCGTACCAGGATGGTGTGTTCTTGCCTTGACAGACCTGACCGTGTTCTTGTGGGGTGCTGGGGAAGCACTTTGAACCTTGGACCGGCAAAGCCATTGGGTGTTGAGAGCTCAATGAGCTATTCTGTAGGAGCCTGGAAAATAAAAATGTTGAAAGCAGTAAGGACAATGGAAACCTGGCTTGTGAAGTGTCAGAGGGAAGCCAAGACTATATCAGGCCTTTTCCGTGCAGAAGATGTGTTGTCTGCTCAGCTGGAGCTGAAGAATCACCTATGATTGACAAGAGATCAGAACCAATAAAATGAACCTCTGCTTTCCTGGGGCTCAGGCTGATCAGCTGAGGCTGAAGTGTTTGCTATGATTAAGAAGAGACGTGGATTATGAGGAGGAATGTTCTGTCAAGTGTTTCTCTAGGGTCAGTCACAAAGAAGCTGGTTCCAGAAGTGGCCACACTAGTTTCTCATGCTGGCCGCTGAACTTAGGTAGTATGGCTGACCTAGGTAGTTAGTCCTGGTTTTTAAAGGCATAAAGGGGTTATGAAGAACAGCTGAGGTTTGGTACTGCGATGGCAGAGCTGTAGTCCCTAAATAGTACCCAGGAGACACTTTAGGTGAAATGCAGCTCAATTGCAGCAGATGACCCTAACATTTTGGAGTTGACAGTACCATGAGATGACTGCCAAAGACAGCAGCAGGTGTGGAGTGAGCTAGCCTAATCCAAGGAGAGTTTCTGTGTGTATAGAGTCTGAGGGCCGAGCCAAAAAAAGTGACAAGGCCTTTGAAAGGATCAAAGATCATTAGTGGATCCCAGATGTTGGTTACTCAGGTTTTACAGTTGGAACTGGAGCTTGGTTTTGGTTTGTTCAGATGTGACTGTGACCTGGGTTTTCCCTCTGGAACTTTTTCACTCATTTTTTATTTTGTAGTACCCACAAGTGGATTTTAAGAGATTGCATTTTTTAAAATAAATTTTTTTAGTGTTTGAATTTTCAAAAACTGTAGGACTTTTAAGTTTGTAAATGTTTTAGACTATATTATTACATTGTATTATTATATTGTCATTATTAATGTATGATCTTAGAGATGGACAAGAAGGAAAGACTTAACAATGTGTGTGTCAGGTTGACAAAAGCTCAGTTGTATTGGCTAATTGTGTAAGAACTTGAAACAAGCTAGCTTAATCTTGACATGAGGAAACCCTAGCTGAGAAAATGCCTCTTTTAGATTGGTCTGGAAGCGACTTGTAAAGTAGTTTCTATACTAGTCCATTGTGGATGGGACCATCCCTGGCCTGATGGTCCTGGTTTCCATAAGAGGACAGGCTAACCAAGCCATAGGGACAAGCCAGTAAGCAGCGTTCCCCCATTATTTATTAATCAGTTCCTGCCTCCAGTTTCCTGTCCTGTTTGAGTTTGTGTCCTGACTTCTTTCAGTGATGCGATACAGTGTGAAAGTGAAGCCAAATAGACAGTATCCTCCTGAACTTGCTTTTGGTTATGGTGTTTCTTCACCGCAACTCTAACAAGACAGCTGTAAAACTAAAATAGCTGGCAAAATGTTTCATTCACATCCAGCAGATGATTCTTAGGTCCAGAACTCAGTTCTTCAGTACAAGTCACTGTGTGTGTGTGTGTGTGTGTGTGTGTGTGTGTGTGTGTGTGTGTGCATGTGTGTCTTCATGCATGTTAGTTTGTGCTTCCTTATAACATAAAGTCTAAGTCTTCATACAGGAGTGTCTAGAAAAATAAACGTGGACTATTTGTCCTTTTGATGTCTAGCTTCTGAAATCACAAAGTATTATCTTTGCCATACTCACTCATAGGCGCAAGTTCTCGCCTATATTCAATGGAAAGTGTAGAACATCTCCCATATGGGTGAAATGAGTATGAACGAGGGCTATTTGATTGATATTTACAAATGAAGTATGTATTTGGTACTTGGTGGCAGAATATATATTTGGTGGGGCACATGTTTAATCACAGATGTGTGAAAGACTGAAGGAAGGAAGCTCTTTTAAGCCCAGGTGACAGTGTAGTAAGACCACATTTCTGTAGAATACTTACAGAATAATGAAGAATGTTTACAAATGAAAACAATCTAGCTTATAGTAAATGCTTAACAGTTACTGTCGTTTTGCCTTTGTCTTGTTATTCATGTTTTTTAAGGATATGTAGATTTCAATAGCTCTAGCCTATCTTCTATTTGCCAGAATAAAAAGAATGCTAAAGAAATAAGGAAAGTCATTGTGGGTCTTGTAATTTTATGTAAACAAATGTCAAGATTATATCTTACTTACAAACCTGCTAACTCTAGGGGATAGTGTGTAGGTATGTATTTCTCTGTGTGTATCTTACTTCATTACATTATGTTATCTGCTCATCTCAGCACAATTCAGGTGCTGTAAACCTAGAAAAATATTGTATTCTTCTAGTAAAAGTATATGCTAAATTAAAACATCCACTTATTTGGCTTCTGATAATTTTTCTTTTATTTTTTAGATTGTCTTATGTAAAAGCTTGATTTTTAGATTGGTTTGTAAAGGATATGTGCCTATGTACATTCAGATATGTTAAACATGTTCTGTGCTGATACAAATTGAAAGAAACTTTATTTACTCTCTTAGCTCATGTACTGTCTCTCCTGCATTTAAAGTAGTGTAAAACATTCTGAATTAAATTTAGAAGAAAAGTTTAAAAGTCCAGTGTCAGTTTTCAATGCCAAGTTTATTATTGCATTCAATCTTTCTGCTACCTCAGAGATATTCTAAGAAGTTTGAACTAGGCTTGCAATTAAATAGGTTGTTGTTTTTATTCATTTTGGCCAAATCTCAAGATCACAGACCTGAAGGGCCTTCTCATACACTTACTGAAACCTTAAATCCAAATAAAAAGTGGGTGACCACTTCTATGACATTTGTGCCACTCTTACACCAGTGTATGTTTCAGATAAGTTGCTGTTGGGTAATACTGAGAAATACTGAGAATACTTTTCCTTTAGTACCATGCTGTGTACATTCAATACCAGGAACACTAGTCAGTAGAGGTAAAGCTTCTAGTTAGGCAATAGCTTAACTTGTAAATGTTTGATAACATAAGTTAAATGTTGTCCTTTTTGTCACTTAACATCAGTTTATGGACAGCAACCAATAGCTTTGACAATACTCTGTCTTATTGTGTGGTTTTCATGAGATCCCTTTGGCCAGTGACTCAACAAGATAAACCCATTCCTGGCACTAGAGGTTTTACTTGTGGCATTAGATTAATCTCATTTGTCCCCTATACCACAATGTTCTGAGCAGTACCTGAAAGTGCTAGATTATATATGTCCTGTTGAGTCTGACCATCTCATGGTTGCTGAATTGAGACTAGCTGTGGACCTCTATCTCTAACAGCCTCAAAAGGATACTTTGATGCATAGAGCTGCACTTTTATATATCCATAAGAATAAGTATTTAGAAGGCACTTATAAGTTATTTTAACTTCTCAAAATGATGGTAATGGGTTCTCCTGTAGGAATTATGAACACACCAGCCACAAATTCTTGATTGGGTTTATAGTATCTATTGCATGGGCCTTAGGTCGAATTAGACAGCTATTGGTTACTCCCAAGATATAAGTACAACACATCTCTAGGTCTGTCATTGTTGTCGTTTATAGATCTGGTTCGAAGTCTTTGCCTGTGAATACTTGGTCTCTGGTTGGTGGAGATGTTTAGATAGATTTAGGAGATTTGACCTTGCCAGAGAGTGTTTGTCACTTGGAAGATTTGATGTTTCAGAAGCCTTAGGGCATTCTCTTTGTTCTCTGCTTCCTTTTTATAAGCTAAGAGATGATTTCCCCTCTTGCTGCTCCAGCCTTCATGCCTGCTTGCTGCCAAGCTTCCCTGTCATGATGATGATGGACTCCGCCTCTCTGGAGACAGAAACCCAAACTAACGTTTCCTGTTATTAGTTGTACATGTCTAATCACAGCAACAGGAAATGGAACTAATACAACAGACTTTACAGATTGGTAGGACTATTGGTGTCTGTAATCTCTTGGTGGCTTACATAGCTAGCACCTGACTCTGAGACCAACTCCTCATGCAAGAAGCTTCCAGGGCAGTACCAGCTTGACTTCTTTTAGCCCTGTTAGCAAATTGTCTTGTCTTCAGCAATAGAGCTTACCTGAATGTTCTACCAAATAGGCAGGAGCATTGGCAAAAAAACCCCTGTATTTTTCAGAACTCACTTAAACCATCTAACCAACAGTTTTCTTATAGCTGTTTGTTGTTGTTGTTGTTGTTGTTGTTGTTGTTGTTAGATAGCCTACAACTAGAAGGAAGCAGTATCCCACTGTCTGGAGTAACTCCTAAAATTGTATACTCGTGTGTGCGTGTGTGTGTGTGTGTGTGTGTGTGTGTGTGCATGTGCATAGGATTGCCAATAGCTAGAATTCCTTAGTATTACCTCTCTTCCTCTGTATTAACCCTTCCCCAGTTATGTTCCCTTACCCCATCGTTCCCTTTTCTCCTTTATAGCACCTTTGTCCTATGAGACTCTTCTTGTGCCCCTTCTACCCTTCACCTAATGGTCCCTTTCTACTATCCTGAATTCTAGGGTTACTGGAATGTGGTGGTTTGAATGAGAATGGCCTCATAGACCATATGTTTGAATGCTTGGTCCCTAGTTTGCGGAACTGATTGGTAAGGATTGGGAGGTGTGATTTTCTTGGAGAAGGTATATCACTAGAGGGAGGCTTTGAGTTTCAAAAGCCCATGCCATTCCCAGTTAGCTCTTTCTCTCTGCCTCATCTTGCAGACCAGTATGTAAGCTCTCAGCTACTGCTCCAGTGCTATGACTGACTGACTGACTGACTGACTGACTGACTGACTGACTGCCTGCCTGCCTGCCTGCCTGCCTGCTGCCATGCTCCCTTACCATGGTGGTCATGGATGATAAACTGCTGAAACTGTAGGCCCTAATAAACTCTGTGTATGTTGTTGCCTTGGTCATGATGTCTTATCACAGCAATAGAAAAGCAACTAAGACAGCAAGGTTACATTAAAACCTAAAGGTTCATATTTTGAATTTATACATAATAGAGAATGTGACATGTTCCTTTTGGCTATAGCTTATTTTATACAGTATATTTTCTGATTCTATTTGTTTTCCAAAAAAAATTATCATCTCAATTTCTTCAAAGCTAAATATAATTCTTTTGTGTTTATGTACTTCATTTTCATTATTTGAAAGTTCATTACTTGGTGAACACCTAATGTGCTTACTTTCATTAAATATTGTGAATAGAGCAGAAGTAAACGTGACCAAGCAAGTATCTCAGTAGTAGGATATCATGTCCTTTGGAATCCTGCCAAAGAGTGGAATAGCTCTGTCATGTGGCTCTCTTTCTAGCTTTTGGAAGAACCTCCACACTGATTTCCATAGTGACCACACACACCAGTGTGTACTGCCAGCATCCATGAACACTAATGTTTACTTTTAAGATCTTGTCTTTACATTCATTTTCTGTGGTTTTATTATAGGAACATAAAAATAGTCTTTTCATCTATTGTAATTTAGGACTCATTGAGATTCTTGAATGTTTGAATACAAGGATTTTTTTTTAAAGGATATAAAGATGTTGCTATTGTTGTCTGCTTCCTTCTAGTCCTCCTTGAATTCTCATTCAGGCATATGTAAGGACTCTTCATATTGTTTTACATGCTTCTTAGTTCAAAAGACTATTTGGTGAGAGGATCTATTATGTTTTCATTGTGGTTCTCTTACTGACTTTCAGCTATACTATAATAGCTAGCTCCTCATGCTATTGGCTAGATTTTGTTCTTTTGCGTTAAGGTTTATCTTCTGTGATTTTAGAATGGTGATTTTCATGTTAGAGTCTATATTCTTTTAGGCTATTTGCCTATTGTTGAAACATATTAGTCATCTTATATGTTTAGAATATTAATCACTAATACTAACATATTAGGCATATGTTGAAACATATTAGTCATCTTATATATATATATATAGAATATTAATCATTAATACTAACATCTTAGGCATAGACCTGTCAAAAATTTATTATTATACACATAGTATCCTATATTTTATAAAAAGTGATTTTATATTAGTTTATGTATCTTTCTGTGAACTTGATATTTGAAAATATTTTGATATTTGTAATTAAAGTAGAATTTTGAAGAGAATGTATTTTTTTTAATGCTCAAGAACATAAAGTATTATAAAATTCTATTACTGTAGGACCATTTTGAATACTTAGCTCACGACTTTATAGCCTGAAGAAGTAAGGGATATTCAGACAGTAGAGTTCAGTGAGAAAAATTGGAATTATAGCTTTTTAGACAGCGTTTTTCGTTTTGTTCTGTTTTTTCCTATACAAGCCCAAAGTTTCACAAGCAATTTCCCCTGTGTTTTCTATAGGGAAAGAGCCAGGCTAGGATAGGGGAACTGCGACTAAGCACAAATGCTTAGTCTATAGACACCTACTGTTAGAAGTTACCTTTTGACTCAGGTACTTTCGAGGAGATTACTTGATCTGTCAGTTAACTATTACAATAGTGCTATTGAAAGATTGCTTGGCATGATAAATTCATATATTTGAAGCACTTATATTACAATAAACTATGTGTTCAGTATTCTCACTATCACTTTATGTGGTCATGCTTATTACATTACATGGATAATGCTTTCTGGGTTCAGCACTGTAGATGGTCTATACTTTTAGATAACTCAATTCTCAAGCTTAACTGATTTAGCAAATATTTCATCTTGTTTAAAATTTTAAAAGCCTTAAAAATTTTGAATTAACATCAAATATTCCAGCCTTTATTAATCTCATATTTGGTATTCTAATTTTTCTTGGTGACAATTTAGAGAGAATTTTCTCGTAGTTTACCTGGAATCTTAGTAATTCTCCAGTTGTACTCATTTTACAAGAAATATAAATATGTTATTCCTTAGGAAAGGCTAAATTTCAAATTGATTTTGAAATTTTGCCAGAATAGGTGGACCAAAACACAAGTAGATGTGTCCTAAAAGATATCTGTCATAGGCAATGCATATTCAATTTAATTGTAATGCTAATGCAATATTCTAGCAAACATTACTTTAGCGTGTATTTTTCCTTCTCTTTAAAGATTTATTGAGGGTTTTTTTGCCCTTGTCTTAAATATGTTCCCATGTAATTTTTTTAAGAAAATAAAACAACCACAGCATCAAAGTTTCATAGGGTTAATCCAAAGCTGGATAAGAGCCCAAGACAAGACACAAGAATCAGAGACATACACTCAGGAGTCACATAAAAGTACTAGCCTGAAAGCCTTAGTATATACACAGAGGACATGGTGCAGACCAACATAGGCCCTGTGCTAATTGGTTCCGTCTCCATGAGTTCATATGAACTTTGCTGTCTTCTCCCAATGTCCCGTCTGGTTCCCACACTGCTTCTACCCTGTATTCCTTAAGGGTCCCGTAGCTCTCAGGGGAGAGAATTGATGGAGACATCTCATTTAGAGCTGTGTGTTCCAAGGTCAGTCAGGTGGTCTGTTCTTCCCCCCCCCTTTTTCTTTCCCTCCCTTTATGTCTGTGTGTGGAGGCACACGTACACATGTGCATGTATGTGTGGGTGTGTATAAAATGTGGTGGGTCTCTATATTTGTTCTCATCTGCTGCAAGGGGAATCCTCCAGAAAATGGTCGAATAAGGCACAGGTCTATGAGTATAGCAGAATACCATTAGGTTTCCTTTTATTGTTAACTTAATAAAAAAAAAAAAAGATCAGTAGTTTTGGGGTTTATTCTAGGTCTCTAGTCTGTCTAGTCTTTGGTTTTTGGTCGTTTGGGCAGTGTTGGATATGGGGTCTGTCTCCCGGAGTGGGCTTTATGCCAGATGACATTGTGGGTTACTCACACAAGCGTTGTGCTTCCATTGCTCTAGCATATTTGTACGCAGCACAGATGGTAGATCAAGAGGTATAAGGCTAGGTTGGTGTTTATGCGTCTCTGTTGGTAGCCTGCAGAATACCTTTCCTGTACCAAAAGCACTAGAACACAGGTAAAGGTTCTTAATAGCCACCAACTGTACCTGTCCATAGTCAGTGTGAATGATGTGGGTATTGTCTTCAACAGTGGCTATTTGCTGTCAGTTTGTAGACAGCAACCTATTGTCTTGCCAACAGCCTAAGTTGTTTGGGCCTTTGTATGTGGGACCCCTTTGACCAACAACGCAGTTGGATATAACCTAGTCTTGGTACTAGTAGCTTCATTTGATTACAAGAAATGGTCAAATGGAACTCCATCTACCTCATTATTTGGAAACTTCATCAGGATTGCCTTCATATATTTTAGGGAAGTCTCTACTACACTAGTTTTCCTTGCCCCCACTCAATTCTGCCTGCCTCTTCCCACATTCCTTTCCTCAGCCCCATGTTTAATTTGCATTTCCCTGATGCTAAGGATGTTGAACATGCCTTAAAGTGTTTTCCCTGCATTTGAGGTTTTTTTATGAAGAATTCTGTTTAGATCTATATCCTATTTTTTTTTATTGAATTATTGGGCTCTCTCTCTCTCTCTCTCTCTCTCTCTCTCTCTCTCTCTCTCTCTCCATATATATATATATATATATATATATATATATATATAGTTTTTTCTTTTTATATTTTAGATATTAGTCCTCTCAGGTGTGAAATTGGTTAAAAAAAAATCTCATTTCATCGTCTCCTCTTTGTCTAAATGACAGCATTCCTTTCTAACAAAAATGTTTCATTTTTATGAGGTTCCACTAATTGTTGTTCTTAGTGCCTGTGCTAATGGTTGTCTGTTCAGAAAGTCTCCTCCTGTGGCAGTGAGTCCAAGGTTATTCCTGACTTTCTCTTCTGTCATGTTCAATTTGTCTGGTTTTATGTTGAGGTCTTTAATCTATTTGGAATTGAGTTTTGTGCAGGGTGAAGAATGTGGATTTATTTACATTCTACATTCAGACATCCACTTTGACCAGCACAATTTGTTGAAGATACTGTGATTTTCCTACTGTTTATTTCTAGCTTTTATTAAAAAAAAAATCAGATGTCCATAGGTGTGTAGGTTTATGTCTGGGTCTTCAATTCAATTTCTATGATCAACATGTTTCTTTTTATGCCAATGCCACAGTGGTTTTATTGCTATAGTTTTGTAGTACAGCTTGAAAGGAGGAATGGTGAGACCTCCAGCTGTTCTTTATTGTTCAGAATTACTTTAGCTATCCTGGGTTTTTTATGTTTCCATATAAAGCTAAGAATTGTCCTTTGAGGTCTATGAAGAGTTGTATTGGAATATTGATGGGGATTGCCTTGACTCTTTAGATTGCTTTTGGTAGGATAGCCTTTTTTTTACTACATTAATCCTACTTATCCATTCTCATGGAGGATCTTTAGTTCTAATATTTTCTTCAGTTTTTTTCTTCAGAGACTTATATAGTTTTTATTGAACAAGTCTTTCATTTGCTTCTTAAAATTACATCAAGATATTTTATACTCTATGAGGCCATTGTGAAAGGTGTTCTTTCTCAGTCTCTTTGTCATTTGTATACATGAGGGACAGTCACTGCCCCCCTCTGGGTCCACCCTCCCACAGATCCTCATCCCATTCCTCCACCCCCCTGTCTCCAAAAGGATGCCTTCCCCTCAGACCTTCCCAGTCCCTGGAGCCTCAATGGTTAGAGGTGGCTTCTCCCACAGAGGCCAGACCAGGCAGCCCTCTTCTGCTGTATATGTCAGGGGCCTCAGATCAGCTGGTGTATGCTGACTGACTGGTGGCTTAGTGGAGTCAGAGGGCTACAGATTTTTGTGAGTAGATTTTGGTATCTAACTATGTTGCTGAAAGTGTTTATAAACTGTAAAAAAATTTTCTTTTGTCAAAGGCTTTTTCTGCATCAGATAAGATGTTCTTTTGACTTTTTTTTTGTATGTTTCTTTATATAGTGGAATTTTTAGAATCACTGTTATATACTATCATATCATCTGCAGATAACAATTCTTTTACTTCCTTTCAATTTGTATGCCTCTGATCTCCTTCAGTTTTCTTATACTTCTAGCGAAGATGTCAAGTAGAAAATTGAATAGGTATGGAGAGAGTAAACTGATTTTAATGGAATTGCATTGAATTTCTCTTTTGTTAAGTTGATGTTGGCTATGAGCTTGCTGTCAAATATGGCCTCTATTATGTTTTGGTATGTTGCTTGCATCCCTGATCTGTGTAAGACTATTGTCATGAACGGATACTCAATTTTCTCAGAGGCCTTTTCTGCGTCAAATGAGATGATCTTATGAATTTTTTAATTGGATATTTTCTTTGTTTACATTTCAAATGTTATCCCCTTTCCCAGTTGACCCCCTGGAAACCCTCCATCCCATCCTCCCTCCCCCGCCTCCATGAGGGTGCTCACCCACCCACTCCTGCCTCCCCGCCCTGGCATTACCCCACAATGGGGCATAGAGCCTTCACAGGACCAAGGGCCTCTCCTCCCATTGATACCTGACAAGGCCATCCTCTGCTACATATGCAGCTGGAGCTATGTGTCAATCCATATGTACTCTTTGGTTAGTGGTTTAGTCCCTGGGAGCTCTGGGGATATGGAGGATCTGGTTGGCTGATATTGTTGTTCTTCCTATGGGGTTGCAAACCCCCTCACCTCCTTCAGTCCCTTCTCTAACTCCTCCTTTGCCAACCCCATACTCAGTCCAATGATTGGCTTTGAGCATCAACCTCTGTATTTGTCAAACTCTGGCAGAGCCTCTCAGGAGACAGCTATAGCATGCTCCTGACAGCATGCACTTCTTGGCATCCACAATAGTGTCTGGGTTTGGTGACTGTATATGGGATGGATCCACAGGTGGGGCAATCTCTGAATGGCCTTTCCTTCAGTCTCTGTTCCACAATTTATCTCTGTATTTCCTCCTGTGAGTATTTTGTTCCCCATTCTAAGAAGGACCACTTTGGTCTGTCTTAACATCCACACTTTGGTTTTCCTTCTTGAGCTTCATGTGGTCCATGAATAGTTTGTTTATATACTGAATGATATTTATTTATTTATTGCTGTTCATATACTGTCCTGGCTGTTATTGATTGTGTTTTCAGATGGCGTCTAGGCATCTGTTTCCATAGCCTATTCAGCTGGTGTTTAAAATCTATTTTTACCTATTGTTTAAATATTTGTTTCTCTAGCAGTTACCTATCATGGATAACATAACAATTAACATTTGAAAGTGATAATTCTCCAGCTAATTTTAAAAGCTATAATTTATACATTATACCATAATGAAATCCAAAAGACACACACTTGAGAAATCAAATACCTGATACAGAGTTTTAGTCAGCATTTACAAATAGTTCCTAAAAAGGAATAATAGCTATCCTAGCGAAAAAGTTGGAAATGGTTGTAAATAATTAGATTTACAACAATGTTTCTGTGTGTGTGTGTGTCTGTGTGTGTGTCTGTGTGTGTATGTGTGTATTTCTGTATGCACATGTATATGTGTGTCACAGAGACAGAAAACAGTATTGGATTAACTGAAGCTAAAATTGTAAGTGGTATGAGCTGGAAAACAAACTCTGGTTCTTAACAATTAATTGTTGAGCCACCTTTTCAACCCTTCTATAAAAGTTTTAAAACAGCAAAGAAGCACAGGCAACATTGGTAGGGGAATGCCAATTAAAACCATAACAGTCTCTAAAGTCTTTACAATTAAAAGATAATAACAATTGTTCATGAAGATGTAGAGGAACCGGAATCCTGAAATTTAAGTGTTAGGTATATAGTTTCTTCTCAAATTTCCTAAAATTAGTACATATGATATTACTTAATAATTGTACTGCTGAGTAGCTATCTTATAGAAAGCAAAACAACTTTTCACAAAAAGAAACTTATACGTAGCATTTATAGAAGCATTACTTGATGATGACGACGATGATGATGATAACAATGGCAAAAACCCAAACTGTAAGAAATTATTAGATGAACCAAATATCATCTGTGCAAAATTAGAATATTATCAGTGAAAGTAATGAAGTAAAGACACATGTTACAATATTAAACTCCAAAATTAAGTGAAATGAGTTAGACCCAAAAGACCACATGTTATACAATTTTTTAAATAGTTTTTTTTTATTTTATATGTACAGGGTTTTGACTGCACGTGTGTCTGTGCATCACATGTGTACATTGCACATGGATGTCAGGAGGAGGCATTGGATCCTGGGGAACTGCAGTTACAAATGGTTTTGAGCCCTCATGTGGGTACTAGGAACTGAACCAGGGTTCTTTAGAAGAGCAGTAGCAAGTGCTGCTGCTAACCAATCTCGCAAGACATGATATTACACAACTCTTAATGAAATATCCACATAGGCAAATATTTATGAAAAACAGTATCTTAGGTGATTGAATAGTTGAGAACAGGTTGGGTCATGGGGGAAAAGGAATTGATTGGTAATGGGTGCTAGTTGTTATTAAAGATTAATTTTTATTAGATATGTATGTATATATGTACACCAAGTATGTGCAGGTATTCACACAGGCCAGAAGGAGGGAATCGAGTCCCCTGGTGCTGGAGGTAGAGATAGGGGCTGTGAGCCCCTAGTGTGGATGCTGGAAACCATACTTGTATTCTCTGCAAGAGCACCAAGCACCCTTGAGCACTGAGCCATGTTTTCAGCCCCTTGACATGTTTTGTTTTGTTTAATTATTGAATTATAAACTTTGAATTGGGTAAGTGACAGAATATAGGCTACACTTGAATAAATATTTGAAAAATAATTTAGACATCATCTTAATTAATATACAGAAGATGTTGAGTGTTGCTTTATCAGTAAAATTTGTCTGGAATGCTTAGGACAGATTTTGTGTGTTAAAAAATATCTAAAACTCTTATGGAGAGTCAGTATACTATAGAAATTAATTTTTAATTGTTTGATTTTTTTATCTGAAATCCTGGGAAGATTGCTGAAATTCTCTTTGCCTCATATTCAAAACAGGCATAAAAATAGCATTGTCATTCTCCTTTGAGATTAAAATGAAACGTTTTCACTGTTTATAGCAGAATAAGGTACACTGAACTCACTAACAATCCTCAAAACAAGAAATTAACAAATGATTTCTCTATACACATACTGCGGCAAAACTGGATGTTAACTTCTTATCTATTTTATTTTGCTTTTAGATAGAGTCGTACTACATAGCCCAAGTTGAGTTGAATTCAGTATCTTCATGCTTTTGCTTTCTGAGTGATGAGTTTAAAATGTGTGTCATCCATGTTAACAATTAGAGTTAGTAGTAAATGCAAATATATTCGCCAGTTCAAGTGGGAGATCACGTGCTTAAACACAAGAATGATTTCCATAAGGCAAAATTCCCAGTGGGTAAAGCACAACTTGCTTGCTATATTCTATAAGTAAAAAGGAAACAGCTCTAGAACATTGACTGATTATGAAAGTAAAAAAGGAGCATAGATCATAAACTATCTGAACCCCAACTGTAACTCAAAAGGTAAGGGTTTGTATGACTAGAGAAGTAAGCTTTCCACTCTATATTAGAAGCAAACTCCGAAAGAAACCATATAATAGTGAGAATAGGGCAACTTTCTACATGCTAATGTAATCTGGTCTAGTAGAACATCAGGTAGATCTAGATCCTTAAATATTTAACAGATGACTGGGGTAGGGAGCTGGTGACAGAACTTGGGCTTCCTAAGCTTTCTGAACCTAGATTGGAAGTTGTTTTCTTTTTCTAAATTCAGCAATAAAGACTGACAAGCCGTAAGTAGAATATAATGAGAAATAAATTTAAGTGAATGACAAAGTATGTGATGATAACAAACATTTAAAACTACACATTTTTAAAACAAAAAGTAGCACTTAAAACTGCTTCTACAATTGCTGTGACACAAGAAGTTAAGACAGCTACTTTTGTTAATCATTTAGCAAAAAAATAGTTACTAATGTGTTGAATATACCAGAGGATTTAGATAGGCATTTGGAAGAAGGGATTGATGTTCTTTATCCTATTCAAATTACTAGAAAGAGGTTCAGAATTTAAGGGTAAGGAGCCGTCTTAAGTGTCATGCCAAATGCCATTGGATTCATGTTAGTTCTACAATTTACAGTGGTAATTAGGAAAAGTTTAATGACATGTGCAGTGTATTTGACATAATTCTAACACCTCTTGGGATGTTTTAAGGATACATAGGGAGCTTATGAATTTCAAGAATGCTGCTCTGGTGAGCATTGATGTGGTAGATAATGCAGATAAAATTACCCATGGCCTGAGGTTAGTATTTCCATTTTGGTCAAGTTTCAAAAATGGCGGTGTTGTTAATGAAATAAAAAGGGGGAGAGGCAGAGAGCCTTTGAGGCTGCTTGGCAAGAATCTGACATGAGCCAAGGACAAGGAAATGGGCTGCTTGGCAGGCATATGACATTGGCCAAGGACAAGGAATTAGGCTCCAGGCAGGAATCTGACATTAGGCTACAACAAAGAAGTAATCTCAGGCAGGAACCTAAATGTTAGACTAGAACAAAGAAGCAATTTCAGACAGGAATCTAAATTTTAGGCTAGAACTATGAAGTAGGCTTCAGACATAAAAATGACCTTGGGCTACCACAGGGAAATAGGCTCAGATACTTTGGTCATCCTGATAAGCCCTTAGAAACAGTGATCACAGGAGTTTTCAGGTAATTGGGTTTAATGCCTTGCTTTTGCATTTTTGTTTATTGTATTGCTTGTTCCTTGACTATTTGCATCTATTGTATTGCTAGACCCTCAACCTAGAACAGACCTTAATACATGCATGTAATTAAAATGGTATAAAAGCATAAAGGAGGAGGGGGGGATAAGGGTTTCTAGGGAGGGGAAATGGGGAAAGGGGATGACATCTGTATTGTAAATAAATAAAATATCTAATAAAAAATAAATTAAAAAAACTATTTTTGAGAAGTACTAAAAACCATGATTTGCAAAGAAGTTTGAGTCATCATTCTTCACACTTGTTGTGTACTGTGTTGAAGCTCTGTGACAGTGTTCATGTTGCAACAAGTAGAAATGTCGTTTTAGGAAGTTGTTTTTAGAAAAATTAGTGAATGGAATGCTTAACATTTTGGTATAATTTTTAAAAATGAAGACTAGCTGGGCAGTGGGAGCACGACCTTAGTCCCAGCACTTGAGAAACAGGGACAGGCAGATCTTTGTGAATTCCAGGACAGCCATGGTGAAACCCCCTTCGGGGGAGGAGGAATGGGATGAAGAACTGTGGGAAGGGGAACTGGAGGTGGGGTGAACAACAACTGAAATGTAAATAAATAAAATAATTTATTAAAAATAATTTTTTTAAAAAGGTAGGAAGAGAAAAAACTTACTGATCTAAGCGTATAAGGTTAGAGTAATAAATGAGAAGGAAACTGCAGCCAGCTGTTAAACAGAAAATAGGAAGAAAAAGAAGCAGCAGCAGCGAGGAGGAAGAGGAAGAAAAAATACAATTTGGGGGAAGTGTTAACTTAGTTTTGTTTGTTTATAATTAGCTATTTTCTACAAATGACTTCAGTTTTTTTCAAACATTTCCTCTTAAGAGACTTTTTGTTTTCTAAGCTTTAAAACTTTCGTATACACATCTCCTGGCTCTTCTCCATAGTTATTTGTTACTACTCTAATTGGCGACATGAACCTGGGAGAGCTGGGCTTAAGAATAAATTGGGCTAAATTCTCATGCAATAACCAGCTGTATTCAGAGCATCAGACAACTTATACTCTGATGCCTAAGAAGAATTACTTCAGTAAATTGTATAGTCACAAGGACAAGCCACACTTGGCAAAAATATGTTTTTTTTATAGATGCATATAAGCAAAATAAAGCAGCAATTGTATTGAATAATCTAAAGTGAATGCACTACTATCTACTACATCTGGAAGGGGCACAAAAGCACGTTCCATGAATAATTTTGTATTTATAGAGCTGAAGTCATAGGACTCTTGTTCTGTTCCCTTGGCATTTTCTCAAAGCAATGAGAATTCTCCTCACACAGTTTCATTCATAGATCTTGTTCTCACAACTACCCAGACTTTTTATGTAGAGAACCCTGGTGAGTAGCAAAGAAAAGCAGTATGCTTGCTTTCAGGGTCCAGATTAATTATGTCTATCTTATGATTTGTAAAGCTACTTTTCTATAGGCTATTTTATCAGAATTAGTCAATCACATTATATCCTGAAAATTGTATGTGGATAAAGATATTTTGGCAGGAAGGAAACAGCTTTTATTAAAATAGCAAAATTAAAATGGGAGATACAAAATGATGTGACAGTATAAATTACTATCCATGGATAGACTGATTATCAAAATAAATTGTTCTTTGCCTTAGGAAAGTTGTAGTCATTTGTAGTTTATAAATTTAATAATGAATATCTTATCCTAAAAGATATTCCTTTATCCTTTTTAAATTTAAATTCCTTTTTAAATTTTCTTTTATATTTCAGTTACTTAGAACATCACTTATCTAAGCTTTCATTTTCTTAAAGATACAAAAATGATTTTTTCTAACTTTTTCTTGTTTCCTTAATGAACTCAGCAGTTCTTTGTATAGACCAACTCATCTTTTCCTCTGTTTGGAAAAGCATTCTAAAACAGGGCTGTGGTAACATTTAATCCTTATAAGAGGCAGCCTAGCCTAAACAGTTCCAAGACATCCAGAGCTACACAGAAAAACCCTGTAAATGTTGCTTTTATTTCCACAGAGGAAGAGATAAAATGAGAGCTGTACCGAAGCTAAATGCATACAGGGCTTGGGCTAAGCCCAAAGCTTCTCTTTCTCTATTCTAACTACCAGTAGCTTCTTACCTCTGTACAATCTAGTCTTCCAAACTGGCTGATTCAGTCTGGCTTTTCTCGGCTTCTGACTGAATTGCTGTCTGGTTTTATACTAACTTTAGCAATATGTTTTCCTTTTCTGGCTCCTTCTCATACTCTGGCTAGTTCTGTCTTCACCTGGGACTGGTTTGTTCTCTCTGCAACCTGTCCTACTACAACTGCCATACACAGATAACACCCACCACACATCAAGCCACACTTTTTTCTCTCTCACTGCTCTTAAGTAGCCTCTCTTCATCTACTGTTCTTATGTTCTATCTCTGACTCATTCTGTCAAATCTTCTCTCATTGATCATTTTGTCTGCTCCTCAATTAGACTTCACTTTTAAACATGGCTGCTTCCTTCGCAAACTAATCTTACCTTCACTGTTAAAATTACAGGTGTGTACTAAGAGTATGTCTATATTCCAGCCAGAAGGATTAAAGGTCTGTGCTAAGGGTGTATCTGTATTCTAGCCAGATCATTCTATATTTCAGGGTGGGTCTGCATTCCTGCCTTATCATGCCATGTCCTAGAAGGTCTTTGGATGTGATCCCTTACCCAAACAGCCATGCTACTGGATTAAAATTCCCCTGCAAAACCCTGTCTCAAAAAACAAAAACAAGAAGCAAATAAAACCAAAACAAAAATCATGGCTTCTAGAAGTAAAATACAATAGATAAATGGACTGTAATTATGTTTAAAAGTGGTAAATATGAAGAGTCTTTATAAAGTATGAAGTGAAACACAAAGTTCATTCTGAGCAGTTTTCATTAATCTAAAGGTGATAGTTTATTTTACTTTTCACTGTAACTTTCTTACAATATATATATATGATGTGAAAATAAGAAAGGCTACTTAACTGTGCAAAATCAAAAATTACCAAAATGGCCAGATTAAGTGGGCAATGAAACCAGATATATTTTAATGAGAGCCAGTGATACTCAGCTTTTTTGTCCTGCCAAGGCCTCTTTTCTGTATTTTTCACCTCCAATTTTAGCAACTTGAAATTCACATTTGTAGGCATAAAATATTCAGTGTGGAAATGTTTATAAAAGTATTTAAAAAACTGAGGAGTTTGAACTTTGTTATAGTAGCTTTTTAAAGTTTTAATACTAGCAAATGAGAGTTCAGAAAGCTGTGGAAATTCAAGTGAGACATGGATACATTGTGAGAATTTTCAAAATGTAGAAGGTAAAAGCAAGATAAGTGTCTGTTCAACATTGTTTATACCCTGGTTACTGAATACAACTTTAGAGTCTTAAAAACGAGGAAGTCAGAAATGATTCTGACCTGTTTATTTCGATAGTTTTTATTTTCTTAGCTCAGGCTATACAGCAAATATCAAGATAATATTGGGGAATGTTTTATATTTGTTTATTCTGCGTTAAGTATGTGATAATACTCATTTTGAATTGTCCACCTGTAAACTGAAATGGGCCCCTAATAATTAAATGTAAGGCACTAAGCCAAGAAACACATTTTAATAGATATGTTTTTTTTTTTTTATTATTATGGCTTTTTTTTTTTTGCTTTTTTTTTTTTTTTTAATTTTTTTATTGGATGTTTTATTTACATTTCATATGTTGTCCCCTTACCCCATCCCCCACCCACTCAGGAACCCCCAATCCCCTCACCCCTCCTCCTTCTTCTCTGTGGATGTAACCTCTATCTACCCCCCCACTCCCACCTCCCCACCCTCAAAATCCCACCCCCTGGGGCGTCCAGCCTTCATGAGGTCAAGGATCTCATCTTCCACCTGTGCCCAGCAGGGCCCTCCACTCTTATATTCAGCTAAGGCCCTGGATCCCTCCATAAGTGCTCCCAGGCTGGTGGTTTAGACCCTGGGAGCTGTGGTTGGTTGGTATTGTTGCTCTCCTCATGGGGCCACAAATCCTTTCAGCTCCTTCAGTCTTCACTCTAACTCCTCCATTGAGAACCCCATGATCACTTCAATGGCTAGTTGTGAGCATCTGCCTCTGAATATGTCAGACTCTTGAAGACCTCTGAGGAGACATCCATATCAGGCTCTTATCAGCATGCACTTCCTGACTTCCACATCAGCATCTACCTTTGGTGACTGCACATGGGATGGATACTCAGGTGGAAAGGTCTTCAGACGGCCCCTCCTTCAGTTTTTGTCCCTCGCTTTGTCTCCATATTTGCTCCCTTGAGTATTTTGTTGCTCCTTCTAAGAAGGACCGAATCACCCCCACTTGGTCTTCCTTCTTTATGGACTTCATGTGGCCTGTGAGTTGCATCTTGGGCATTTTAAGGTTCTGGGCTAATATCCAATAATCAGTGAGTGAATACCATGTGTGTTCTTTTGTGATTGGCTTACCTCACTCAGTATGATAATTTCTAGTTCCATCCATTTACCTAGGAACCTCTCAAATTCATTGTTTTTAATAGCTGAGTAATACTCCATTGTGTAAATATACCACATTTTTTTAATCCATTCCTCAGTTGAAGGACATCTGGGTTCTTTCCAGCTCCTGGCTATTATAAATAAGGCTGCTATGAACATAGTTGAGCATATGTCCTTATTATATGTTCGAGCACCTTCTGGGTATATGCCTAGGAGTGGTATAGCTGGATCCTCGGGTAATGCTATGTCCAATTTTCTGAGGAACCGCCAGACTGATTTCCAAAGTGGTTGCACCATCTTGCAGTCCCACCAACAATGGAGGAGTGTTCCTCTTTCTCCACACCCTCGCCAGCATCTACTATCACCTGAGTTTTTAATCTTAGCCATTCTGACTGGTGTGAGATGGAATCTCAGGGTTGTTTTGATTTGCATTTCCCTGACGACTAAGGATGCTGAACATTTCTTTAGATGCTTCTCGGCCATTCGAGTTTCTTCTGTTGAAAATTCTTTGTTAAGCTCTATACCCCATTTTTTAATAGGGTAATTTGGTTGCCTGGAGTCTAATTTCTTGAGTTCTTTGTATATATTGGATATTAGCCCTCTATCAGATGAAGGATTGGTAAAGATCTTTTCCCAATTTGTTGGTTGTCGTTTTGTCCTATTGACAGTGTCCTTTGCCTTACAGAAACTTTGCAATTTTATGAAGTCCCATTTATCAATTCTCGATCTTAGAGCATATGCCATTGGAGTTCTGTTCAGGAACTTTTCCCCTGTGCCCAAGTATTCGAGGCTTTTCCCCACCTTCTCTTCTATTAGTTTCAGTGTATCTGGTTTTATGTGGAGGTCCTTTATCCACTTAGATTTGAGCTTTGTACAAGGGGATAAGAATGGATCAATTTTCATTCTTCTACATGTTGTCTTCCAGTTGAACCAGCACCATTTGTTGAAAATGCTGTCCTTTTTCCACTGGACAGTTTTAGCTCCTTTGTCAAAGATCAAGTGACCATAGGAGTGTGGGTTCATTTCTGGGTCTTCAATTCTATTCCATTGATCTTCCTGCCTGTCTCTGTACCAATACCAGGTAGTTTTTATCACTATTGCTCTGTAGTACAGCTTGAGGTCAGGGATGGTGATTCCTCCCGAAGTTCTTTTATTGTTGAGAATAGTTTTCGCTATCCTAGGTTTTTTGTTATTCCATATGAATTTGAGAATTTCCTTTTCTAACTCTGTGAAGAATTGAGTTGGGATTTTAATGGGGATTGCATTGAATCTGTAGATTGCTTTTGGCAAGATGGCCATTTTTATTATATTAATCCTGCCAATCCATGAGCATGGGAGATCTTTCCATCTTCTGAGATCTTCTTCAATTTCTTTCTTCAGAGACTTGAAGTTCTTGTCATACAGGTCTTTCACTTGCTTGGTTAGATTCACACCAAGGTATTTTATATTATTTGCAACTATTGTGAAGGGTGTCATTTCCCTAATTTCTTTTTCAGTCTGTTTATCTTTCATGTAGAGGAAGGCTACTGATTTGTTTGAGTTGATTTTATAACCAGCCACTTTGCTGAAGTTGTTTATCAGGTTTAGGAGTTCTCTGGTGGAAGTTTGGGGGTCACTTAAGTATACTATCATATCATCTGCAAATAGCGATATTTTGACTTCTTCCTTTCCTATTTGTATCCCTTTGACTTCTTTTTGTTGTCTAATTGCTCTGGCTAAGACTTCCAGTACTATATTGAATAGGTAGGGGGAGAGTGGGCAGCCTTGTCTAGTCCCTGATCTTAGTGGGATTGCTTCAAGTTTCTCTCCATTTAGCTTGATGTTGGCTACTGGTTTGCTGTAAATTGCTTTTACTATGTTTAGGTAGGGGCCTTGAATTCCTGATCTTTCCAAGACTTTTATCATGAAGGGATGTTGAATTTTGTCAAATGCTTTCTCAGCATCTAGTGAGATAATCATATGGTTTTTTTCTTTAAGTTTGTTTATATAGTGGATTACATTGATGGATTTCCGAATATTGAACCATCCCTGCATTCCTGGGATAAAACCTACTTGATCATGATGGATGATTGTTTTGATGTGGTCTTGGATTCGGTTTGCTAGAATTTTATTGAGTATTTTTGAATCGATGTTCATAAGGGAGATTGGTCTGAAGTTCTCTTTCTTTGTTGGGTCCTTGTGGGGTTTGGGAATGAGTGTAATTGTAGCTTCATAGAACGAATTGGGTAGTGTTCCTTCTGTCTCTATTTTGTGGAATAGTTTGAAGAGAATTGGTATTAGGTCTTCCTTGAAGGTCTGATAGAATTCAGCACTAAAACCATCTGGTCCTGGGCTTTTTTTAGTGGGGAGACTTTTAATGACTGCTGCTATTTCCTGAGGGGTTATGGGACTATTTAGATGGTTTATCTGCTCCTGGTTTAATTTTGGTACCTGGTATCTGTCTAGGAAATTGTCCATTTCATCCAGGTTTTCCAGTTTTGTTGAGTATAGGCCTTTGTAAATAGATATGTTTTGACCTTTTAAAATAAGTAATGTCTTTTATTATTTATTTATTTATTTATTTATTTATTTAATCTTTTTTTTACAATGCAGACTTTATTCCCCACCCGGTCCACTCTGTGACTCTTCCACATCCCATAACTCCTCCTCTCCCCACCCACCCCACTCCCGACCCCTGGCTCCTCCAGACCTTCTCATGCCCTGGAACCTCCAATCTCTTCAGGGTTATGTGTATCTTCTCTGAGTCCAGACCCAGCAGTTCTCTGCTGTATATGTGTTGGGGCCCTCTGATAAGATTGTGTATGCTGCCTGGTTGGTGGCTCATTGTCTGAGAGATCTCTGGGGTCCACATTGGGACTGCTGGTCTTTCTAAAGGGTTGCCCTCCTCCTCAGCTTCTTCCAGCCTTTCCCTAATTCAACCACCAGGGCTCAGCGGCTTCTGTCCATTGGTTGGAGGTTAATGTCTGGATCTGACTCTTTCAGCTGCTAGTTGGGTCTTTCAGAGGGCAGTCATGATAGGCCCCTTTCTGTAAGCACTCTATAGACTCAGTAATAATGTCAGGCCTCCAGGCCTCCCGTTGAGCTGGATCCCATTTTGGGCCTGTCACTGGACCTCCTTTCCCTCAGTCTCTTTTCCATTTTTGTCCTTGCAGTTCTTTTAGACAGTAACAATTATGGATCAGAGTTTTTGACTGTAGGATGGCAACCCCATCCCTCACTTGATGCCCTGTCTTTCTACTAGAGGTGGATTCTACAAGTTCCCTCTCCCCACTGTTGGGCATTTTATCAAGGGTCTCACCCTTTCAGTCCTGGGAGTCTCTCACCTCCCTAGACTCTGGTACACTCTACAGGGTCTCTCTACCTCCTAAGTCCAGAGGTTGCCTACTTCCATTCTTTGTGCTGGCCCTCAGGGCTTCATTCCTGTTCTCCCCCCCCTCATCTCCCCAATACCTGATCATGTTCCTTCTTTTCCCTCCTCCCTCTCCCACCCATATCCCTCCCTCCTTCCTTCCCCCCTTCCCATGATGGCTTTCTTCTCCCTCCCATGTGGGATTGAGGCTTCCTCACTTGGGCCCTTAGGCTTGTTGAGTTCTGTGGATTGTATCCTGGGTATTCTGTACATTTTTGGCTAATATGCACTTACTAGTGAGTGTGCATGTGCTTTTGAGTCTGAGTTACCTTACTCGGGATAATATTTTCTACTTCCATCCATTTGTCTGCAAAACTCATAATGTCCTTATTCTTAATATCTGAATAGTTATGTGTAATTGTGTAAATGAACCACATTTCTGTATCCTTTTTTCCATTGTGAGACATCTGGGTTGTTTCACTCTTCTGGCTATTATAAATCTGGCTGCTATGAACATAGTGGAGCATGTGTCCTTATTACATATTGGAGGATCTTCTGGGTATATGCCCAGGAGTGGTAAAGCTGGGTCTTCAGGTAGATCTATTTCCAATTTTCTGAGGAACCTCTAGATTGACTTTTAGAGTGTGTGTACCAGTTTGCAATCCCACCAGCAATGGAGAGTGTTCCTCTATCTCCACATCCTCACCAACATGTGCTATCACCTGAGGTTTTGATCTCAGAATGTCTACCATTCTGAATGGTATAAGGTAGAATCTCAGGGTCATTTTGATTTGCATTTCCCTGATCACTAAGGACTTTGTACATCTCTTTAAGTGCTTCTCAGCAATTCGAGATTCTTCTGTTGTGAATTCTCTTTGGTTCTATATCCCATTTTTTTTATTAGGTTGTTTGGCTTTTTGGAGATTAGCTTCTTGAGTTCTTTATATATTTTAGATGTTAGCCCTCTATCAGATATGAGATCAGTGAAGATTTTTTTTCCCAATCTGTAGGTTTACAATTTGTCCTATTGATAGTGTCCTTTGCCTTATAGAAGCTTTTCGTGAGATACCATTTAGCAACTCTTGATCTTAGAGCCTGAGCCATTGGAGTTCTGTTTAGGAAATTTCCCTCTGTACCAATCAGTTCAAAGCTCTTTCCCACTTTCTCTTCTATTAGATTCAATATATCTGGTTTTATGTTGAGGCCCTTGGTCCACTTAGACTTGAGTTTTGTGCAAGGTGACAAATATGGATCTATTTTCATTTTTCTACATGCAGACTGCCAGTTAGATCAGCATCATTTATTGAAAATGTTTTCTTTTTTTCATTGTACATTTTCAGCTTCTTTGTCTAAGATCAAGTCTCCATAAGTGTGTGGTTTTTATTTCTGGGTCTTCAATTCTATTCCATTGATCTTTCTGCCTGTCTCTGTACCAATGCCATGCAGTTTTATTCACTATTGCTCTGTAGTATAGCTTGAGGTCATGGATGGTGATTCCTCCAGAAGTTCTTTTATTGTTAAAGATTTTTTTTTCATTATTCTGCGTTTTTGCTTTTCCACATGAGTTTGAGAATTGCTCTTTCCATTTCTTAGGAACGTGTCCGTACATGAGAAAGACTGCTGTGAGCTAAGATGTAGGGGATATATATAATGCTGGTGGGAAAAGAGGATCTGGAGATAGTAGTTTCATTGAACCTCAGTAAACCAGAACTCTAAAGAAAATGGGTGACATGAGGCAAAGGGTGTGTTACTACTCACTGAGAATAGTTATGAACCACCTAGCATTTTCTTAAAGAAATTTTAATATTAAAAGAAATAGATTTGTGCCATGAAACTTTATAAAAGATAAGTGTAAGTACCCTCTTGCCATCTAAGCTCTTCCGTAAAAGTGTTCATGTGAAATCTCTTTTCCATTTTCCAAATCATCTTTCTTTCATGTGAAATCACTACTATATTTTCTCCATTTCAAGACATAAATATTTTTTATTTTATACTTTTGAAAGGGTTGGTTCACTTATAACACGAATGTCTAATACATGTAATGGAATTTTCCCCCAAAGAAATTGGTATTACTTTAACATTTGAAAATTAAAAAAAACAACTAGACGTGAATGAAAGATATATACATATCCATAGGCTATACAGGCAAACTATATACTGCAGTCAGACTTCTGTAGGCCTGAGTTGCATGGCAATGAATTCGGTCAATCACAGATTGGAAATATTTGTGAGGGGGAAAAAAGTGTGCTCTGAAATGGACACCCACACACACACACCATTATTATCTAAACAGTATAGCATGGCAAGTATTATAGATTATATGCACTGTACTAAGTAGTATTAGCCATCTAGAGTTGACTTAAAATATATGGAAGCATGTTCATACTTATAGCGAACATTATAGTGGAACTGGACTACCTTGATTGAGAGTATGTACAGGGGCCTTAGGATAATTTCCAGATAGTACTGAAGGTTGGCTGTAAATATATATATATATATACACACACACACACACACACAGAGACACATACATATATATAAATATATACACACAAATGATCTGGCCTCTTATATAAATGGCATCAGGAATATATACGCATACTAGTTAAAACATCTTTAAAACATTTTTAAAATAGAGATAATTATATATAAATATTTTATTACATCAGTTCTGAGGCATACTTTCTCACATTTTAATCTCTTGAATGCAGATTATATTTGATTCTGCTACCAACTTGGACTCAGTGAAACTGTAGTAATTATTTCTTTGGTTTTGTGGCATATTACTCTATGGGCCTTTCTTTTTATTTTGTTTTCTTTTTTTACCTCAATGGCTTTACAATAAACTACTGTAATTATATAGAAGTTCACTGAGAACTGGAGAGATAGCACAGTGGTAAGGATCACATGCTGCTGTCGCTGAGAATGGAGGTTTTGTTTGCGACACACAAATACACATACACACACACACACACACACACACACACACACACACGTCACAGCTAGCAGCCAGCTGTAACTCTAGTTTCCTCCAAGGACATTACTTGCACATGGAACACAGACATATATGCAAACAAAACACCCATACACATAGAATAAAAAGAAATAAATCATTAAAAACTAAAAAGTTACTTTATTGAGATATGGAGAGTTTGGACTTGGCAAATCTTTGAGTAGCTAGTGTAATCTATCTATGTGATGTTTTGTGAATTCATTATAATAATGTGATTTTTATTTTTAAAACCATGAAAAGGTTTGAACGACTATAATCCCATTTTGTTTGTTAATAGTGTTATTTTTGTTCAGTATAGTTTGGTTTTATTGTGGGTTTTTTTCATGATTTTTATGATTGACTCTCCATACTATAATTTTAGTCACCTTTCCTAAAAGAAAATGTAATGAAAAATACATAATATGTAATTCATAAAATAACTTTTTCTGGAAATATCCTTCTTAATTTGATATTTTCTGTTCTAACTTCAAAGTTTGACTTTGATAACATATAGAAAAATTATCTTCAACCTCAAAGATGCTCATAGCATAGGCTGATGACCTATACACATGTGCACACACATGCCCACACGCAAGTACATGCTTTACTCCTAGTAACTCATAACACTTTGTTCTTCAAATGTACCATGCATTATTTTTTCTCTTATACTAACTAGGTTTCCTCAAAACTAGGATTATATAGCTACCACTTAATAGTTCAGTAAATATTAAAATAATAATGTGTGTAAAATGTTTTTCAAATTATTCTTGAAGATATGCTATGAAAACCTATTTGCTGTATTAAAAAGATAGTAAAATGGAGATTTAAAGATGTACATGACTACTTTAGAAGGAAACAAGGAATTTATTGTAAATGTATACATGCTGGATAGATGTCTTTTCAAAGGAATTAGTAACTGAAGTCAAGATATATTAAAAGGTTTACTAGCTAGACAGCAGAAGTGTTTAAGAATTGTAGTTCAGTTAGTAGGTAACTTCACAAATAAAAATGTTTAAAATAGGAGAAAATAGAGTGTGTTATTAGATTACCTTCTTTGCATGTAAACCAGAGTGCTAAGGTTAGCTTCCCCTTTGTACTGTGAGCTTCTTCTCACAGGTGCTCCTCATACACTCCTCACACTTAAAGGAAAAAGAAGAAGCAATCCTGCCCATTGACTGGGACAATTGTAGTAACATGAGCAATGATAGTAATGCGTTCTTATTTAATTCTTTATATTTAAACACTACTTGGGACCTCTTATTTCATATGATACATGATGAACAGTAGTCCCTTGTACCACACACACTTAACAAATGTATGTCAGCTTGTAATTAATGGAGAAGTAGGTGAGGGGTGAAACTACAGACAGAAAATATAATTCACTGTATAAGTATAATACTGAATTTTTTGTAGACTAAAAATTTTTAACCTGAACTTAAGTTCTTATTATCAAATCAGCACTCTAGTGAGAAGTCCTATTTAAAGTATCTGTGTATATTGCTTTGTATACATGCAGTACATATAGAAATACATAAGCATATTATTGATTCTTATAAACTTGAAAATTTGATGTACTCTGTCCTTTTATCGTGGACTCCAATAGCCAATAAAGATCTAAAGCCCCATTAATTAGAGTGGAACACAAAATATCTCTCATTTTCCTTGCTTACTGGTCTGTCTGTTTTTCTTTATACTAAAATAGCATCCAACACTAATACAGCAATGCATAAATTTTTATAATCACATTCTGTACAGACACCGGGATATACATGTATTGCCAATTGTTAATACCTACAGCTTGACCCCTACCTCTGTCCTGAGTGGGATCTAATTAAAATTAATGTATTCCATGTGCATAAAATGTTCACACTTATCTTTATTTCATATGTACCACAGTTCATTTCATTAAAAAAAAAAAACATCTGAGATGAATGCAACTATATCAGAAAGGAAAACAAATCCAACATCTGTTAGAATGTTCGTGTTAGCTTACTGTTAACTCTGTTACAAAATTCTAATATCTAAAACTTGATCCTTTACATCTGTTTACTTTAAGGCAGCGATTTCAGTTTGGTTTTTCCAATGTTATTCTGATTGTTTAAATGTTTTAATATTAAGGTTGAAGGTGTGACGTGGCATTTAAGAATACTGACCGCTCTTGCAGATGACCTAGGTTCATTTTCAACATGTTCTTGGCAGTTCACAGCCACCCATTGCTCCATCTCCAGGGAATCTGATCCCCTCTCCTTGCCTGCATGGGCACTGTGTGCATACAATGTGAACTCACTCATAGGGACACACACACATACACAAATAAAAACTTAAAGGAATCTTTTAAAATGTTTTAGTCCATTTAGCCACAACTTTAAATATCTTCACATACTCTAAGTAATTAAGAACAGCAAATTACTGTTAGCAGTTCAGAACAGTAGGACAAATGGCTAATGAATACTTTTAAGAACTGCTTAACCAAAATCGTGACTCCGGTTGTTGTCTGTGCCTTAACTGCCTTAACAGTACACACTCAGTAAAAGTACAGTTGCTCTACAAAGAGTTTGATCCACTGTACTGAGAATGTTATTCAGTATTTGAAGCAAGGAAAATTTTACTGGTAACAAGTTTTAAATTATTATATTAACAACTAATATGTAATAATTTTATTAATAAACCCGAGGGGGCCTACCTCTCAGAGGAGTAGGAAAGAGAAGATGGGAGGAGGGATATTGTGGAGGGGAAGACTAGGAGGGGGGACAGCATTTGGGATATAAATTAAAAAATAACTAATTTAAAAACCTTCTAAAGTATCTACTTATGTCATGATTAACATATAATTACCAGTATGACAGAGATACCTTCATACTATTTGACAGTTACCAGAGATGATGACATCACAGTCTGCCCTTTTGCATATAAACCCAGAGGACCTGGGTTTTATTCCCAGCGTCCACATGCTGACTCCTAGCCACCTCTGGATCCAGATCTAGATGATCTTACACCCTTTTCCAGCCTCTTTTCACACCAGAGATCCATGCTGTGACATCCATTTAGGCAAGAAACCCATACACATGTATATGTTAAAGAACTTACTAAGTCTTTTATAACTCTTGCTTTACTGTTCATGTAAATATTGTAATGTCAGAAATTATTAATGTATTATATTGAATCAGCAAATATTAAAAGGTAGAGTTTGGTACTCATTATATAATAGTAGGTCTTCAATTTTTTTTTCTATTAACTTTCATAGAATGTAGAGTACTCTTTTCAAAGGTTGGCTTTTACATCTGCATGACATCCTTGGAGTGATAGTAATGTTTCCTTTGCTGTTCTTTGTTGAACCAATAAAGTCTGTGATATATTACTTACATATAACTTAAATGAATTCTGATATTTGGTCTACCTTTCTAATTGAGACATCCAAATTTTTTTACTAAGAATTTTTTTTTGATTGTTACAATGTTTGTGTTCCATTTCTAAATTTAAGTAACTCATGGCATACCATATATTTTGCATGACTTTAGTTGGATCCCTGGAAATGTAGGAAGTAGAATGGTCTAGTAAGTGATAGAGCAAGTCACTTATACCATACAAAGTTGTCATTAATTTGTCCATTAGAAGCACATTTCTATTTGGAAATATATAAGTAGAAATACGCATGTAATGGGTTCTCACTAAAATAGAAAAATATTATCTATGATGGCTTTATAAAATATAAAGAATGTTATGAAAACAGAATTTTTATTCTAGAAATTTCAAAAACAGCTCAGTCAAGTGACTATACCCAGAAACCGTTCAGGACTTCTATCAGAAGGAACATGTATGTATCTTAAGACACTGTAGAAGAAATCAATAGTGACAAATAGGAGGTACCAGTGGAAAATGCTGTGGGTGGACCTATTAAATGATGTGGTTTAATTGGATGTCCAGCTCTTTCTCACAGGACACGGGCCTGTGTAAGCAATAATAGGAATTTACTCAGTCATGGTTAATGACTCTTCTGATAAGAGAGCAATTGGACTCCCTGAGTTCAGCCTATTGTGTGGCTGTGGTTCTCAGCTTCTGTTACTATCAGTTGGAGGAAGCCTCTCTGACTATGCTAAGCTTCTGTCTGTAAGGATAACAGGATATCATTAGGAATTATTTCTTTAATGTTTTGGGGGGTTTTGATTCTTGGGGGATTTTTGGTTGGTTGGTTGGTTGCCAGTGGTGTGTTTGGTTCTATCCTTCATCTCTAGGCTAACCAACTTCTGATTCCTGGTCCTCCAATGTCAGACGTGGCTCCCTCTCATCACATGGGTCACAAGTTGGACTACTCACTGGTTCGCCACTCCCATGTTCCCTAGAATATCTTGCAGGCAACGTCAAAGATTTTGTGGTTGGGTTGGTATCCCATTCACTCCACTGGAAGCGTTGACTGGTTACAGAAGATGATCAGTTCAAGTTCCATATCCCCCATTATGAGGAGTCATAGCTAGGGTCACCCTCATAGACTCCAGGAGTTTCCATTGTACTAGGTTGCTACCTTACCCACAAAGTGTTTCCGAATTTCAGTCATCTCTCTCAGTACTGTCTCCCTCCCCTCTGCCCCCGATCCTTCCTGTTCCCATTCCCAGCTGCCCCAGACCACCCACAAGATCTATTATACTTTTCTTTCCCAGGGAGATGAGTGCATCCCCTTTTGAGCTCCTCTTGTTACCTAGCCTCTGGGTCTGTGGACTGTAGCATGATTATCCTTTACTTTGCAGCTAACATCCACATGTAAGTGAGCTCATACTGTCTTTGTTTTTCTGCCGCATTCAAGATGAATTCTTTTCTAGTTGGATCCATTTGCCTGCAAATTTCATTTTTTTTTTTAAATAGCTGAGTAATACTCAATTGTATAAATGTACCACATTTCAGTTGAGGGTCATATAGGTTGTTTCCAGTTTTGGGCTATTATGAATGAAGCTGCTATAAACATAGTTGAGGAAATGTCCTTATGGTAGAATGGAGCATCCTTTGGGTATATGCCCAGGAGTGCTATAACTGGCTCTTGAGTTAGATGGATTCGACATTTTCTGAGAAACTACTATATTGATTTCCAACGTGGCTATACAAATTTGCACTCCCACCAGCAATGGAGGAGTGTTCCCCTTGTTCCATATCCTTGTAACCATTATCTGTCACTTGAGTTTTTTTTTATGTTAGCCATTGTCTTGATTTGGATTTCCTTGATGACTAAGGATGTTGAACATTTCTTTGTTTCTCAGCCATTTGAGATTACTCTGTTGAGAATTCTATGCTTAATCTTTACGCTATTTTTCAATTGGATTATTTGGGGGTTTTGAGGTCTAGTTTGTTGAGTTCTTTATATAGTCTGGGTGTTAGTCCTCTATCAGATGTGGACTTAGTGAAAAATCTTTCTCCTTTCTGTGGAATGCTATTTGTCCTATTGATGGTGTCCTGTGCCTTATAGAGGCTTTTCACTTTGATGAAGTCCCAGTTATAAGCTACCAAGCTTAGTGCCTGCACTATCTGTGTTCTGTTTAAGAAGTTATCTGTTGTGCCGATGTGTTCAAGGCTACTTCTCAGATTCTCTTCTATCATATTCAGTATATCTGGTTTAATGCTGAGGTCTTCAACCCACTTGGAATTGAGTTTTGTGTAGGGTGATAGGTATGGATTTGCATTCTTCTACATGCAGAAAGCCACTTAGACCAACACCATGTACTGGAGATGCTAACCCCCCCTGTATATTTCTGGCTTCTTTATTAAATTCCAGTGTCCATATATGTGTAAATTTATGTCTGGGTCTTCAATTCTGTTGATAATTGTTTGTTTTAATTCTAATGTTACACAGATTTTATTACTATAGCTCTGTCATATGCCTTGAAATCAGAAATGGCCATACTTATAGAAGTTCTTTTATTTTATAGGATTATTTTAGTTATCCTAGGTTTTTGTTTTTCCATGAAGTTGAGTATTGTTCTTTCAAGGTCCATGAAGAATTATGTTGAAATTTTGATATGGGATATCATTGAATCTTTTTACAAGTTGGCCAGTTTTACTTTGTTAATCTTACCAGTCCATAAACATGAGAGATCTTTCCATCTTCTGAGATCTTTTTCATTTTCTTTCTTCAAAGACTTGAAGTTATTGTCATGCAAGTCTTCTGTCATGCAAGATGTGTACATAGATGCAAAAATATTCAATAAACTTGAAGAACGTATCAAAAAGGTCATTTGTATATGCCTCAGCCAAGAGATTCAGAAATAGTTCAACATATGAAAATCTTATTTTTGTGTTCCACTATATAAAGGAACTGAAAGGGGAAAAAAAAAAAAAAACGTGATCATGTCATTAGATGCTGAAAGAGCCTTTGACAAATTTCAACACCCCTGCATGATAAACTTCTTGGAGAGATGAGGGATTCAAGGGATATAGCTAAACATAATAAAGGAAAATTACATAAAGCCTGTATTTATCACAACATTTATTGATTTGATAGATAAAGAGGAATATAGAAAGGATGAAAGACCAGTTTTATCATTTACCTATCCTACAGTTAATGAAGTTATTTTATTTGTTTCCTGTTACTGTTTTATTAATGATATGAAGGGTTTACTAGGCAGTAGTAGACATGTGTACAATAAACTAGTACTAGGAAATAGGAAAAACTAGTAGGAATGTTTTGAGAAATCAAAAACATGGCTATATGAGTCCTGTTAAACTAATAGCAAATTCAAGTACATTTCCTAGCAGAAGGTTCGCTACAATTATAGTATATTTGATAAACACTCAATTCCAATTTTTAAAAGAATGAATTTTGCATTTTTCCAGGAAATCTACATTGTTCTCTATTCCTTAGAAAATAGAAATAGTCTATCCATTTAAAAAGGTAGCCTTAAATATTAAATAACGAGGTGATGCATTATCTGGAAAGGAATATGTTGCTTCAAAGTTTCTAATGCCTTTGTGGTTATAAATGCTTTTTGGTAGGGGATGTATTGCTTTTCATCTCCTTGTTATTAAAGACTACTATGCTCATAGCCCACAGACAAACACTTTTAATCTATGACCTTTGCTTCATTTTGACTGTGCAGAATTTAGAAGCCAAACTTGAGCTTTAATTTTGTCCATATGATCTCTTCAGATAAAATGAGATATAGAAGTTAAATGAGAATAATTATGCTAAGTGCTAAAAATAAATATGATAATTTGCTAAGTACAATGTCTGGCACATGAAAATATTCAAATATTCAAAACTGTTACTAGTGGATTTAGCAAGAGAACTTTTTTGTAATTAATAGTGTTTCTTTTCTTTCTACTTCAAGCTTTTATTTTTCTAGAAATTAAAATCTTTATTCAAAAATTGGAACGGTAATAAAATGTGCATAGATGATCTATAAATTTCATCTGTTACTTTTATCACTTATTAAAACAGAAATTCTTCACGCTATCAGTAGAGATTAATTTTCAAGGAACTATATCCATATGGCAGTTTTAAAATGTAAAAATAATCTTCTTTTTTAATGTTGAATAAGGATAAAAATCAAATTATGTTCCTTAAGCAGGAATACTCATACTTTTTTTCTCATTTGTATAACATAAAAATAGCTAACCGCTATGCTTACAAAAATGTTTGGAATATGACTAAGCATGAAATACTTCTTAAGAAAATCTTTGAGAAACTTATGTATGAATAAAAGTGGTATTTCAGTTGTAATTATCGCATATGTTAGTTCCCTGAAGGTAGGGGGTTCAGTTTTTTAGTTAATTAAGCATACACTATTTTTAATATTTTCAAGTTTATTTATTACTCAATTTTTGTCTTTTAAACTTGAAATTATTTCTCTTAGGACAAAACTTTACATGGTCAGCTATTACTACTGTGTACTTAATTTCTTAACAGGTACATTATTTGCACCAAAAGTATAAAGTAGTGGTGTAATATGTGAAACATATCAAAGTCTCATGATTTATGTTTTACATTCATATTTTATGCTTGCTACCCAAAGTAATTAAGTGACTTATATCTAATGATATGGTTTTTACTAAAAAATGTGGATTCTTATAATAGTGTACTATAATGCCACTTTTTTAAGTTTATAATTTATATCAGGATATACAATTTAGTGAGTTTATAATATCAAATATAAAGAAAAAGCTTGAATAATTAAATTATTTTATATCCTTTTCAAAGAGGATATATTAGAATAATCCTGTATTTTTCTTAGTGCTATTATTTGTCACTGATTATTTCAGTTGACTTAGCCATATATTTTACCTTGTAATCATAATAAGTTACAAATTAGAGTGTACCACATAAATTATACTCAAATACTGAGGTCTGATCTGTATGGATAGACTTTCTCTGACATGTCCCTGCCCTCACTCTGTTTGCTTTTTCTTTTTGTTTCCATGGGTTGTGGAGATGCACTCCTCACAGGGATATGACAGGTGCTTCACTGACCAAGCTTTCACCTCAGCCAAAAAGACTTTCTAGAGAGGGTAAAAGATTTCAGCGAACAACTTAGACAGACAACACCAGACCAGGTGGTTCCACGGGGGGAGGGGGTTTATTCAGGGCAGAGAGTGGGGGGAGAAGCAGCTGACGGGGGGGGGGGGAGAGGGGGGGGGAGAGAAGTAGAGGACCACTTGGACAGGGGGAGAAGGGAAGGGGGAGGGGCAAGGGGCAGAGAGGACCTGCAGGAGAGGAATCAAGGGAGCAAGAGAATGAGGAGGGGGCAGGTAGCCCCTTTTATAGTGGGCAGGCCTACCTGGCTGTTGCCAGGTAACTGTGGGGAGGAGCATACCTCGCTGTTGCCAGATAACTGTGGAGGTAGAGTTTAGACAGAAGACTAACAGAGAGTGTTTGTAATAAAATGATTCTTAAGGATTACTTTTTGATCTGAAATTCTCCATATTCCAAAGTATCCTGTTTTGGTTTTTTGTTTGTTTGTTTTCGAGACAGGGTTTCTCTGTATAGCCCAGGCTATCCTGGAACTCACTCTGTAGACCTGGCTGGCCTTGAACTCAGAAATCCGCCTGCCTCTGCTTCCCTAGTGCTGGGATTAAAGGCATCCTCTACCACTGCCTGGCAAGTATCCTGTTTTTTAATGCCTTGTTGATATGGAAACCTGTTGCTCTTTGTTTTGATATTGCCTCCATAATTCAGTGAGAACCAGAAAACAGGCCCCTTTTCAGTGACTTCTGTTGCCTCTGCTAAATGAAAAGTTGAGAATTTGTCATTCTGCCTCCACCCCCCCCCCCCGATTCCATTCTTCTCAGATGAGACCATCATAAGGCCTTTTCTTTCCTCTACCCACTTTGAATTCCTGACTTGTATTGATAGTTCAGTTCTTTTGGTTCTAGATTCATTAGCTTTTCCTCTGTTACCATGTCTCTTCTACTTTAAAAAAATCTTAGTCATTTTATTACAAATACCTGTTGCTGAGCTTGGAACAAGGCCCCCTTGTTCAAATACATTTTAAGTAGATTTCTGTTTTAATGTTTCCTTACCTGCCTTAGCTTGGCTCAACTGGATCTTGCTCTGTAGATCAGGCTGGTCTTAATGGAAGATCCATGTGACTCAGCTTCCTGAGTGCTGGACTTAAAGATATGCACCAACACAGCAAGGTCTAATCTTTTCTTTAATTCCTTTTCGAAAGTTGGACGCTTAGCTGGGTGGAGTCTTGCCTGAGGTCACCACTCCCCTTAGTCCATTTGACATCAGACTTTTCCTTAATCTGTTTTTCTCCTTGAACACAGAGTTTAGCTCCATTTCACTGCTAGGAGCCCTCCTCCTCATCATCTGTTTTATTTGCATTTTTCCTTACTCACCTTGCTCCATTTCATTATAGATATGAATAAGAGTGAACATTAATAATCACTCAACAGAGTTGATACTATGCTGTTTTGAAATTTCCTCTGCCAATGCAACTAACCCAAAATTCTTTGATTTAGTTTCAGGAAGACTTTTCTGACAAAAGCAGAAAACAGCCACAATCTTAACCAAAATAGCACAAGAACAGTCTCTAAACCACATATTAAAATCGTTTCTCTCCTCTTAAACCTCTTGAGCCAACCCCCACATTTCAAATCACCCTCAGCACCAATGTCTTCCCTGTTGCTATTTGTATTGCCCACTAAGCTCCACTTAAAGGATTTTACTTCAGACAGCAAAAGGAGGGATTTCTTCAGATTAGTGATGCCAATCTCTAGCTGTTTGATGTTCTTGTCAGTGGCCCTTCAAAGGTCTGAGTAGTATAAGTTCAGAGGCCAGCATCTGGATTAGAACTTCTAACAGCAGACATCACAAGTGATTCATTTTTACCTGGAGAGGAAAAAGAAGGGGATTCTCAGGGAGATTTCTCTTCCCTGGATGTAAATTGTTATTCATCATATTTATGGTTGGGCCTGGCTTTGTGGAGTTATCTATTTTTTTCATTAATCTTTCTGGTAGCCGGTTAGCTGTGCCTTCTGTGGTATCAGACAGGCATATCAGTCCTCGGCCCCATAAGGGAACTGGGTCTGGGCCCTTTAAGGATAAGAGGGTCCTTCCCCATATCTGTGGTAAAGTTTTATTGGTCTCTGTGGTGCCAGAGGCAGTCAGCAGCAGATTTGCCATGAGCTTTCAGCTTTAGAGAGATGAAAATGCACAAGGCATGATGGAGAGTATTTCAGGGGGACTCCTTTTGAGGGGTTACCGTTCCCACTCTTTTGTTTTTAAAGCCAATTTTTCAGAGTTCTTGTAAAATCAGGGCAGAAGCGCCAACAGTCGCTCCTTCCACACTCAGAGAGTCATGAAGACCCTATTTACAGGTATGGCCCTCATGCCTCACTGGAAAATGACAGGGGGACGGGAGCCATTACAAGGTCCCCTTCAAATACTGGAGGTCAGGCCTCTATCCCTGCCTTCGCAAGTTTAGAATTGCCACAGCCCTTCTATACTTAGAGAAGGAAGGAGATGTCAGGGGCAGCCCTGCTTACACACTGTAGGCCTAAAATCACCCATAGGCCTAAAATCAGGAATAGGCCTGTCATACATGTATACTAACACCAAGTCTTGGGTCTCAGTGGAAAAACATTGAAACAGATGGCTATAAGCTAATGTAAACAGGCAGCTTTTGTGGAAATTTATAAGCCTGAGTAGTCATAGACCTTGTAAATAGGTAGCCTTGGCAGACAATACCAACCTAGATAAGGACAAGCGAGTCATAGGCAGAGTCATAGTGACTTGTCCCCTGAACCTTCACCCAGTCAATACCCGGTTCTGAAGATATCTGTATTCCCCCTGAACACCCACAATCCAGTGTCATTCCCTTCCCCACATCCTGCCTTTCTGTGTTTATAACCCTTGTGTGAATTAATTACGATTTGAGAAAAAATATATAAAATTAGATACTTTCTGTAAACTATAGATTAGACATTGTATAGCTGTCAGCCCAAGAATGCTTTCTTTTGTATTTCTCAAAAAAAAAGGGGAGGATTTTACTGCTTTCCTTTTTTTTTTAAACTTTTTTTTATTGGATATTTTATTTACATTTCAGATGTGATCCCTTTTCCCCATTTTCCTCCCACCCAGGAACCAGTATCCCATCCTCCCTCCTCCTGCTTCTATGAGGATGTACCTCCACCCTCCCGCCCACTCCCACCTCCCCACCTATGAATTCCCCTACACTGGGGCATCCAGCATTCACTAGACCAAGGACTTCCTCTCCCACTACATACACAGCTGGAGCAATGGGTCTGTCCCTGTGCTCCCAGGCTGGTGGTTTAGACCCTGGGAGCTCTAGTGGTTTGTATTGTTGCTCTCCCCATAGGGCAGCAAACCCTTTCAGCTCCTTCAGCCTTCTCTCTCACTGATCCATTGGAAACCCCATAATCAGTACAGTGGTTAGCTGTGAGCATCTGCCTTTGTGTATGTCAGGCTCTGGCAGACCTCTAAGGAGACAGCTATATCAGGTTCCTGTCAGCATGCACTTCCTGGCATCCACATCAGCATCTACCTTTGGTGACTACACATGGGATGGATACCCAGGTGGAATGGTGTCCAGATGGCCCCTCCTTCAGTTTCTGTCACACACTTTGTCTCCATATTTGCTCCCTTGAGTATTTTGTTACTCCTTCTAAGAAGGACTGAAGAGCATGCACTTGGTCTTCCTTCTTCATGAGCTTCATGTGGTCTGTCAGTTGCATCTTGGATACTGCAAGCTTTTGTACTAATAGCCATCTATCAGTGAGTGAATACCATGTATGTTCTTTTGTGATTGGGTTACCTCACTCAGGATGATATTTTATCCATCATTTGCGTAATTTCTTGAATTCATGTTTGGTTTTTTTGTTTTGTTTTGTTTTTGTTTTTCTGTACTTTTTTGTATCTTTTTATTTTTTTTATTGGATGTTTTATTTACATTTCATATGTTAACCCCTTACCCCATCCCCCACCACCCAGGAACCCCCTATCCCCTCACCAGTCCTTCTGCTTCTCGGCGGATGTACCCCTACCTACCCCCACACTCCCACCTCCACACACTCAAATTTCCACCAACTGGGACATACGGCCTTCAGAGACCAAGGATCTCTTTTCCCACCTATGCTCAACAGGGCCCTCTACCCTTACATATACAGCTAAAGCCATGGAACGCTCCCTAAGTGCTCCCAGCCTGGTGGTTTAGACCCTGAGAGGTCTGGTTGGTTGGTTTTGCTGCTCTCCTGGTGGGGCTGCAAACCCCCTCAGCTCCAACAGTCTTGACTCTAACTCCTCCATTGGGAACCCCATGATCAGTTCAATGGCTAGCTGTGAGCATCTGCCTCTGAATAATATGTCAGACTTTTGCGGACCTCTAAGGAGACATCTATATCAGGCTCTTATCAGCATGCACTTCCTGACTTCCACATCAGCATCTACCTTTGGTGACTGCACATGGGATGGAGATCCAGGTGGAATGGTCTCCAGACAGCCCCTCCTTCAGTTTCTGTCCCTCACTTTGTCTCCATATTTGCTCCCTTGAATATTTTGTTGCTCCTTCTAAGAAGGACTGAAGAGCATCCCCACTTGGTCTTCCTTCTTTATAAACTTCATGTGGCCTGTGAATTGAATCTTGCATATTTCAAGGCTCTGGGCTAATATCCAATAATCAGTGAGTGAATACCATGTGTGTTCTTTTGTGATTGGCTTACCTAACTCAGGATGATATTTTTAGTTCGATCCATTTACTTAGGAATTTCTCGAATTCATTGTGTTTAATAGCTGAGTAATACTCCACTGTGTAAATGTACCACATTTTTTGTATCCATTCCTCAGTTGAAGGACATTTAGGTTCTTTCCAGCCTCTGGCTATTATAAGTAAAGCTGCTATGAACATAGTGGAGCATATGTCCTTGTTATATGTTCGAGCATCTTCTGGGTATATGCCTAGGAGTGATATAGCTGCATCGTCAGGTAAAGCTATGTCCACTTTTCTTAGGATCAGCCAGACTGATTTCCAAAGTGGTTGCACCATCTTGCAGTCCCACCAACAATTGAGGAGTGTTCCTCTTTCTGCACACCCTCGCCAGCATCTACTATCACCTGAGTTTTTAATTTTAGCCATTCTAACTGGTGTGAGTTAGAATCTCAGGGTTGTTTTGATTTCCATTTCCCTGATGACTAAGGATACTGACCATTTCTTTAGGTGCTTCTCAGCCATTTGAGTTTCCTCACTTGAAAATTCTTTGTTAAGCTCTATACCCAATTTTTTAATAGGGTTATTTGGTTGTCTGGAGCCTAATTTCTTGAGTTCTTTGTTTATGTTGGATATTAGCCCTCTGTCAGGTGTAGGATTGCTAAAGATCTTTTCCCAATCTGTTGGTTGTCCTTTTGTCCTATTGACAGTGTCCTTTTCCTTACAGAAACTTTGCAATTTTATGAAGTCCCATTGGTCAATTCTTGATCTTAGAGCATATGCCATTGGTGTTCTATTGAGGAACTTTTCCCCTGTGCCCAAGTATTTGACGGTCTTCCCCACCTTCTCTTCTATTAGTTTCAATGTATCTAGTTTTATGTGGAGGTCCTTTATCCACTTAGACTTGAGCTTTGTACAAGGAGATAAGAATGGATCAATTTTCATTCTTCTACATGTTGTCCTCCAGTTGAACCAGCACCATTTGTTGAAAATGCTGTCCTTTTTCCACTGGACGGCTTTAGCTTCTTTGTCAAAGATCAAGTGACCATAGGAGTGTGTGTTCATTTCTGGGTCTTCAATTCTATTCCATTAACCACCCTGCCTGTCTCTGTACCAATACCATGCAGTTTTTACCACTATTGCTCTGTAGTACAGCTTGAAATCAGGGATGGTGATTCCTCCAGAAGTTCTTTTATTGTTGAGAATAGTTTTCACTATCCTGGGTTTTTTGTTATTCCAAATGAATTTGAGAATTTCCTTTTCTAACTCTGTGAAGAATTGGGTTGGAATTTTAATGAGGATTGCATTTAATCTGTAGATTCCTTTCGACAAGATGGCCATTTTTATTATATTAATCCTGCCAATCCATGAGCATGGAATCTTCTGAGATCTTCTGAGATCTTCTTCAATTTCTTTCTTCAGAGACTTGAAGTTCTGGTCATACAGGTCTTTCACTTGCTTGGTTAGATTCACACCAAGGTATTTTATATTATTTGTGACTATTGTGAAGGGTGTCCTTTCCCTAATATCTTTTTCAGTCTGTTTATCTTTCATGTAGAGGAAGGCTACTGATTTGTTTGAATTGATTTTTTAACCAGCCACTTTGCTGAAGTTGTTTATCAGGTTTAGGAGTTCTCTGGTGGAAGTTTTGGGGTCACTTAAGTATACTATCATATCATCTGCAAATAGTGATATTTTCACTTCTTCCTTTACTATTTGTATCCCTTTGACTTCTTTTTGTTGTCTAATTGCTCTAGCTAGGACTTCCAGTACTATATTGAACAGGTAGGGGGAGAGTGGGCAGCCTTGACTAGTCCCTGATCTTAGTGGGATTGCTTAAAGTTTCTCTCCATTTAGTTTGATGCTGGCTACTGGTTTGCTGTCAATTGCTTTTACTATGTTTAGGTAGGGGCCTTGAATTCCTGATCTTTCCAAGACTTTTATCATGAAGTTACGCTGAATTTTGTCAAATGCTTTCTCAGCATCTAGTCAGATGATCGTGTGGGTTTTTTTCTTTGAGTTTGTTTATATTGTGGATTACATTGATGGATTTCCGAATATTGAACCATCCCTGCATTCCTGGGATAAAACCTACTTGATCATGATGGATGATTGTTTTGATGTGTTCTTGGACTCGGTTTCCAAGAATTTTATTATTTTTGCATCAATGTTCATACGGAAGATTGGTCTGAAGTTCTCTTTCTTTGATGGGTCTTTGTGAGGTTTAGGTATGAGTGTTATTGTAGCTTTATAGAACGAATTTGGCAGTGTTCCTTCTGTTTCTATTTTGTGGGAATAGTTTGAAGAGAATTAATATTAGGTCTTCGTTGAAGGTCTGATAGAATTCAGCACTAAAACCATCTGGTCCTGGGCTTTTTTTTTTGGTGGGGAGACTTTTAATGACTGCTGCTATTTCCTTAGGGGTTATGGGACTGTTTAGATGGTTTATCTGCTCCTGATTTAACTTTGGTACCTGGTATCTGTCTAGGAAGTTGTCCATTTCATCCAAGTTTTCCAGTTTTGTTGAGTATAGGCCTTTGTAGTAGGATCTGATGATTTTTTGAATTTCCTCAGTTTCTGTTGTTATGTCTCCTTTTTCCGTTCTGATTTAATTAATTTGGATGCTGTCTCTGTGCCCTCTGGTTAATCTGGCTAAGGATTTATCTATCTTGTTGATTTTCTCAAAGAACCAGCATCTGGTTTTGTTGATATTGTATCTTCTTCTTTCTGTTTCTATTTGGTTGATTTTGACCCTGAGTTTGATTATTTCCTGCCTTCTACTCCTCTTGGGTGTATTTGCTTCTTTTTGTTATAGAGCTTTTAGCTGTGCTGTCAAATTGTTAGTGTATGCTTTCTTCAGGTTTTTTTCTTTTGTTTTGTTTTGTTTTGTTTTTGTTTTTGTTTTTGTTTTTGTAGGCTCTTAGAGCTATGATTTTTCCTCTTAGCACTGCCTTCATGGAGTCCCACAAGTTTTGTTATGATGTGTCCTCATTTTCATTAAATTCTAAAAAGTCTTTAATTTCTTTCTTTAATTCTTCCTTAACCATGTAAACATTGAGTAGAGAGTTGTTCAGTTTCCATGTGCATGTGGGTTTTCCATTGGTTTTGTCATTATTAATGACCAGCCTTATTCCATGGTGATCTGATAAGATGCAAGGGATTATGTCAATCTTTTTGTATCTGTGGAGGCCTGTTTTGTGACCAATTATATGGTCTATTTTGGAGAAGGTACCATGATGTGCTGAGAAAAAGGTATATTCTTTTGTTTTAGGATGAAATGTTCTATAGATAGCTGTTAAATCCATTTGTTTCATAACTTCTGTTAATTTCAAAGTGTCTCAGTTTAGTTTCTGTTTCTATGATCTGTCCATTGCTGAGAATGGGGTGTTGAAATCCCCCACTATTATTTTGTGAGGTGTAATGTGTGTTTTGAGCTTTAGCAAAGTTTCTTTTATGTATATAGGTGCCCTTGCATTTGGAGCATAGATGTTCAGAATTGAGAGTTCACCTTGGAAGATTTTTCCTTTGATGAGTATGAAGTGTCCTTCCTTATCTTTTTTGATTACATTTGGTTGAAAGTCGATTTTATTTTATATTAGAATGGCTACTCCAGCTTGTTTCTTGGGACTATTTGCTTGGAAAATTGTTTTCCATCCTTTTATTCTGATGTAGTGTCTGTCTTTGTCACTGAGATGTGGTTTTTGTATGCAGCAAAATTCTGGGTCCTGTTTGTGTATCCAGTCTGATAGTCTGTGTCTTTTTATTGGGGAATTGAGTCCATTGATGTTAAGAGATATGAAGGAAAAGTGATTGTGGTTTCCTGTTATTTTTGTTATTAGAGGTAGACTCATGTTTGTATAGCTATCTTCTTTTGGGGTTGTTGGAAGATTACTTCCTTGCTTTTTCTAGGTTGTAATTTCCCTCCTTGTGTTGGTGTTTTTTATCAGTTATCCTTTGAAGTGCTGGGTTTGTGTGAAGATATTGTGCAACTTTGGTTTTGTCATGGAATTTCTTGGTTTCACCATCTATAGTTATAGATTAAGAGTTTTGCTGGGTATAGTAGTCTGGGCTGTCAATTGTGTTCTCTTAGGGTCTGTATGATGTCAGTCCAGTCTCTTCTGGCTTTTATAGTCTTTGGTGAGAAGTCTGGTGTAATTCTTATAGGTCTGCCTTTGTATGTTACTTGACCTTTTTCCCTTACTGCTTTTAGTATTTTTTCTTTGTTTTGTGCATTTGATGTTTTGAGTCTTTTGTGACGGGAGGTATTTCTTTTCTGGTCTAGTCTATTTGGTGTTCTGTAGGCTTCTTGTATGTTTATGGGCATCTCGTTCTTTAGGTTAGGGATGTTTTCCTCAATAATTACTGGCCCTTTAAGTTGGGAATCTTCACTCTCATCTATACCTATTTTCCTTAGGTTTGGTCTTCTCATTGTGTTCTGGATTTCCTGGATGTTTTGGGTTAGGAGTTTTTTGCATTTTGCATTTTGTTTGACAGCTGTGTCAATGTTTTCCATGGTATCTTCTGCACATGAGATTCTCTCTTCTATCTCTTGTATTCGGTTAGTGATGCTTGCATCTATGACTCCTGATCTCTTTCCTAGGTTTTCTATCTCCATGGTCGTCTCCCTTTGAGATTTCTTTATTGTTTCTATTTCCATTTTCAGATCCTGAATGTTTTTGTTTAATTCTTTCATTGTGTTTTCTTGCATTTCTTTAAGGAATTTCTGTCCTCTTTAAGGGCTTCTACCTGTTTAGTTGTACTCTCCTGTACTTCTTTAAGTGAGTTACTTATGTCCTTCTTAAAATCCTCTATCATCATCATGAGAAGTGATTTTAATTCTGAATCCTGCTTTTCCGTGTGATGGGGTGTCCAGGGCTTGCTATGGTGGGAGAACTGGGTACTGATGATGCCAAGATAACTTTGGTTTCTGTTGCTTATGTTCTTGTGCTTGCCTTTCGCTGTCTGGTTAACTCTAGTGTTACTTGCCTTCACTGTGTCTGACTGGAGTCTGTATTTCTAGTTATCTTGCTTGTGTCAGAACTTCTCAGAGTCCCGATGCCTCTGTGGTCTTATGATCCTGAACTCCTGGACTCAGACCACCTCTGGGATCTGGAAATCCTGCTGCTTTGGGTGCAGTGGTTCCTCTAGAATGCCCCAGGATAAGGTGTCTCCACAAGTGCAAACCAGCTAGATATCTGCTGCTCTGAATGCAGTGGCTCCTCTGCTGCTCTGAGTGCAGTGGCTCCTCTGCTGCTCTGATGGTTCAACTGGAGAACAACATGTAGAAGAATGTAAATTGATCCATTCTTATCTCCTGTAGAAAGCTCAAGTCTAAGTCGATAAAGGACCTTCACATAAAACTAGACACACTGAAACTAATAGAAGAGAAGATAGGGAAGACCGTCAAATACCTGGGCAAAGGGGAAAAGTTCCTGAACAGAACACTAATGGCTTATAATCTAAGATCAAGAATTGACAAATGGGATCTCATAAAATTACAAAGTTTCTGTAAGGCAAAGGACACTGTCAGAAGAACAAAATGGCAACCAACAGATTGGGAAAAGATCTTTACACAATCCCACATCCAATATAGGGCTAATGTCCAATATATACAAAGAACTCAAGAAACTAGGCTCCAGACAACCAAGTAACCTTATTAAAAATGGGATACAGAGCTAAACAAAGAATTCTCCACTGGTTTCATAAACCAGTGTTCGTTCCAGAGTCCACATTCCTCCAACACAAACATGGGCTAGCCTATCACAGCAATAGCCCAGTCCTGGATATCAACTTCTGTCTTGGGGTTTCTCTTGCTATGAAGAGACACCATGAACATGACAACTTATATAAAGAAAAATGATTTATTATTTTTTTTTTATTTGAGGCTGGCTTAGAGATTCAGAGGTTTAGTTCATTATCTTCATTACAGGATGCTTGGTGGCCCGCAGGCAGACCTGGTACTGAAAAAGGTGCTGAGAGTTCTCCATATGGATAAGCAGACAACAGATAGAAATTGCAACACCCTTCGTCCAACATAGCTACTTCAACAAGGACATACCTAATAGTGCCTATGAGTCCATTTTCACCCAACTACCACAAGGAGTCATCTGTTCTCTCAGTTTTTCCATATTCAGAATTACTTTTTAATCAACTTTGGACAAAGAATAGTTTGGTGGCCTATATTTGGTGTTTTGTTTTGTTTTATTTTGTTTTTCTCTCAGTATTCTGATAACTTTCAACTTCACATAATTGGGATATAAATTAAGATGTGATTTTATATTTATTTTGTATATAACTTATTCTTTCTGGAAGTTTATAACATTTTCTGTCAGAAATTTCACTAAAATCTGTCTTATTTTCTGCCTTATTTTAACTAATCTTCATGGAATTCTGTGAGCTCTTCCATTCACATATTCAATTCTTCAAATGGAGAAACTTGCTTTTGTTATTTCTTCCTTTCTGGAAGATATTTTCATTTTTACAGATATTTTTTCTTAACAAAGTTTTTTTTAACCCCTTTGATGCAATTTCTATTTTTGTTTTCCTTGAAGATTTCCTACTTCTCCATATTTTGAGATATTCTATTTAATGTTAAGTGCCAATAATTATGGCCTATATATTACTTTTTAATTCTTCAGTTTTTCTGGGTATACAATCACATTTTAAGTTTCAGAATATGTTTTAAAACTGATCACACCTGTTCTGCTGTCAAGTTAGGCCACTCTACTCCTGGAGTCCCTCTCAGGCAGCAACCTCTTCACTTTACCTGTTACAGTGTGCCTCTTTTTCAGCACCAGTCCTGTAAGTCTGTGTCCTTGGATAAAATCAAAGATGTATGTATTTGTATTCCACTGAGCCTCAGTCCTTATCTTTCCCTGCCTTCCCTATTCACTGTCAGCCTGTGAGAAAAAGTCGCTGATATCTTGTTAGTGAATGAATTTTAATGCTACAAATGCTGCCTAAATTATCAATTAGAAAATAATCTTTCTGTAAAATATTTCCTTTAGGTAAATATGCTTTCAATCCTTTCATAGCCAAGGATGTGTCTCAGTTGTATAGCTCTTACCTAGCATGCTATACTTAGTTTATATTTAGCGCACTTACTTCAGTTTGTTGGTTCAATCCCAACAAACTGAAGATAGACTGGTTGACAATGAAAAGACAGCACAGAGAAGTTAAAAGCATTTGCCAAATTCAAAATGCTAGTACTGGGCTGGAAGCGGCACCATGAGGAGAGCAACAATACCAACCAACCACAGCTCCCAGGGTCTAAACCACCAGCCTGGGAGCACTTAGGGAGGGATCCAGGGCTTCAGCTGAATATGTAAGAGTGGAGGGCCCTGCTGGGCATAGGTGGAAGAAGAGAACCTTGACCTCATGAAGGCTGGATGCCCCAGGGGGTGGGAATTTTGAGGGTGGGGAGTTGGGGGTGGGGGTAGATAGAGGTTACATCCACAGAGACGAAGGAGGAGGGGTGAGGGGATTGGTGAGGGGTTCCTGGATGGGTGGGGGATGGGGTAAGGGGACAACATGTGAAATGTAAATAAAACATCCAATAAAAACAATTTTAAAAAAAGATTTTTTTAACCATATCTATGAGACCTGTGACTTAGATATTATCCTCTATGCATTATGTTTCCCTATGTATAATAGTAATGACTGTTTAGTTTGAATTTTAGAAAACATGCATTTGAAAATTCCTAATGCCAAGTATATAGTATGATTAATTATGTAGATTGATCTATACAAAAGTATATAAAAGAATTCATTTTCAGGTAATAGGCTTATGTAATAGTTTTAAATATTTGACCACTTAGGTGAGTTTATTTAGACTGTTTTAGTTCCGCATGCAAGTAATTAACTGTTGACAATTTTTTTATCTTCTGAGGGAAATACTCAAATGCTATTTTAAATTCTGAAAAATATAAAATTTGATCTTATAATTTCTCATAATCTTTCCTTATGCTATATTTATCTGGATCAGTGCTATTTAGAATTTGAATTTTAAAGTGCTTTCCTTTCCAAAGTACTTTAATCCTAGTGCATTTTCATGTATTTAGGATGTAAAAACACATTTAATATATTGTGAAAACCCATGGAAATGTCTTAAATAATTTGTACTTTATTAAAGATAATGCATTTTAAAATAGACGCATTTGAAAGTATAATTTAATTTAATTATAGAATAATTTGGGGTTGCTCAGTTTTTAGTTGACAAATAATTACATATATTTATGGAGTATACCGTGTTTTGATTTGTGTATACATTGTAGAATGATTAAATCTAGCCAATTAGCATATCTTTCAGCTTACTAATTAATATTTTTAGAGAGAGACTATTTAAAGTTGCCTAGCATTTTAAATGCATGTGAAAACAGTATTAATTGTGGTCACTATGCAGTACCGTGGAGCACTAGAACTTTGAACTCCGAAGTCAACATCAGTTTTCTCACCCCTCACATCCGTGAGCGTCCACCTGCTCTCTCAGAACCACCTTTCCACTATTTCCATGAGACTCTACATTAATGAGATCAAACTTTGTTATTTCTTCCTTCTTATCATGTCTTTCAGGATCCATTCCTGTTGTCATACATGTTAAAATTTTTCCATTATACGAACATGTAATATTCTGTTTTATATGCGTGGCAAATTTTTCTAAATCAGTCATTCATTGGTAGACACTGAGATTTCTTTAAAATCTTGCCTGTGTATATAATGTTGCAATATACATGAGGGTACCAATCTTTCCTCAACTGCTTTCAACTCTTTACCCACTATCTTAGCTTAGCAAGACTGCTAGGTGATATTCTGTCTTTAAATTGTTTTTAAGCATCTTTCATAGTTATTTTCCTTATTATTTTACAGAATATACCTTACTACATTCCGACCAACAGTATATGTTTGTTCCATTTTCTCTAGATTTTTGCCAACTTCTGTTGTCATTTTTATTTTGAAAATAACCTTTATGGGGCAGTTTTATCACTTTGAGTATGGTAGTTCACATTAGAATCAGGTACATATTTTTTTAATTTTGTAATAGGAGCATCGGTTATCAAAGTATATAGCTTGTCTTATGTCTCTTCATCCTTATTACATATTTAGATATCAACAAACAGATATGAAAAGGGGTCATCTTAGTTTGGTTTCTGTTGCTATGATTAAACACTGAACAGACAGCAAGCTGGGGAAGAAAAGGGTTTATTTGACTTACAGAGCTTGATCATAGATGATCACTAATGGAAATCAGGTCAGGGATACAAGCACAAAGAGGCAAAGCCCATGGGGGGAGGCTTGCTCAGCCTTCTTTCCTATTCACCCCAAGACCACTTCCCCCAGGCAACTGAGCCCTCCCATGTGAGCACTTAATGAAAACAAGTATGCCCCACAGACTTGCCTACAGAAAATCTTAAGAGATGTGATCCCTCAATTAATTATCCCCCTTCCCAGATAACCCCAGTTTATGTCAAGTTAACAGTACTAACACACATATAGGAAAGATTTTAAAGCTTTACTCAATGAGTCAGGGCTACATGGAATCACATCTCTTAGTGAAAGCCTGTGGAGTCTGTGTGTGTAAGACTACACCATGGATGTAGTGTCATGAATGTTGGATGTGGCTTGAGTGACGACTTGGTACATCACAGAACGTCCTTTTCTGTTGCCACCTATTCTGTAGGAACAATTCTGCCCCACCTAGGATCTAAAAGATGAACATTAGGGAATTTTGAAGTAGGGATAATAACTCCTAATAACCATCTTGATGGACATAGGATGATATACCCATTTGATTTTGTTTGTATTTTCTTGGTAATTAACAGATTTTTATTATTTTTAATTATGTGTTTTGCAGACCCATCTTGTCTTTTGAGAAATGCGTATTTAGATCCTGTACTTACTTTTAATATACTTCTTTTTCTTGAGTTATATTAGTAACATGTATTTTGGAGACTAGCTTGTTCTTCACCTGTATGGTGGGAGAACTATTTCCTCTTAGTAGGTTGTTTGCTTCTTTTGTCACAGTCTCTTAGTTCATACAGTCCCTTATGGCAGTTATGCTCTTGTTCCTTGTGGTTTTGGAGTCCTAAGAAATAATTTTCTAAAACAGTGTTGTAGACTTGGAGCATTATTATTGCAGATTTTATGTTTAAGACTCTTACCCAATTGTAGTTAATTTTTATACATGGTAAAGATAATTTTAAGACATGGTATACAATTTTAATCTTCTCTGTATAACCATCCAAAGCCATTTATTAAAACTACATTTTCTCCACTGTACATATTTGACAACTTTGTTGAAAATCAACTGACTACAAAATGCTTGAGTGTACGTCTTGGTTTTCCTATCCTATTAGTCAATCTTTTTCTTTTTGTAAATTCTTTTTATGATTATAACTTTATATTTTGAAATCAAGGAGTGCCATGCTTCCATTTTAGCATTTTAGCTCAATGTGTCTTATTTGTTTTGAATAGCATTGGGTCTTGTCTGGATCTATACAGTGTTCAGGACTGCCTTTTCCTCACATATAAAAGAATGACACTGTTTACAATGATATATTGAATTGTGTGTCACATTAGTTCCATACACATTTTCACAGTGTAGCCTCCTTTAACCCATGATGACGTATGTTGCTACATATGTTTCTTCTTTTATTTTCCCTCATCAGTGTTTTATATTAGTTAAGGTACAGATGTTTCATATCCTTGGTTGCATTATTCCTAAGCCCTTCATTTTTGTATGAAATTAGCCAGATTGGTTCTTAATGATATAAAGCAGTGGCAGAGTCTTAACCACTGAATTTTTTTTTTTTGTACTTCATTCTCTATGAATGAGGTTTCAGTAGTCAACTCTAAAATTATCCAATAATTTAAGGAAAGCTTTCAGCAAACAAAAAAAACAAACAAAAATGAATTCAATGGAATCATGAGGAAAATGACAATGAAAATAGACAAAATATTAAATGCAAAATAAACAGAAAGTAAACATGGTTAGAGAAAAATATTCTATAGTTAATATCCTCAAAGAAATTCTACAAAATAATGTCAACATCAAATAAACTAGCATGCTACTTAAGAATTTTCAATAGTAAAAAGGTAGGTACTTTAATTTTAAAATATAGCAAATATCAAAACAGAAAATAAAAATACTCTAAAAGTAATTTTACAACCCTCCCAAGAAAATTGAATAAGCAAAGAATTAAAATATAAAACTCAAAATAACCTGTGAGTCTTTACTGGAGCTTTTCAGATTGAATATATGAGACTCAGAAGGAAAAAGAACAGACGCATGATGGGGGTGGAAAACAGTGAAATGTCAATAGAGAAGTGGTCTGAGACTGAGAAGTGATCCAGTACTTCTGCAGAACTAGGAGAAGATAGCCTTCAGCTTGAGGAAGCTCACTGAGGATGACACAGGAAACACAAAAAGTACGTCAAGAGAAGCACAGAGTTTCACATGCCAGAAATATAGGCTGCACAGAAAGTATTTCAAACTGTACTGTAGACGGCAGCGCAGCGGGCCTTCTACAGTACTTGCAGTTGTGAGTCCCCTTCTTCAAGTGATAATTACACTGGATTATGGAATGTTTATTAGATATGTAATAGAATATAGAGAAGAGTAGCTCCCACCTTCAAAACAAGCTTTTGTTTGTTTTTGTTTTGTTTTCCATGGAGTATTTACTTAATAAACTACTAGAAAATATTCATAGAAATATTCTAATTAATCAAAAAAAGAAAAACACATAAATTGAACAATATACTCCATTCAGGAAAGGACAAAATATTTCTGTAGGTAATAAGCTAAAGAAACCAATTCAATATTATACCCTACAAGCAAGCCATTTCAGAGAAGAGTTCTTCAGGAACCAGTAGGGACTGCTTTAGCATCAAGAACAATGTATTTATATACAACTACCTTTGATGTTGAAAACACATAAACCTTGCAATGTACATAAGCTGGGAATATGTAAAATGTTGTACCTAATTACCTCCAGAAAAAAGAAGTCACTATTCCAATTCATTCCTTTGCCTTGACTGTTTACAAGCCATCATTACCCAAACAATAGCCACCCATTGAGCCCCAGATTTTAACAGTATTTAAGAAATGTAAACTGTTGACACAGGAAGTATATTGATCCATAATTTTGATACAGCTGTTGCTGATTAAATCTGATGAATGAAGAAACAAAAGATCAAGAACTATTATAAAATTAATGCTATTATAAAATTAATTGA
>NW_021604636.1:16995069-17022569 GCF_004785775.1 Grammomys surdaster | reverse complement strand
TTTCTGTATTTGTCTTTCCATCTCTAGTCCTCCAGCACTACCAGCTGTTTCTTGTTTTACTGGATTTCTAACTGACATTTGAGAGTATTCGTCTTACCTCATAGAAAAAATAAAGTAAATGTATATGCAATATGATATCTTTTTATCGTTAGAGAAAACCTAAATGTGGAATTATCAAGAGTAATTGCAGTAGGTAAAACCAAAGAATCCATGAAAACCTTAAAATCACTATTTCTAAAGCTAACTTAAATGCCAGCTTGGCTTAACTTTTGGATAGAGGAAAATAAAGTAAATATTTCATTTATTCTGATTCTTAGAGAAACAGAGATATTCTTTGTCATTCCAAATCTATCCCATACGTACATATACATGCTTATATAAATATATAAACATATACATTATATATATGGTTTGTGACACACATCTCTCTGTAGCTCAAGCTGACTGATAACTCACTTTGTAGACCAGACTGGCCTCAAACTCAGAGTTCCACCTGCTTCTGCTTTCCAAATGCTAGGATTAAAGATGTGTGCCATTATGCCTACAAGTCCTTTGATTTATTTGATGACTTTTAAAGATAAGTTTAAAACTAGAATAAAAGATAATATAAAATATTTGTGGTGATAGTTTATTGTTTTTTAAAGTAAATCTAACATACTTACATTGCATAATATTGTATGACATGAGGTTTACATGATGAGATGCTCTCACTAAAAGACAAAACTAAACAAACAAAACAAACAGGTGAGTCAGTGAGTGTCAGTGAGTGAAGTGTTTGCTGTACAGCATGAGAACTTTAATTGGGTTGTGATAGCCAGGTGTGTTCGTTCATATGCAGCTGTAACAGAAGTTAGGGTAGGCAGAAGCAGAGGTTTTAGAGGATTGCTTCCTAGTATAGTCTAAGGAAAGCTAGTTATGAGATTCAGTGAAAGACCTGACTCAAATAACTACTTAAATTAAATGAATATGTGGGAACAATCAAGGAAAGGAATCCTAACATCAACCTCAGGCCTCCACAGAAGCATGCATGCTTCCTCACATGCAAGCACATATGCATTCATGTGTACATAGAAAAGCATTAATGCTCCCTACTTAAACATAGAGAAGTGTTCTGGAGTTAATTAGTTCTATTCTTCCTGTAAGTCTACAGGCTTAAATTATTTCTAGAATAACCAATAACATAGGTTATTGTTGAACTGTAGATTATTACCTTTAAGAAATAGCTTTTACAGTTCTAGCAAATTGTTCAACTGCATGCAAACATATAAGGCATCAAAAATCACTTTTACTTTCGGTTCTTCCTGTCTAGTAAGGTGTAATACGTGCAACAAAACGTATTTGTTCTCAAGGAAAACAGATTCAAAGGCATTTTCTTGTTCCTCCAAAAGATCAGCTACCATAGTCAGTGTTAAGTTGGTAAAAGATTATTGCACTTAGCAGTTTCACTTCGATTATGTCTCTGAACAATGATGTTTACCCAGTTTGAGGGTTAGAATTTTCTTTGATCATCAAAAACAACAGGAATGCAGCCATGCATTTTAAGTTAAGAATAAATTTTTTCATAACACCAGCAAGGAAAGAATTTTCTTTTTCAACTACTACAGCAACCAAAACTGTTGTGTTCACACTTAGGACGTATAGTTGGTACCGTGAGATGCTTCATCACTCTGGCGCTCCTCAAATGAGTTAAGTACCATGAAGGATAACAGCAAAAACAAGAGCATGAGTCAATATGTTGTTGTAAATTGTTTGGTCTTCAGGATCCGTGTGGGCTTTAGGGTCTTCGCCATCTGACTCTAATCTTCAATAAAGATGTCTTATAGTCATGGCTAATGCCAAAGCTGGAAAAAACCTTTGTAAACTGTGTATATTAATCAAGAAAAGTGATTTGCTACTTCAAACAGATTTTCAACTGTTAGACACAGCTGAAAACATAGCATTCATCTTCATGATGACAGGCAAAAAGAGTGTGGAACACTTAGGACGGATTGAAGTGCTTCTGCTGCTTTTGTCAGCTTGTTGTTCAAGTCTGAGTAAAAGGTCATCTCCATGAAGTTGCAGCCCATCCCATTGTATCTGTAATCATAATACCTACAGTTTTATGTAATAGGTTTCCATAGGCACCATCTGGGAAGAGAATGAACTGTAACTGGGTTTGTAAGTGTTCACATTGCTTCTTTCCAAATTCTGAGATGGCTTTGGAAGACTAGTTATGGGTACTCTGGTAAATATTAATTGTCCAAGTCTTTTCAATAGAGTAAAACTTAATATATGGAAACACTGCATTCCTTGTATTATAAGGCATCTTGAACTTCTCTCCAGTGTTTCCAGAGAAGTGGTGACTATGACCTCATTTCTAAGACCTTTTCAATCTCTTAGTAGTCACTCTACTAAAGTTTGAATTTTACTCTGGACAAGTATTTTTTTTAACATTCTATTTTAATTCCCTTATTGTTTCCCTTTGTGTGTGTGTGTGTGTGTGTGTGTGTGTGTGTGTGTGTGTGTATGTATGTGTCTGACCGTCTCTTTCTTTCTCTCTCTGTGTGTGTAGGAGTGGGTGGGAAGTGTGTACACATGTACATGTTTATGGCTGCAAGTGTGGAGGCCCAGTAAATGTCAGTTTTCTTCCTTATTCACCTCACCTCTAATTTTCTGACGAAGGGTCTCTGACTGAACCAGAAACTCAGATTGGCTAGACTGGCTGCCAAGTCTTGCTGTCTCTGCCTTTCCAGATCTGAGATTGCAAGCAGGCTCTGTCATACTTAATATTTAAAGTGGGTGTTGGGAATCCAAATTGAGGTCCTTATGCTTGCACAGCAAGCTCTTCCCTGACTGAGCCATCTCCCAAGCCCTCAATCATTGTTTCTATTGCTATATGTTTTAGTGTTGTTTTCTTGCTGCTTTCCCTTGTGATTCTAATTGACATCATAACCTAAAACAACTTCATTTAGATTAACACTACCTAATTAAAATTCCAAAACTTTGATTTTGTATAATTTCATTCAGTCTCTATCTAGTTTATACTAATGTTCTTCAGATTATGTTTCTACATGTAAGCCTAGTCAAACAATTTTAAATTATGTCTTTGTCTTTTAAAACAGATTGGTGGGAAAATGCAGACAAAAATGTTTATGGTGTGTGTGTGTGCGTGTGTATGTGTGTGTGTGTGTGTGTGTGGTGTGTGTATATATATGTTCTATATTCTATGAATTGTATAATATATGCGTATGAATAATATATATTGGATGAATATGAATAATATATATTGTATGAATATGCATTTATATAAATGTTTATACTAGTGAGCATTTTTAGTATTCTTCCTCTAGATGGATTAAAATTTCTGTCTAGTATTCTTCCCTTTGGTTTCAAGGACTCTTTTTATTACTTTTGCCAGAATATTGATGAAATAGTCTTTGAAGTTTTAGTATGGGTATGGGTTTGTGCTTAAAGATCTTACTTTCTTTATCTGTGATATATTGTATACTAGAAGTAAATTTTTGTTTAATATGTTCTCTTTTCAGTGCTTAACCTGGGGAGTAATATTTAAATCTCAGGGGGAAGACATACAGTTGCTTTGAAAAGTGTTCTAGAAAAATTGTTTGGACCATGGTAGACTTCAGTGATCTGAAATGAAGAGTAGTGTGGAGATAAATGAACTATCAGGTCAAAAATAACAAAAGTTTTGAGTAACAAGTGTTTGAGAGCTGTCTTCACTAGAACTGGTGTATCAGCTACTGCTGCCTACAGGTTTACTCAGCTGCCACAATAATATGTGTGATATTCATGTTACTCCAGACTAGGGAAGAGATGGAGAAGTGTCTTACTATTTTCTTGAGATTTAGGCACTTCTTTTTCCATTTGTTAGTTTGTTCCTGTGTTGTTTTGAGATGTAGACACTGAATTTAATAAACACTCTTTCAAGCCTTTAATTCTCAATGTTCCGATAAAGGTTGAATTTGACAATTTGCTGCTATTACTATTACTGTGTTTATGCTACCAGCGCATAAATATATTTTTTAAAGAAACTCAAATCATCCAAACATTTTAAATATATATTTTGAATAAAGTTTCTACCATAAATACCTACTCCCTTTGGTTCTAACCAGTATTTTAGTGTTAGCGATTATTGCATATTATACTCGATACTCTTCACTGTTTTGTAAGTACATGGCTGGATAACTAATCTTGGAGACCAATGCATAATGACAAAAGAGTGTTCGGATTTAGTTAGTTGGTATTTTTTTGGTACATTTTGCTTTCTACATTTTTTTAAATTAACATATATTTATATCATTTCTCTCCTTCCTCCTCCCTACAGCTCTTTTCACATCCCACTCTCGCTCACTTTCAAATTCACAATGGCTTTTTCTTTGATTATTAATGTTACATATATACACATGCATAAATGTGTAACATCTACTGAATTTGATTAGTGGTACTTATCTGTACATGATTTCATGGCCAACCACTTGGTACTGGATAACCCACTAGGACCTCATCCCTGAGTAAGACAAATGCTCCCACTCTGACCATTCCGTATTTACCCATGGTCCCTGTCTACTGTGGAGTCCCATGGAATTTCCTCCTTACATGGCAGCATGTCCTTGATATTGTCCTTTATCAGGTCTTTTTTAAGCAGCCATGTAGTGGAGGTATTTTGGGTGATACTTCCCTACCATTTCTAGGTGTCACAATCTCACAAAAGACTTCTGGTCCTGTATCTCTTAATGTCTTTCCCTCATACCAATATAAGTACCCTGCCTGTTTCATTCTTTCATTCACTCATCAATAATTAAACCAGTGTTTGTTGAGTACCTACAGAATTCTAGACTGAGCATAGTAATGAATTAAATTAAAAATAAATATATCCTTGCTTTTTAAGTAATTTATATTTCTAATGAAATAAACTGAACAAATAAATTATGTTGTGTGTCTAATGTTGATCAGTTTTGTAGAGGAAAATGAATCAGTAAAGATTCCCAAGGAATTAGAGTAGGGTTTTAGTTCTAAATAAGGCACCTATTAAATAACCAAACATCAGAAGAATCGATAGAGTGAGTCATATAATTATTTAGGCAAAACGTATCCAAGATATGCAGGCTATGAAGTAGGAATGTGCTTTACAATTTGCAGAAAGAATGTGGTAGCCATTGTGCTGACCCTGGGGTGGGGGTGGGGGGTGGGGTTAAGGGAGAGAGTAATGGAGTAGCTCAGTGCTCAGTGAGCCAGCAGGAAATGTTTTTGTTTGTTCTATAGTCCTGTTTGTTTTTTCAAATTTTGAATTTTCCTTCAATTCTTTATTTCTAACAATTTCTTCTTATCTTTTACTCCTCTAACAATTAGTAAGTCACCACATTTAACTTACATTTCTTGTCTGCTTATTCTCTTCATGTTCAATAATTTTTATTGATCTGCTGCCATTCTCTCAGCCTGTATCTAGTATTCATTTAAAAGTCTTCTTTGTATCAAGTATTGTGCTGCACATTGTAGATATAATAGTCATCAAACTAGAAATGAGCATAGCTGTTGCAAGAATCTCTCTGGAATGAGCACCCCGACACTAGTGAGAACGAAAGGGTTATATTCACTGGTGGACCAAAGCCATGGTACCTCCTGAAAGACTTTGTTTCCAAGTACAGTTTGCATTCTCATTTTGTATACTCTAAAACCACAAGGTGAATGAGCAAGCACATGATTAGGGTTTATAGAGCAACTGTGGCAGGTAGCTTGGAGGCTTTTTTGTTTGAAAGGCATATGTTACAATCGACAGGTCTTAGCTTTTGTGGTCATGTTGCTAAGGGCAGTGACCAATTCTATTAAAGCTATTTATTCAGCTGAAATATTATTCTGTTCTAAGTAGCAAGGTGAAATTATGTTTGGCAATAAGCAGTACAAACTTGCTTTAAGTAAATCACCAGTTTCTAATAATTGATCTTTTTGGCCTTCTTCTATTTCATTGTTCTCACAAAATTCGAAACACCAGGGTGAGGAAGTTGGGTGATATAGGTAGTTAGTGAGGTGCCAGAAGAATAAGTATTTCAAGAACAAGCAGTGTCTATTCAAATGAAAATCTATGAGTGTGTGTACAAGCTTTCCAGAGGAACGTATACTCTTGAAAAAAAAAATATATGGGGGTTAGACTTTCAGAGAGAAAAGAAATAGTGACCAAACAAATGGTCCAATTGTGCAAATGCCAAAACAACTCCAAGCAAACCAATGGAAGAACAGAACTGGAGTCAATTTGATGTTTCGAGGACTGAAGTGAAAGTTACTCTCATGGGACTGGATGAGGGCTTGGTGGAGGTGTGCATGGTATTTTCAGGCCTTAGTAAAGTATCTGATGATCCATTTGTCACCAGTCAGCCACTGTAAAGCATTGACATGGTTACTTATCTATCAGAGTAGATTTTTACCAGGGACTGCTATGATGTAGCTCAGAGGTAGAGAGCTTGCTGAGTATGCTCATGTCCTAACTCCAACCCCAGCACTGGTGGTGAAGGGGTACCAGTTCCTTTTGACTTTAGCAGAACAGCACATTAAGAGTGTTAATTTAGGATTTATCTCTGCATCATTAGATTATTAGTCCCCACTTTATCCTTAAGCCCCAATGGTACAGAACTGCTTATAATTGTACCCCAGAGGAAAGACTGCAAGTTTCGGGCCATACTAATTTTACAGAATGTTCTTCAGCCTTTGCCTACCACATGAACCCATATTTATCCTTCAGAATTGAATTGATGTCTGAAGTGATCTTCTGTAAAAGTGTTGTATTAAGATTTGAATAGAGCAACCTTTACTAACTTGTCTATGCCTGCTCCTTTGAGACCTTTTTATTGCAGTTACTGTATAAAACAGTTGTTTAACTTCTCTGATAGTGTGAACTCTCATAACTTTTGCAGGCTTTTTTGTTTTTAGTCGGCACATGTATCTCCTAGCATAGCGTCTGTGCCTTAGCTTCATTAAACAAATAGTAAATCTGATTCATATGAAGGAAGGCTTGATTAAATTTGACTAATAAGTTTCATGGCCAAGATCTAAATCAAGGCAGTGTGAGCTGGCACTGGCTTTAATAACTTTCTTAACATGGTACTTTGGCAACCACTACCAAACAACCAAAATTGAATTGCTAACCTCAAAAGGAAATCTGTCTGCTATTTTAAATTTGTCTTGTTCTTAAAGTATGTTAACCCGCTTCTTTGCATACTAACGCGGAAAAGGAATTCCAGACACATAGACCCAGCTTCAAATATGGAAATATGTAGTGAAGATAGTCCCACATGAGTTTGGTGTGCTGTGTAAGATAGTTCTGTAAGTGTACATTGATACTACCTTACATATCATAGTAACATGATTAGAGATAAGTCAACTTATTGTTTATTTATATTAGTACACTGTCGTTGTCTTCAGGCATACCAAAAGAGTGCATTGGTATTACATTACAGATGGTTGTGAGCCACAATGTGGTTGCTGGGAATTGAGCTCAGGACCTAGAAGAACAATCACTACTCTTAACTGCTGAGCCATCTCTCCAGCCCTGGACCTTTCTATAGTAATAATGACATCTATACAGGTCCTGTGAAACAAGAAGCTGTTGAATAGGCTCATTCTCAGAAGTATAGTGTGTTGTAGTGTGTATCTTTGAAACGAGGCAGAAGTTTATGAAATATTTTTGTTGAAAAAAGAGTATTGTTACTTGAATCTTAATATACTAAAATTCTATTTTTTTCATAGTTTTCTAAGACTTGCTTATATAAACTATTTACTTCTCTATTACCCTAGTTGAAATGGCAGTTTATTTTTACCTGTATTTTAATAGTAACTTCTGGTTTTCTATTTGATATTCTTTACTCCTGGTTTTAAAACATCAGTAGCACCTAAAACCTACCTTGCACAACATAGAATTTCAAAATGTTGTAAATGCTACATTCAATTATTCACCTTCAATATTAATATGAGAAACAATAATTATATTTGTTAAATATATGTAATATATATATGTATAAATAATGTTGAAAATATGGAAATCTCCATAATGAAATATATCCAATTGTATATTTGCAGTATTTTACATGATAGAATAAAATGTAGCTTTGAAAACCAGATTTTATTAAAACAAATATTAGCAGTAAATGAAAGTTGTTTTCCTATTTGTTTGTTTGCATGTTTTGTTTTGTTTTGTTTTCATGTGTATGGGTGTTTCTGTATGTCTGTCTACCATGTATGTGCTTGATACCTATGGACACCAGAGAGGGCTTCAGAACCCATTGATACTGGGATAACAGGCATCTTTGAGCTTCCTTGAAGGTGCTCAGAACTGAGCCCTGTCATTTAAGTTCACACACATCACACACATGTGCGCATGCAGAACATGCCATTCAGATACCACTGTAGGATTCTTTTCTTTCTTGGCTTGTCTTCAACAGTGTCAATCAATTTAGAAGCTAGTTGTGTGTTTGCTGAGAGGATCTTGTTGTCTTGCCAAATATTAAATTCCTGGGTTCAGTTTCCCAAGGGCCAGGACTATAGTTGTACACACCACTCCCAGCAAGGCACCTAAATTTAAGTATCAGAAAGCACACTAGATACATTGCACTTTAGGCCATTCGTGTTATGTGTTTATGTATCCACTTTCACCACAGTAGTGAGAAATTCATATTACAAGATTGAAAAGCACATGTAGGATAAAAGCTGGGATTTGGGGTAAATCTTGTTAGAATTTGCACTATTCTTTCACCGTGTTGATACATCTTGCTTCTTTCCAGGACGACAGTTGATTTGAACTCATTAATCAATACAAGTACAATCAATACAATCTTGATCAAATCAAAAAGACACATTTCAAAACAGATCATAGAGATGCTGTTTGAAGAAGGATTGATACTTGGATGAAGTTTGACATATTTATGTGTTCTTTCGTAATTCATATATAACATGATTAAAATTGGATAATTGTTTTATTTATGGAAGTGTGTTTACTTCAATTTGAATTGAATTTTTTGGTGGGATATACATACATTGTAACTAGAATCATCTAGTTGTATAGCTTGGTCATTGCTGTAGTTCTCACATAGGTTTTCTATACTATATTAATAGGAATTAAACTATATTAAGGGGAATTAAATTTGGGATTTTACCATACATAGATTTTTTTTCTTTAGCAATTTGCTTTTTGGAATTGAAAATCTGTGTCTGTTTATAGAAACCATGTAGTAAATGGAACTGGGTTTCTAGGAACACATTCCTTGGAGACAGCTTAGTCCTGGTTATCGTCAGGAAGCACAGCATTGGCAGCCTTTCTGCCATTGTTGACATCTATGTCACTGGAAAGAGCAGGCCACAGAGGAGAGAACTTCTGAAGGAATTACATCTTGGAGTGTTATAGGTCCTTCGTGATGTTTCTGTTTTGCAATAATTTTTTGGACAGCCTCTATTCTGTTAAAAATATTTCCTATAACTCTTTAATTTCTTAATCTTAAACTTTTTGTCATTCATAATTTCCCTTTGTTATCACTTCCTCATTTGTTTCAATTTTAGCATATGGTACTGGCATTTTCTTAGCTGCCTTAGTCATTTTGAAATAAAACAAGTAAGTAATTTTAAAATGTGATCAGTATTCAGCACAACTGAGATCCATTTTCTGAATAAGCCCAAAAGCTGCTTAGGAAGACAGGATAACTTCAGGCTGAGGTTCAATTTTAGTGTCACTTCTCCCACTGAGCAATAATGAGATGATACCTATGGCCTAAGATTTTAGTGGTGATTAAATGACATCTGAGGACTAAGAAGCATCAGTTTATAAGTAAGTAGAATTTTAATTTAGTACATTTTATCTGAAATTAGATTAGATAAAATATTTTTATTTTCATTCCTGAAAAATCAGTGACTAAATCATTACAGTTGAGCCTATATATTAAAAGTATGAGTTGGGGCTGGAGAGATGGCTTGGCAGTTAAGAGCACTGACTGCTTTTCCAGAGGTTCTGAGTTCAATTCCTAGTAACGACATGGTGGTTCACAACCATCTGTAATGAGATCCATTGTCCTTATTTGGTGTGTCTGTAGACAGCTACAGTGTACTTATATAAATAAAATAAATAAATCTCTAAAAAATAAAAATTAAAGAATTCTAAATTGTCACCATCTGATTGACAAAGGCCTAATGAATATCGAAAGCGACTGTGAAGCTCTGAAGAGGCAGGGTCGTTCATTCTGAGCGTCCCGTCCATGTTTCCTCATTGCCAGTAGAAAGCATTCTTACCAAGGGAAACTTGTCTCCCAGCCTCTCAAATAGGAAAAAAAACCACATTTCCTTGTACTAGCTTTGTTATATATATAGGATTATTTTATTGTGTTTTCCCTTACAAAGGAGTCTCATTCTTAAGATAATTAAACATCTTTAAATTTATGAGCTGTAATCTCTAATTATATGTAGTCCTAAATTTTATCTTAACTTGTTTTTAGAGATCTGTTAATCTCCTTTTTTGTCCATCATTCTCAGTCAGATATTTAAAGACTAACCTTCAATTTCTAACCATCACACTCCATGCTCACATGGTTTGTTAGCACAGGAGGATTTATCAAACTTAAAACTGTTTTGTGATTGATGAAGAGCAACATAATTGTTTTTGTTAAATTAGCATGAAAGTAGTGCAAATTAAAATAGACTAATGGCAAATCTGGCTTTTATCCTACAGGTGCTTTTGAATGTGTGTAGTATTCAGAGGAATTAAAATCAGAGGAGAAAAGGAGAACAACTTTGGGTAAGAGTGCTTGAGCTATTTTCTTTTAGAATTGTTTTCAGTATGTATAGATGGATTACATGTATGTCTCTGTACTACGTATGTGCCTGGTGCCCCTGGAGGTCAGAAGTGGGACAGGAGGTACAAACAGTTGTGTGGGTTCTGGGAACAGAATCTAGGTCCTCCAGGACATTCTCTTAAATGCTGAGTTATCTTTATAGCTCCTAGTATCATGTGTATTCCTCTTCTTTTTCTAACTTGATTTATTTTCAAAGATCCTCCTTTTAGAGAATAGCTTTGTCATTGAAATTGATAAATCACTATCAGTGTAAATAAAAAGATAGTCATTCAGATATATTTCTTTATTAATGTAATTATTAAAGATATATGTAGTTCAAGCCTAATTCCTAATATGTAGCTATAAGCAAATATCTATACTCAAGCACTTTCAAAGTAAGAAACATTAATTAAAAATAGCAATTTTGCCGGGCAGTGATGGCACACGCCTTTAATCCCAGCACTTGGGAAGCAGAGGCAGGCGGATTTCTGAATTTGAGGCCAGCCTGGTCTACAGAGTGAGTTCCAGGACAGCCAGGACTACACAGAGAAACCCTGTCTCGAAAAACAAACAAACAAACAAAAAAAGCAATTTTTAGTGTCCCTTACCTTCCAGATAAAACTTAGTCTTCGAACTAATTATCATCGTAGTGATTATGAATGGCTTTTGATTTTTCTAAGATAATAAATGGTCTGAGTCCTCTGACTGTATCCTTTAGGAAGTTCATGATGTTATGTGTACACCAGTCTTCCAACGGCCAGTTCCTGTATCTAAGCTATAAGACTAACATTTGACCTGATAGACTCCACTGAAACAAGACTTCAAGCAAAAATTGTCCTGTTTCAGAATAATAGGCAACTGCAAGGCTTGTATCTTGTACTACATGTGTTCTCCTCAGGCAGTTAGCTGCTGCTACTGTGCCTTATACCATCTGCCCATACTTCTTTCCTGTGTTCTTAACTTACTTCTAGTGACAGTCAACGTCCCAAGCAAGTTATATTTCCTTATTCTTTCTTTTCTTTTTTCTTTTCTTTTCTTTTCTTCTCTTCTTTTCCTTTCTTTTCTTTTCCTTTTAAGTTTATGCTGTTCAGTTTACTTTCCTGCTGTTATTTTCTCTTTAGGAAAGATCTGCATAGTCTTAAACAATAGGCTTTTTATTTTACCTTTTCTCTTTCAAAATTATCTTTTTTGTTTTTGAGATTATAATATAATGGAGTAATCAACTTCTGGAGGTATCCCAACTACAATATTATTATTTATACAGCAGATAAATTGTTTAGACAAAAAATGACAGGTATAAGGCTGTTTTATTATGAACATAAATTTTTTTAAAAGGTCTTTTTCCATTTCCTGTTGACTTAACAGATACCATGAAAAATTAGAAAAAGTGTGTGACTAAAGCATCTTACATACTCAATGTATCATTATAATTCTAAACATAATTTATAATTCTAAAATCAATATAAGTGGTAAGTCTTAACATTGAAAATAATAATACATTCTAGTTTTTCCTAAGTTTAAATATATACTTATGGGCTAAACTAAAGCAAACCTTAATATAAAATGCTCATGTATGAATGTTTAGAGGCATTTAACATGCTTAAAAAAATGAAAGCAATAAAAGTAGTATAGAATAATATTCAAAGTTAATGAAAACTAAAATTCAAGGAACTTAATATACCTCGAAACTAATAAAATATTTATCAGCCCTTGATACTAAAATAAGATGTAATAAAATGCTAAATGAAAGTATTAGGAATAACCTAAAAATATTGCAGACATTAAAAATGGAATGCATTTGACCACACCGAGCAGTCGTTTGTAGCTAGAAATGGTCACAAAGCACTCAGAGCTTTAGAGTAAGACTGGCAGTCCAGATGTAAGCAGATGGAAGTGAAGTCAAAGATGGGCACAGTCTTTTGATCTGTGATGTGCTCAGCAAGAGCCTGGTCAAGGTAAAGGCCTATTTGCAATCTGAAAAGGAAAAACAAAACCAAAACAAAACGAAATTCACAAAGAGTGATACCAAGCCCATCTCCAGAACCCGATTTTCTCAATTTTTCATTCTTTATTAAGTTTTCTAAAAGCCAGTAATAGATCTATAAATCAAAAAAAAAAAAGCAAACAAACTCAGAAGCATTGCTGTATGGAAGATCTGATAGTAAGTTGGCATCCCAATATGAGGGAAATTTCACAGGGTCCCACCTCGATGAAGAGCTGTAGGCAATCAGTTGTGTTGAGAGGAGAATTAAACAATCCCAAATGATAAGCCCTGAACACATGTACGTATGAACAAAACTAATAATATACATGGTGGGTTGTATATTTATATATACATAAATCAGGCTAGGCACAGTACTGAAGAACATTTGTTGCTCTAAAAAGGACCTAGATTCAGTTTCTGCTATGCACATGAAGAATCACTACTTGGACAACTGTGCACATACATACATACCGGCAAAACACTCATACACTTAAAATAATAAATAAATAGATTTCATTTGTATGTATACATATGTATGTATATTTAACAATATTTAAACGAACTTCAAAGATGTATTTAAGAAAGCACCAAAGAAACATGGTAGAAATGATCAAAATATGATAATATGTATTAGGCAGGGTTCTCTAGAGGAAGAAAACTGATAGAATGAAATGTATGTATTTATAGGTATATTTATGTATTTATACATAAAAGGAGATTTATTAGAATGGCTTACAAGCTGAGGTTTGGCTAGGTCAACAGTGGCTGTCTCCTAGGGGGATAACTGATAAGACTCCAGTAGTTGTACATTTCATGAGGCTACATATTTCAAATTGTCTTCAGTCTGCCTTGGAATCCAGAAGAAGTAGGTTCTAATGCTAGTGAAGGAAGCCTCAAGAGCAAGATAGGTGAACTTGCCAGCAAGAGTGAGAGCAAGCAGACTAACAAAAGCTTCCTTCTACCATGGTTTTTCATGCGCACTGCCACCAGAAGCTGTGCTGCTGTGGTCCAGGTTTAGATTGAGTCTTCCTACCTCAGATGGTCCAATCAAGAAAATCCCTCAGAGATGGGCTCAGCTTCTTGGGTTTTAGATGTTTCCAGGTGTAGTAAAGCTAACAGTCAAGATTAGCCACCGCAAGCCCATCTCTTAGCAACTTGACACAGAATCATGTAACTTAATGCCGTATTTAATTTTCAAAGAAAAATAATAAGGGAAGCTATAATTCCACCTAACATGATGTAACTGTGTCATCTACACCCACAAATTATTAAGTAGGTAACATTGACATTGTCCCTTGAGGAGTGCTTAGTCTTTTAGTATTTTGTGACTTAATTGAATAACCACTGATAATGTCTCAATTGGTGTTGTGATCCATATTGAAGAAATAAAGAAATACAAATGTTGCTTAATGTGTGTGTACACACACACACACACACACACACACACACGTCAATTATACCCCACATTTCTTCAACTGTTTCTGTGGTCTTCGTTGTTACTTATAGCTATCTCCCTCTCCTACCCATTTTGTATTTCCTCCAGGAATATACTCCAGCAAGCGCCTCAGCAGGTCTTGGTTCTTTTCCTGGAGAAGCAATCCTTCCTTCACCCAAAGGGTCTTGTCCCTTTGTTATCTTATCTGGATTAGATTGTTATAGTTTCCCATTGACTTTAATTATAGGATATTGTAAGACCAAGAAACTCCCTAACCTCCGTACATAATCTTTCATGCCTACATTATGGAGAATCAATCCAGTTTCCCCTTGGTATTCTGGATCATTAACCCTTGCTAATACTGTTATTTGATTTGCTTCTTTGATTAGTTGGTTGGTTGGTTTGGTTGGTTTGGGGGTTTTGTGGTTTTTACCCTGTTTGCTTGTAGATATCAGAAGCTCAAAATGGCCAGGGGAAGTCTGAGCTTCCGCTTGAATGGAATGTGTGTTGTGTCTCCAGACAGGAACACTCTCCTGTCTGGAAACAAAAGTTCTAGGCCAGAAAAAGTTAAATTTAAGCAAAATTTCAACATCATTGGGAGTGATAATAAATAGAACTATTCCCATTTCAATCCCTTCATCCCTGGACTTATGAATCTGGCAATGAGAGAAACTAACATATATTGGATGCTGATTCAAAGCATACACTACTATCCAGAGAACCCTGTCTCAGCCTTCCTGGCTACTGCCTACTCACTGTTGCTATAACAGTGTCTTCAGAACATAATCTACCTGTTCTCTCAGTTCCCCTGCCTCAGGGTGGAGAACATAGTAAGATTCCATGAACATGGGCTCTTGTTGCACTTCTTTCCCAGTCACGTGACTTCCTTGGTTAGAAGCATTGCTCTGTGAAATACCACTCTGCTGGGTAAGGCATTCTGTAAGTCCATGGATGGTAATTTTGGCAAAAGCATTATATTTAGGAACACCAAGTCCATTGCCAGAATATGTATCTACTCCAATAAGAACAAAGCATTGGTTTTTTTCATGAAAGAAGTGATCTGGTGTAGTCTACCTGACGATAGGTCACTGCAGAATGGTGCCATATCAGGAACTCGTAGTTGGTCTCTACTGCTGCTGACAGATCAGCACTCAGCAGCAGCTGAAGCCAGGTCAGCCTTGGTGAGTGGAAATCGATATTGTTGAGCCCATGCATAACCTCTGTTTCTTCCACCATGGCCATTTTTTTCATGTGTGCGCAGGACGATGGACAGGGATGGCTCGGAAAGGAGATGGACTCTCCACGTGCTAGATCATCCTATCTACTTGACTGTTGGACTCTTGCTCTACTGAAGTCAGTTTTTATGAGCATTTTCATGAGACACAATTATCTTCATATCCTTTGTCCAATTTGAGAGACTCACTTTATACTTCCCAAAATGTCCTTTTCACAAATTTTTCCAATCATATTCTTTATAAGTATCTGACTGTCGAGCTAATTCGTTAGTTATAGACCATGTATCAGTAAATAGTCTTCAATTGGCCATTCCTTCTAAGTAAAATATATGACCATTTTTACTGCCCAAAGTTCTACCCACTGTGAAAATTTCCCCCTCATTGTCTTTCAAGGTTGTCCCAGAAACAGATTATAATGCTACAGCTGTCCACTATAGGGTGGCACTTGCATAAAATGATGAACCATTTGTAAACCAGGCCCTAGCCTTTTCCTCCTCAGCCAACTGGCAATAGTCTCTTACCCCATGAGACTATAATTGCATACTTGGAAGCAGATGGCATTATAAATGGAGTAGAAACCATAGGCACTTGAGCAACTTCTTCATGTAACTCGTGCTCTCAAAATCTACTCAGGTCCAATCACGTGTATTTATCTTTCATTTGATAATATATTACTTCTGTGTGCATTGTGATTTTATAGGTCAGATGATACGCAATTCTTGATAGGCAGCTCAGATCACATGTTAACTTGTCAAACATTCAGACTCCACTAAGGCCCAATAGCAATCTTAGGGCTGTCCCTAAAGGTGAGAATAACACTCTTAAATGATGGTAGAGTTCTATTCCAAACTCCCAGGATCTTCCTGCAGGATTTAACTTTAGCAGCTTGACAAAGGCCTCAAACACTACCTGTCACTGACACCTCAAATATACATGACAGAGTAGCCTTCATATCCTGAACCTGTTACGGAGGCTTCTCCTATTCCAAGACCTATTTAAAGCTAACCGTTTTCCAAGTCATTTGGGTATATGACAAGACACCTAAGTGAGGAATGAGCTGTTTCCAGAATCCAAAGAGGGCCATTAAGCAGCTTTGTTCTTCATTCTTAATGGTGATAAGGGCCCAGAACATAACTTATCCCTTATCATAGAAAGGATATCTCTGCATGCCACACATGACTGGACTCTGAGAAAGTTCATTCACATAGAAGGCCCTTGAAATTTGGATTTATTTCCTATCCTCTGGTATATTTATGTGCTACCAACAAATCCAAAATAGCTACTGCTGCCTGCTTACATGGTCTAGCCTACATAATGGCATCCATATAGTGAACCACTGATATGCTATAGCAGAAACAGAGATCAAGATCCCTTTGAACTAAGTTTTGACATTGGGCTAGAGAATTGATATATCCTTTAGGTCAGACTTTAAATATATATTGATGGCCTTTTCAACTGAAAACAAAGTTGCTCATAGTGGTCTTTATGGACAGATACCTAGAAAAAGCTACCTATCTTGTACCATGAGATATGTTGATCTTCTCAAATAAGGGTGCAGCTGCAATATGAATCATTACTTGATTAATTTTTTAATAGCCAACTCTCATTTTATGTGATCCATCTGTCTTTTGCATTGGCCAGATAAGAGAACTGAATGGACATGTCATGGGTAGTACTACCGCTATATTTTTCAACTCCTTGACTGTGAAATTAATTTCTGCAATTCAATCAGGGATACAGTATTATTTTTGGCTCCCTGCTTTTCTTGGTAGACCCAACTCCAATGACTTCCATGTGATATTTCAACCATAATATCTCATAATAGTTCCACAAGGTTTCTGCCAGCTTTTCAGTATATCTCTCACAATGATATAATTCTATATCTAAAAAAATAACCACATCATGAGTACAGGGACCCACTGGAACAACTTCAACCAAAATTCATTAAATACCTGATTTCCATAAGATTCTGTTTTACCGGGAGGGCCACAATACAACTTTGAGTCTCTGGGAATCACTGTCAGTCCAAAACTAGTCTCTAATAGACACAAGAAAAATCTGATTGTTTTTTTTGCGGTGTACAATTATTCTTATTAAAGCCTATTGCTCTCTATGGGGAATGATGGAGAAAAGACTAACAGTAAAACTCCGGTATTTTAGCACAGTCCTTCCTTGGGAGGTGTGTTGGGGGACAGGGGGCATACCTTCATTCACAGAGTGCTGGGCCTCAAATCTGGAAATTAGTTCATGGGCCAAGATTCTTTGTTGCTACTGTCCAGTGTAACCTTTCATCTGTTCAAGATTTTTTTTTCTACTTCTGCAGATCAAATGAAAATATAATAGGCTTCATATCTGTTTCATTCCTGGAAACACCATGACTGATAGCTAGTACCAAAGGTCCACAGAAGTCATGCCACCATAAAATCACTTTCCCTGTGCTGTCCATATGTGGTCAGGCCATTATTGTCCATTTCAATACTACGTTTATCATAGTTATTGAAATAACTGCTACCATAGGCTCTACACTGATGAGTTGTTTCCCCTTCTCTTTTTCCATATGTAAAGTTTCAGAGTTTCTCCAAGTCTCACATTTGTTGATTAGTTAGTGAATAACACTGTGCTCGATATACTGCAATGAGGTTGGGTTGGCACAAGCTCAGTGCATGTTGTATCTCAGGAACTCCTGTCAACCCTTCTGTAGTCTCTTCCCTTTTAGCACAGTTACATATGAGCATCACTAAATATTCTTGGTAGGTTGTACATTTACACAGAGATATGCAGAGCTGAAGAGATGGATCTTTAGTTAAGAGCACTCATTGCTCTTGTAGAAAGCAATAATTTCCAGAACCCACATGAAAGTTCTTCTCTGTAACTCCAGTTCGTTGGGATCTGACAGCCTTTTCTGACCTCTGTGGGTATGAGGCACATATCTAGTACACATCCATACTTGCAGGAAAAATAGACACACTCATAACTGATTTTAAAAATTATATATTTATGTGTATGTATATATAACAAGCAAGAAGTCATTAATTTTAAGAGAGTCATGGAAGAGCTTGGGGGAGACACGGAGGAATAGAAATTATCTAAATATAGAACTTGTATGAAATTCTCAAAATATTTTATATGTTATAAAACACCTCAAGCAGATTGGACACTTATATGTCTTCAAGTCTAATCTGTCTCTGTCTGCCATTTTCCCCTTAAGCTACCAGTCTATATAAAACATTTTTTGCTCAGTTTGACGGGTTTTGTCTCTGCTACAACATGAGTAAGTGATATATGTTCTTTTCTAAATTTTAATTGTTTAAATCTTAATGTTTTATAATTCAAGTAATTCCAAAGTGGATATAATTTTAATGATTAATATTATAAATCTTGGAGAATAATTGCCTGGTTTACATCCTGGCCTTACCACTTAAACCTGTCAACTTTTGGTGTTATTTTCATCTCCTTTCCTTGTTATCTTAATTTGCTAAATAGAAATGGTTCAGAATATATTCCGTAAGGAGGCTTTGAATAATAACTATATTAAATGTGCAAGAGTCACAATGAGTGATACCTGATGAATAAAAATGCTCACTATTTGTTTTCTTCATGTATACTGACACATGTTTTCTTCATGTATTCTAAATGAATTTTAATTAATAAAATTATTGTAGTATGTCAGCAGCTAGTGTAATACTTTCTGTGGAGATGATGTATCCTAATTACCAGACTACAAAAAATAAGTGTTTAACATACAAACCATTTGTAAAGAAAGAATAATTTTTAAGTATGTTTTCTGTGTACTGATTGTTAAGGTAAAAAGAAGGTTAATGTTATGCCTATTGTGTGCTATATTCAGCTGTCGTTTGTTTTATTGATCTAGGTCATTCTGACTTTTGTAAGATGAAATCTACAGTAGTTCTGATTTTCATCTTCCCTGACAATTAAGTGTGTTGACCATCCATTAAGTGTTTCTCCACCACTTGTATATCATCTTTTGAGAACTCTACTTAGTTCTACAGCTCATTTTTAATTGAATTTTTTCATGTCATTTTTTACTACTTTATAAATTCTAGATAGTAACCCTCTATCAGGTATATAATTGGTGATGTTCTATCCCCAATCTGTAGAATGGCACTTTTCACAAATAATTTCTGTAAATTGCTTTTAGTGTGCTTTGGTATGTCTTTGTATACCCAGTCTCTTCAGGGCTTTTGTCATGAAGCCTTTTTACATTTTGTCAAAGGTCTTTTCTGCATTTAGTGTGATTATCATGTGGTTTTACCTTTCACTCTACTTATGTGTGGATAACATTTATTGACTTACAAATTTTGAAGTATGTCTACATCTCTTGAATGAATCCTACTTTATCATGGTGGATGATCTTTGTGATGTGTTCTTGGATTTGCTTTGCAAGTGTTTTATAAAAAATTTTATCATCTATGTTCATAAAAGATAATAGTCTGTAATTTTCTTTTATATTTGGTCTTTGTTTGGTATTGTTATTGGGGTATTAGTAGATTAAAAGATTTTGGAAGTGTCCCTTCAGGTTCTATTTTGTGGAATAATTTGAGAAGTGTTGGCATCAGTTCTTTGAAGGACTAATAGAATTCTGCGCTGAATCCATCTAGCCCTCAGCTTATTTTGGTTGGGAGAGTTTTAATTCCTACATCCAACTCACTGTTTTGTGAGTCTATTTAATTTTGCTTATTTCATCTTGATTTAACATTCGCAGGTTGTATATATCAGTAAATCCATTCATTTCCTTTAGGTTTTCCAGTTTGGTAGAATGCAGATTGACCTTAGGATTCCCTGCATTTTCTTTGTAGTGTCCTCCCTTTTCTTTCTTTTCTTTTCTTTTCCTTTCCTTTCTTTCTTCTTTCCTTCTTTTTTTTTGTGTTTTGTTTTGTTTTTGAGATGGAATTTCAAAATTTTTTGTGTAGCTCTGGCTGTCCTGGAACTTGATGTGTAGAGCATGCTGGCATCAATCAGAAATCTGACTGCCTCTGCCCCCTTTCCCTATTCATCTGTAAGTGTGTGTGTGGGAGGGGGGTCTTCTGTCTCCTTTTAATTAAGTTGGCTAAGGGTTTGTCAGTGTTATTGACTTTCTCAAACAACATTCATCTCATTGATTTTTTTTTTCTCCATTTCATTGATTTCATCCCTGAGTTACATCATTTCTTCCCATTTCTTCCCCTATGGGGCATTGTTTTCTTCTCTTTGTTCTTCAGCCTTTAGACATGTAGTTAAGAAGGTAATACAAGGTCTCACCAGGTTTTGATATACTCACTTAGCCTTGGAACTTGGCTCTCAGAGCCTTCATGGTTTGCTGTACATTTGGATATATTGTGTTTTCATGTTCAGTCTATTAAGAATGTTTGTAATTTCTGTCATGACCCATTTTTGATTTGTTGTAAGTTGTTGGGTTTCTATGAGTCTGTATAGTTTTTGCTATTTCTATTGCTGCTGATATGTAGCTTTAATTTATCAAACTCAGATAGGATGCAGTGTGTTATTCAGTTGAGACTTGGTTTATATCCTAGTATTTGGGCAGTTTTGGATAAAGCAATGAGCTGATTAGAAAAAAAGCATATTCTTTCATGTTAAATGGAATATTTTATAAATATCTGTTAAGCCCATTTGATTTATATAGTTATTTAACTCTGTTCTACTTGGGTTTTGTGTCAATAATCTGTCTGTTTGTGAGAGCTGAATATTAAAGTCACCATATATCACTTTGGCTGGGCAAGGAGCAGAGGTTTCTTTCTTTCTTTCTTTTTTAGAAACTTAACTAAGTCAGCAAGGCACATCCATCTTGAGCATTCGAGATAGTTTATTTTGTTCTGTGGCAGAATTACCTTGTTGTGGCTTTGTTCTTTTTACTTTCTATTTCTTTTTTTTAATTGGATATTTTATTTACATTTGAGATGTGATCCCATTCCCCCCCCCAGGAATCCCCTATCCCATCCCCCCTCCTCCTGCTTCTATGAGGATGTGCCCCCCACCCTCCTACTCCCACCTCCCCACCCTGGAATTCCCCCACACTGGGCCTCCAGCTTTCATGGGGCCAAGGATCTCCTCATGCCCCACAAGGCCATCCTCCCCTATATATACAGCTGGAGCCATGGGCTGGTGGTTTAGAACCTGGGAGCTCTGATCAGTTGGTATTGTTGCTCTCCCCCATGGGGCCTCACTCCTCCATTGGGAACCCCATGATCAGTTCAATGGTTAGCTCTGAGCATCAGCCTTTGTATATGTCAGGCCCTGGCAGACCTCTAAGGAGCGGAGGTTTCAATATGTGGTTTTAGCATGTAGTATTGTTTCTGTTTTGAATTTGGGTACCCTTGTATTTGGTGCATAAATGTTTAGAATTGTGAAATCATCAGTGATTTTTTTTTCTTTAATGGGTATTTGGTGTCCTTACCTATCGCTTCTGATTAGTCTTGGTTTAAAATCTTTTTGTCAGTTATGAAAATAGCTACGTTTGCTTGATTATTGGGTCTATTTGCTTAGAATACATTTTTCCATTCTTTTACTTCAAAGTGACATAGATTTGGTTTTTTTGGATGTATAGAATATATCCTTTTTGCTAATGCAATTTGTTTTTATTGGGAAATTAAGGTCGTTGATATTGAAAGTTGTTGATGAGTTGTGTTTATAGAGTCCTATTTTTTTAACTCCCCCTTTTCTATGAATAGTTCTGAGATTATTTATTACTTGTGTCTTCTTGGATGTAGTTAACCCTTTCTAGTGCATTCTGTAGAGCTGTTTTGGTGGACTGAAATTGCATCGATTTAGGGCTTTACTGGAATATTTTTCTTTCTTAATTGATCATTATTGATAATTTTGCTGATGTCTGAAGTCTAGGCTAGCATCTGTGGTTTCTCCCGAATTTCTAAAATATGAGTTCAGGCCTTTCTAGCCTTCGGAGTCTCCCTTGTGAAGTTTTGTATTCTAATATGCCTGTCTTCATATGTGATTTTGTCTTTTTCCCTATGAAGCTTTTACAGCTTTCCTTTGTGTACTGGATATTTGATTATGTTATGGGGAATGTTTGTTCTGATCCTCTCCTATCTGGTGTTCTGTATGCTTCGTGTAACATACATGATAGGCACCTTCTTTTTCTTTACATTGGGGAAAGTTTCAAATTTTCATTTATGCTTTTGTTTTCTGTTCCTCTGACCTGTGCTTCTTCTCTTTCCTCTATCAATTCATATCATATTCATAGATTTTGTCTTTTTGTGTATTTCCAAATTTCTTGGATGCTTTGTGCCAAGATTTCTTTTTGGCTGTTTTTAGTGTGTAAAACTTTTGAAATTTTTTAAAGTTACTGTAAATTTAGTCTAGACATGCTTACATAGTCTTATCCTTTCACCTTGTTGTTCTCTACAATCTATTCATTTGTTTAGCCTTGAAGGTTTGGTTTATAATTGTTTTCCAAAACCTCATTTTTTTTGAAATCTGAAAGAAGACCTTATAGAAGTAAAAGTAATGGGTGAAATCACAAACCTATTCAGTGGACTTCAATCTTGATGGCTCAGTAGTTGTTTCTGTCAACAAATCTAACAAAAGAATGTGTGTGTATACAAAGAATGTGTGTGTGTACAGTATTCTTCATGACTCCTACAATTAACCTAACAGAGACATCAAGAATGAAGCACAAACTTACAGATATAGGGACAGAAAAACAGTGAGATCAGGTGGCTTGGGCTCTCATGAAAAAGCCATAGCAACCTGAAGTCTCAGTTTCTTTATTATATACAGTTAAACAGGGGTTATCACAAAAGCTTCTTGTTGTTATTGTTGTGTTTTTAATTTTTTATTAAATTATTTTATTCATTTACATTCCAAATGTTGCCCCCCATCCAGCCCCGCTGTCTTAGTTCTTTACCCCACACATTCACCTTTGCTTGTAAGAGGATACAGCCACCCACCCTGACCTCACCCTTGCTAGCATAACCCTTCCCTGGAGCATCAGGTTTCTACAGTATTGGGCAGATCCTCTCCTACAGAGGCCAAACAATGCAGTCTGCTACATATGTGCTGGGGCCATGGAGATGCCATGTATGCTCAGCTGCTTGTAGAGCCTCTTGGACAGCCATGCTAGGGTCCAGTCTGCAAACACAACATGACATCAGTAATAGTGTCAGTTAGGTCCTCCTCCATGGGATGGATCTCAAGTTGGGCCAGACACTGGATTGCCATTCCTTCAGTTTCTGTTTCATTTTTGTCCCTGCATATTTTTTAGACAGGAATAATTCTGGGTCAAAATTTTTGAGGATGGGTGGGTGGCCCCATGCTTTTTAGAAAGGAGACATTGTTATTGTATACACAGAAACAAGGAGGTGGAATTAGTATATACTTCTGAAAAAGGAAGTGGATCTCACTAATCTCAGTAGGCAGAGTCTCTATGGGGCACAGTCATCAGACCATAAACATTTAGAAGAGAAGGCTATGGTAGACATTTTCTACACAAACTGTCAATATTCACACTCGGGTTAGAGGAAGGCTTTGCTGTCCCAATGAACCTCACCCATGGAAGTCTTTGCCACTCTCATAGGGCTGAGGTAGTGGAGTACTTGACATACCTATGTCAGCAACATACAGTCGCCTGGACCATTATTCTCTCTCTTTCTATCATATGAATGTTCTCTGTTACAATGTTTGGGAAAAATGTTCTAATTACTTCCTAAAAAACTAATTACACTAGAAAATGATCATAACCCCAAATTAATTAGTTTCCCCCGAGTTATGAATATATTGAAAGTATACCATTGGATCTGGACATGACAGTACTGCCTATATTCCCAGTACTTCAAAGGTTAAGGCAGGAGCATTTCATTTCAAGGCCAGCTTGCCCTTGTAGGTAAGGGAACAGTTCTATTTGGACCAAACTGATTATTCCAACCAAGAGTTTGTCCATCTGGAGCGAATATTTTTAGAAAATACTGGTTAAGGAAAAAGAGGAAAGCATTTTGCTTATTTTTACAAGCATAATTCATTTGTTATTAGTGCTTTGTGAAGCCTAAGGACCATCAATGTAAAGGGAACTTCAGTTCCTCTATATTTTAATACATTGCCTAGTGAAGCCAGATTATGTAGACATGAGCCAAGTGGGCTGAAGAAAACGCTGTCAGTGGGCAAGCTTCACAGTCCTATTTGAATTGTTCAGAGGGTCATAGACATATCTAGTAGGGTCTTCTATTCCTTGCCACAAAAATGTAACAGTTACATTTGAACCATACTAATTCAAGGTCCATTGAAGGAATAATTTGGAATAAACATTCTACTCATCTTAACTAGTATTAAACAGCAGTTTTCATATACTTAGGTAAAACTATTCACCTTCACAAAAGAGTTCTGAACATAAATCATGCATGGATCACATGATTAAAATTCTTGTTTAAAAAATTGGAGGCCTTTATAAAGGATGCATAATCTATAAATATTTTTATTTATTCAAATGTTTAATTACTATTACACTGAATTACTGAGATTTTATTTTATTAATTTCTTACAATGATAATGTTTTGAGTGAATCACTGAAAATGTAAATTAAAATGTTTTTAAAGTTACTTTTAGGATTTTTTGATTAGTATTTTGAAAATTGCATAGATGGTCTTCTACAGCTGTGGAAGACAAGACAGCACGTGCACTACTACAGCTGTGGGAGACGAGACAGCACGTGCACTACTACAGCTGTGGGAGACGAGACAGCACGTGCACTACTACAGCTGTGGGAGACGAGACAGCATGTTTTGTTTTTTGGTTTTTTGAGACAGGGCTTCTCTGTATAGCTCTGGCTGTCCTGGAACTCACTCTGTAGACCAGGCTAGCCTCGAACTCTCGAACTCAGAAATCCACCTGCCTCTGCCTCCTAAGTGCTGGGATTAAAGGTGTGCGCCACCACCGCCTGGCGACAGCATGTTTTTTCCTCTACACATTTCTGAATTTTATAATTACATGTTCAGAAATATTTTAAGAAAGCATATTTTACAAAAGACTGGAAGTATGCTAAAACTACAAATTTATATTTCAAGTTTGAGCCATATTTAATGGATTTTAAGGCATATAGAATACTGCATTTAGAATTAGTCTGTGGTTTTTAATATAAACTGTTAGCATCATAAAATTTAAGACAGAATAGCTCACAAGCAACCTCATGTTAGTATTTTTAAAAGTTTCTCAAGTATGTTAATGTGCAGATACAAACAGAGGGGTCAACAATAATGAATAAAAGGAACAATGGTACTGTACTCAAATTCATTCGTGTGTAGCTTGAAACTTGGTAAACTCTAAAATCACCTGTTAAGGGAGTGGCCCTGTAGCATTAAAATTTTCTCCACGATTGTACTGTCAGGTAATAAAAACAAAGCTTCTTAGGTAAAGGGTATGTTCTCTGGATAAATCCATTTGTCAATCACAGTCATTTTCTTTATAAAAACACTTTTTTTGCCAAGCTTTCCTAAGATGGTGTAAAATACTGATTGGGGTATTCAAGTGATAAGAAAAGAGTTTTAGCTTTTCCACAAATTTTGAACTTAGTAAAGTTTTTATCTAGCTCTAAAACAGTTAAAATATAATTCAGATTATGTTTTGTAAGAACTATGAATAAGGAACAAATTTCTAACATAAAACTGAGTAAAGCTGGGAGATGGAGAACAGTCCCAATTAGCTGTCCAGTGACAAACAGCCCTGAAATTTTACATACTTAGTGATATTACATGGAACCAACAGGTCATATTTAGAGGTGGGTGTGTGTGCGTGTGTGTGTATGCAAACATATATACAAGCAATAATAATTGATGAAAAAAGCTATGAATTTTAGAGCGAGCTGAGAGAGGTATAAGGAAGGAAAGAGGAGAGAAAAATGCCGTAATTCAATTGCAATCTGAAAATAAACCCAACATATGCATAGAAAGTGGATAGTTTAAAAGTACTATAGAAAATGCTCCCCCTATGACATGCAGCTAAATCTGTGTCAGTGGTTCAGGACACGGCTTCTCGTGTAAGAGCTTGCCGACAAGCTCAGCAGCTTGACCTCCATCTCTAGACTCCACGTGGTGAAGGGAGAGTACTGCCTCCTGAAGGTTGTCCCCTGACCTCCATCGTGCATGAAGACTTCACATCCACCACACTCCACTCCAACCCAATATACAGTAAATTCCAAATATAGAAACGGAGAGAGTAAAGATGCTAAAATCTATGTTGGACAGAACTGCCTGATTTTTCTAAAGAGAAATTTCAATGTAATTTTTAGATTTGTTTATTTGCTTAAAATAGACCTAGCTTTCTCTTGCATTAGATAATTAAATTAATTTATTTCTTTAATAAGAAAGTCAAACTTGAAGATTTTTCTGTTTAAATAAATGAAATTCTTGTATACACTTGTTCATATGATCTTATGCTTTACTTTCAGGGGAGCATCAGAGATGTCCACTTCTGCCTCCGTAAGATAGATATTGAAGGCTCTGTAGTGTAGACAATATCTATAGAAATTGAGCACTCAAGGTAAGTAGAAAGTGCAGCTTCATAAATAATTACTGTGCTCACTCAATTAGAGTTTAATTTGCCATTTTTTTCCTCTCCAGCATAGACTTTCATTCAGACTTTTCAGTGTCTGACTTCTTACCTGTATATACAACTACAAATCCCAGCTGTATCTGAACATTTTCAAATGAGATATGAGCTATACAAACCCGAAAAGGCACATTAAAATTTACCTATCACATTGGGAACATTGTGAATATATGACCTAAAAAATGGGTCACTGTTCTCTATCTCTGGAAGTCTTGTAAAGTGAAATGAGGGGCTATGAAACCAATTTTGATTATCTTTTTAAGATAAATCAGAACTAGAGATTTAAAAATTCTTTTTTCCATAGCAGTATAAAACTTAGCTTTCTTTTTTTTTTTATCTTTTTTTTTCTTTTTTTTTTTTTTTTATTGGATGATTTATTTACATTTCCTATGTTGTCCCCTTACCCCATCCCCCACCACCCCCTCGGAACCCCCAATCCCCTCGCCCCTCCTCCTTCTTCTCTGTGGATGTAACCTCTA
>NW_021604636.1:16978633-16994969 GCF_004785775.1 Grammomys surdaster | reverse complement strand
CCCCTGGGGCATCCAGCCTTCATGAGGTCAAGGTTCTCTTCTTCCACCTATGCCCAGCAGAGCCCTCCACTTTTACATATTCAGCTGAAGCCCTGGATCCCCCCCTAAGTGCTCCCAGGCTGGTGGTTTAGACCCTGGGAGCTGTGGTTGGTTGGTATTGTTGCTCTCCTCATGGTGCCACAAACCCTTTCAGCTCCTTCAGTCTTCACTCTAACTCCTCTATTGAGAACCCCATGATCAGTTCAATGGCTAGTTGTGAGCATCTGCCTCTGAATATGTCTGACTCTTGAAGGCCTCTGAGGAGATATCCATATCAGGCTCTTATCAGCATGCACTTCCTGTCTTCCACATCAGTATCTACCTTTGGTGATTGCACATGGGATAGATACTCAGGTGGGGTGGTCTTGAGACGGCCCCTCCTTCAGTTTCTGTCCCTCACTTTGTCTCCATATTTGCTCCCTTGAGTATTTTGTTGCTCCTTCTAAGAAGGACCGAATCACCCTCACTTGGTCTTCCTTCTTTATGGGCTTCATGTGGCCTGTGAGTTGCATCTTGGGCATTTCAAGGTTCTAGGCTAATATCCAATAATCAGTGAGTGAATACCATGTGTCTTCTTTTGTGATTGGCTTACCTCACTCAGGATGATAATTTCTAGTTCCATCCATTTACCTAGGAACCTCTCGAATTCATTGTTTTTAATAGCTGAGTAATACTCCATTGTGTAAATATACCACATTTTTTGAATCCATTCCTCAGTTGAAGGACATCTGGGTTCTTTCCAGCTCCTGGCTATTATAAATAAGGCTGCTATGAACATAGTTGAGCATATGTCCTTGTTATATGTTCAAGCATCTTCTGGGTATATGCCTAGGAGTGGTATAGCTGGATCCTCGGGTAATGCTATGTCCAATTTTCTGAGGAACCGCCACACTGATTTCCAAAGTGGTTGCACCATCTTGCAGTCCCACCAACAATGGAGGAGTGTTCCTCTTTCTCCACACCCTCGCCAGCATCTACTATCACCTGAGTTTTTAATCTTAGCCATTCTGACTGGTGTGAGATGGAATCTCAGGGTTGTTTTGATTTGCATTTCCCTGACGACTAAGGATACTGAACATTTCTTTAGGTGCTTCTCGGCCATTCGAGTTTCTTCCGTTGAAAATTCTTTGTTAAGCTCTATACCCCATTTTTTAATAGGGTAATTTGGTTGTCTGGAGTCTAATTTCTTGAGTTCTTTGTATATATTGGATATTAGCCCTCTATCAGATGAAGGATTGGTAAAGATCTTTTCCCAATTTGTTGGTTGTCCTTTTGTCCTATTGACAGTGTCCTTTGCCTTACAGAAACTTTGCAATTTTATGAAGTCCCATTTGTCAATTCTCGATCTTAGAGCATATGCCATTGGAGTTCTGTTCAGGAACTTTTCCCCTGTGCCCAAGTATTCGAGGCTTTTCCCCACCTTCTCTTCTATTAGTTTCAGTGTATCTGGTTTTTGGACCCGACAAAGAAAGAGAACTTCAGACCAATCTCCCTTATGAACATCGATGCAAAAATACTCAATAAAATTCTAGCAAACCGAATCCAAGACCACATCAAAACAATCATCCATCATGATCAAGTAGGTTTTATCCCAGGAATGCAGGGATGGTTCAATATTCGGAAATCCATCAATGTAATCCACTATATAAACAAACTTAAAGAAAAAAACCACATGATCATCTCACTAGATGCTGAGAAAGCATTTGACAAAATTCAACATCCCTTCATGATAAAAGTCTTGGAAAGATCAGGAATTCAAGGCCCCTACCTAAACATAGTAAAAGCAATTTACAGCAAACCAGTAGCCAACATCAAGCTAAATGGAGAGAAACTTGAAGCAATCCCACTAAGATCAGGGACTAGACAAGGTTGCCCACTCTCCCCCTACCTATTCAATATAGTACTGGAAGTCTTAGCCAGAGCAATTAGACAGCAAAAAGAAGTCAAAGGGATACAAATAGGAAAGGAAGAAGTCAAAATATCGCTATTTGCAGATGATATGATAGTATACTTAAGTGACCCCCAAACTTTCACCAGAGAACTCCTAAACCTGATAAACAACTTCAGCAAAGTGGCTGGTTATAAAATCAACTCAAACAAATCAGTAGCCTTCCTCTACATGAAAGATAAACAGACTGAAAAAGAAATTAGGGAAATGACACCCTTCACAATAGTTGCAAATAATATAAAATACCTTGGTGTGAATCTAACCAAGCAAGTGAAAGACCTGTATGACAAGAACTTCAAGTCTCTGAAGAAAGAAATTGAAGAAGATCTCAGAAGATGGAAAGATCTCCCATGCTCATGGATTGGCAGGATTAATATAATAAAAATGGCCATCTTGCCAAAAGCAATCTACAGATTCAATGCAATCCCCATTAAAATCCCAACTCAATTCTTCACAGAGTTAGAAAAGGAAATTCTCAAATTCATATGGAATAACAAAAAACCCAGGATAGCGAAAACTATTCTCAACAATAAAAGAACTTCTGGAGGAATTACCATCCCTGACCTCAAGCTGTACTACAGAGCAATAGTGATAAAAACTACCTGGTATTGGTACAGAGACAGGCAGGAAGATCAATGGAATAGAATTGAAGACCCAGAAATGAACCCACACTCCTATGGTCACTTGATCTTTGACAAAGGAGCTAAAACTGTCCAGTGGAAAAAGGACAGCATTTTCAACAAATGGTGCTGGTTCAACTGGAAGACAACATGTAGAAGAATGAAAATTGATCCATTCTTATCCCCTTGTACAAAGCTCAAGTCTATGTGGATAAAGGACCTCCACATAAAACTTAGCTTTCTTACAAAGTGTACTTTTGTCACTATTTGAACCAGATACAACAATTGATACAGCCTTTGAGGCAAGAGACTTTGTAGCTATCTCCCTCTCCCCATAGTACTCTATTTTCCAGATTCCATTAGAGTACAAGTACTTAAAATCTGGTTTCTCTTGAATTTTTAGTTAGCAATTAATAGTTTTGTTAGGTTTGTTTTTTTTTTTGTGTGTGTGTGTGTGTGTGTGTGTGTGAATTTGGGCTCTTTTGTATTTACATACAAACTGTAAGATTGTTTCTTCTGCTTTCTTTTAATATGAGATTCAAATCTGAGGGAAGTTCCATTGAAAATTCTGAGATACCGACTATCCTGGTATCAAAAGAAGCTATTACTCAACCTGTATTACTCTGAATAAGTTCAGATAAAAGGTAGAAAAACCTCAGGACACCGGAGAAATCACTTAATTTATCATGTCATCAAAATGATGCGTCAAGTCTCCCTAAGTTCCCATTTGACCAGGGAGAACAATCCGCTAATGAGCAATTATAACTCGCCAGCTCAGTGTGCTGATTGAAAAGGGCAAATGCTTAGTTGGTGCTCATCTGTGTTCTGAGCATTCTTCTGACTCTGATGACACGTGTACATATATAAACTGGGACACATTTAAACTGAGTCCCTGCACTTACCATGTAGATTAAACATGAAACTCTGCCTGCTTGGTTTCTTAGTGTCTTCATGCCTCAACTAACAGTCTGTAAAATGGAATACTCGATTTTGTTTTTCAGATTATTGAAAGAGTAAAATTAAATAACTCACATAAAGCATTTACATGACTAATGATGATAATTTATAATACATTTCAAATATTCTAAGTAAGTAGGTTTTCTCACATAAATAAACATACTATTTTATACACTTTGTAGTAAGTCTTTATTAAGGTTTCATATAAGAACTTGGTTTTATTTTCTTACTGGCATTTTCTTTTCTAGATTTTTAGTTCATTCTATAAAATTCTATAAATTTTGACATAATTTCTTCTTCTATATAAGAGCAAATTACAATTACCTGAATTAAAATATTTTTATGATAATTCTTTTTACCAAGTTAGACCTGTATTAAGTGCAAGAGTCCCAATACATGATGCCTTTTCAGAAAAAAAAGTCTGAGATAAGGACTTTCAGTGTTCTCCAAGCAGTCTGTGATGAGCCTTTTAGCTACAGTCTTGTGTCTAATCAATATGAATGTATACATGTGGTTTGTATATGTGTATATTATTTTTAGGCATTTCTGTATGTATATATACACATATAGATAGACATGTGAACTTATTTTTTAAAATTGGCTCAAACCATTGTCTGACAGGTTACAAATTCTCACTCAGTAACTGATGCTACCGTCTTGTAGCAGAACCTCTGTTTTAAAGAAATCCCAGCGTTAGCTTTATGTTGTCCTTCAATTATTTTAGTTTGGTCCATGTGTGCACGTGCACACTTACCCAGTATACATGTGCATGTCATTTGTGTGTGAATGTGGAGATTAGCAGACAGCTTGCATAAGTTGATTCCTTTCATCTACCATAAGGGTCCTGGGAGCAAAGGTACTCAGACTTGGGCACAGGTCTTTACCAGCTGAGCCATCTTCCCAGCCTCAGCTTTGGTTCTGGATATGTTCATCCAGAATGTATAAGATAATCTCTTCCAGTCACAGTCAGTTGATTGTAGAAGTTATTGCCATCAATAAAAACATTCACAAATGAGAGAGGCTGCTCTACCCATTCTCAAAGTCTTTCTAAAGAACAGTCACTTGATGCACTCCATTTAAAGTGAGCCCCAATTAAGAAAGAATGAAGCAAGAAAATTAAGAAAAAGAAAACTAAACGTATCCCACAGCTATACCTAGATTAGGCTTAAGTAACTGGAAACCTATGTCCCTGCCAAATAGAGTCAGTAAACTTACCCTCACAACTGCATTTGGTAGTATATAAATTATTAGTACATTTAAGTATTATTTTATACCTCTCATAGCACTAAAGATAATCGCGTAGAGGGATTAATGTGTTAAAGGGGATCTTATTGATACAGATTCCACGGAATCCTTCATTGTTTTCTTGAGTGCTGCTGCTCCATAAAAACTATGATGTATAATATACAAGATGTGTAAGAGGAAAGTGATTTGATTGCAAAGCAAACAAAAATCATGTCATCTAAATGGATATTAAATACAGAATGACTACCTTAGGAAGCTCTAAAATTGTCTTAGAATAAGATTCATCAATATTTTGGACATTATTTTTTTAAAAACAATATAAAGAATCCACATGAATCACTTTTTAACTATAGGGATAATCCCCCTCCTCTGTGTAAGTATTTTCCTCTGATGTGTATTTGATAAATCCTGCCCTGACAGTTCTGTGTCGTCTTACTTTATTGTTTTCTTTCATTTTAGTTTTGAGCTAGAAGTTTGCTTTCTGCCCAGGATGCTCAAACTCCTGTGCTTCTGCTTCTTCGGCTTCAGTCTCATAGTAGCTGAAATGAACTGTTTGCCACCTCTTGATGATTCTATTTTAAATTATCATCTCTCCTATACTCTGTACCCCCTTCATAACACGTGAATTTTCTAATAGTTATATAATCTCCATGTCTATTTTCTGCTCACACTAGAAGTCAAAAAATACTGAGTCAGTCTTTGTACGGTATGATAAATATACCTTCTCAAAGAGTTTATAGATGTGAAACTCACATTTAAAATAAATAAATAAATTTTAAAGGAAATATAAATCAAAGTAAAGTTGTTTTCCAACAGAAAGTGATATCATTTCACTAGGAAAAATGACATGTACATGTACTGATGTATTCTAAAAACTCTAAAAAATACTCAGCTCAACATGAGGGTATGCTTTAAAAGCAATAACTTATGAAGCCCTTCTGGTGTAATTAGTGTAATTAATTTGCCTTTATATGCTTGTTTTTATATCTTTGGAAGAATTTTTAAACTTTTTTATTTAAGTTCAACATTAAGGTTATTACTCATTTATTTATTTATTTTAAAGTATATTTGTGTGCCATCAAGTTGACTAGGAATTGTTTTATGAATTATCATAAATACTAAATTCCTAATGGTGCTTAACATTTTATTAGGGAAGACAAGCAATAAATATGTAAATAGTTACATAATTTTAAAAAGTAGATTGCTAGAGAGAGGTATCAGTCAGTGTGGTGATTGCTATTCAAGCATGAGAGTACCTGAGCTCAACCCCTTGTACCCACAGCAAAAGCTTGGCATGCTGGCATGTGCTGCTAATCAGCACCGGAATGACAAAGACAGGAGGATCCCAAATGCTTACTGAACAGTGAACTTACTCTAGTCCAGGAGCCCATGGTTAGAGACCTTGGGACTAGAAGGCACCATGAATACGTCCAAAGAAATGAAGCAACCCGCTGACACGTGTGAATGACAGTGACCACCATAACTTGATAACCTAAAGGGGCAGTGGTAGCATGTTTGCCTTGGCAGTAAGCAGCAGCTCTCTAATTTGATTAGAGTTTCCCTCAAAAAGCTAGAGAAACCTGATCTCGAAGGAGAATCTACAACCACCACTTTATTAAACCATCATCACCCCTAACTAAATTCTAAATACTTGACCTTTTATGAACATATACATGTAATTCTCACCATATCCAAGAAAGTTCTCCTTGCTGCAAAGAACATTACAGAAAACCACAGTTAATCAAATTGCAGAGTTGTAGAGCCTAGTTCCAGTGGATATGGCTACAAAACACTCCCATTCCTAGATTCAGTGAACATTTTAGAATTGTAGAAGATGGGTGCAGAAAGGTTTTAAGAGTCAGAGAATCAGGAAGTTTGTTGTGAAATTGTGTCTCCAAAGAAAGTCAGTAACCACACCCCAGAAAGTCTCACCATCATGACTGACTAAACATGAGCTGAACAAGAACAATAGGTGTGCCAAAGTGAGCCAAAGAAACCCAGAAGGTTTCACCCCTACATAATGAACTACAGGCATCTGAGGCATGAGAATAAGAGAAGTTGTCTTCCCCAGGGAAGAGTATACCAATTGGTTATTAATACTAAATCATCAGCCCTAAGAACATACATACAAGTAATATTATACAGTCTGAGCAGGTTGTTCTTAGGAATATTTATATAATATATATATATATAACAACTAATGAAAAAAACACAGGCTATGAGTTTGAAAGTGGGCAAGGTGGGGTCATGGGAGGATTTGGAGGAAGAAAGGGAAGGGGTGCTTCTTAGGGGTTTGTCGCTGTGATAAAACACTATGACCAAAGTAACATGGGAGGAACAGGTTTATTTGACTCCTTCCACATCACTGTTCATCATCAGAGGATTTATGTATATATATAAATTATATATAATAAGCATATATATATATATATATATGCTTATATATATTCTTATTAGTGTATAGATAAAACAAATGTGCGTGGACACAGCATAACCTGAAAAAAAGAACAAGAAAGGCTAAACATAAGGGTTGAGAAAAGCCTGAATGCAGAAAATGAACACTGTGAAAGAGAATATAAAGCTAATTGGTATTCTAATTCTAATTCTGTCATGGATGTATAAAAGTATAAAATTTACTGTAAAACACCATAGCTCCCTTTACAAATACCTATTCTAACTATAAAGTTAATTAAGTTCTACAAAAGTGCATGTGCATAGACTTTGGAAGCCAGTTACTGTTGGTGTGTGATGTTTTTATTTTCTTGCAAGTTTTTGATATTACGTTTTTATTAATCATTTATATTTCATTATTCATTTACATTTATTCATTTACATTTCAAATGATATGTCCCTTCCTGGTTACCCCTCCATAACCCCTCCAGGGATCCCTCTCCCCCCTCCTCTTTGCCTCTATGAGTGTGTTCCTTCACCTACTCACCCACTCCTGACTCACCACTCTAGGATCCCCCTATGCTGGGGCTTCAAGCCTCCACAGGACCAAAGGCCTCCCTCCCATTGATGTCAGATAAGGCCATCCTCTGCTACATATGTATCTAGAGCCATGGAACCCTCCATGTATATATACTCTTTGGTTTATGTTTTAGTCCCTGGGAGTTCTGGGTGAAGAACTTAATTACATCATTTTTTCCTTTCCTTTCCTCCCTCCAACCCTCTCAAATACCCCTAATTCTTTTCCAAATTCATGGCTTCTTTTTTCATTATTTGTTGTTATATTGTTTGTTCATTAATTGTGTGTGTGTGTGTGTGTGTGTGTGTATGTATATATTTTCCTAAATATAAATGTATAACTTGCTCTGTCTATATATATAATGTTACTTGTATGTGTTTTTTCAATGCTCCTTCTTCTCTGTGGAAGTCTATTTTTTATAATCTGTCTGCCTCCTATTTTACAGTATTCCTTAAGTTTTAGGTGCCACAGTTGTATTGTAGATATTTGCATTGGGACAGGTCTTAGAACTCTGCATTTTGAATGGTTGTGCATTTCTGTAGTGGTCTCTGTCTGATACAAAAAGAAGTTTCTTTGATGTGGGATGAGGTCTATATGCATCTATTAGTATAATAACAAGTACTCAGAATGTAGTTAAGGATTATCCTAGTTTAGGATAGTGATCTTTGTAGATTCTCCCCCAAAATCCATTGCTTTACTAGTTCTGGGTAGTTGGCTAGGTTTCCATGATCAGGCATGAGCTTTTTCCTGTTGAGTGAGACTTAAGTACAGTTAGAGAGCTTTTGGTTACCACCAAGATATGTTTACTATCACTGCACTCTTGGGATTACTGGGCTCTGCTGGTTGTTGTGGTTCATAAGTTTCATAGCAAGGTAGGACTTTCTTTTGAGGTTTGCATTGTGGCTTCTGGCACCATGAAAGTTAGTCCTCAAGGAGTCTTTCATGTCAGTTCCAGCTCAGGGGCCTCTGGGCCCTGCATCTGAAGTACATGCTGTCTTATGCAATTAAGGCTTGCAATTAAGGCCACCTCTGAGGCCAACAAAGAATAGCAATAGCTTGTAGTGTTTGAGTGTCTCTTGGAAAACCCTGACCAACAGCTAAAAAGAGCTTCTCATATATGCCTGCTAATAGGGTTTTCCCTTTGAGTCTTGCAAAGGAGAGAACATTGTCAGCCCAGATGGGAAAATTGTATTTAAAATATATGTGTTTGTCTACATATGATATATGTTTATTTTATGGTAAAGTATATAAAATTTTAAGTAGAAAAAAATGGGGAATAAAAGTTGAGATGTAGCTGGGCGGTGGTGGCACACGCCTTTAATCCCAGCACTTGGGATGCAGAGGCAGGCGGATTTCTGAGTACGAAGCCAGCATGGTCTACAGAGTGAGTTCCAGGACAGTCGGGACTACACAGAGAAACCCTGTCTGGAAAAACAAAAAAAAAAAAAAAAGTTGAGATGTGAAAGAACTGATCAAACATATATGTATGTATGTGTGATGTGAATAATTTTTAATAAATAATTAGTAGCAGAGTATGCTTCTGATTGAGGTACATATGAGTGCAGTAGCACACATGATAGAAGAGGCGGTAGGTAAGATGGTGAGTGAGAAGTTCCACAGTCCACATACTCCTAAGTATCTCCATTTCACTTGGTACCTGAATTCTCTGTAGAATGAGTATGTGCAAACACAGAAACAACCAGACACCTGTGGGTTATAAATACTACCTATGTTTCCTAAGGAATTAAAAGTACTCTTCTTCACAGCTTTCAGTCTTGAGTTTGTTGAGCATTAGAACTGAAGACAAGGTTATGTTCCAGTCACAGTGAAGCATCTGAATAAATATAAGATTATAATTTTTCAGTGTATCTATGTTTGATACATTGTGGCTCCATGGATAGAATTACTACAAGCCTATCTTAGCACAAAGGCTGGAAATAAAAGCTTTCCTTTTATGTTAACATTTATAACTGAAAACTAACAAAGTACTTAGAGCACTTTGATATTATGATGAATTTTAAGTGAAATAAGAGACAAATATCAACTGCAGAAATGTTCATTATGAATTGCTGTCTGGTATTGTCTGGTATTCATTACTGTATAGCAAATATATCAAAGATCCTTTCTCAAATTTGAGATACTCTAAATCACGAAATAATCTTTCCCCAAGAAGTTAGAAGACAAGTGAACAAGATGTATAGAAGGAGTCATACAAGAATGCACTTGTGCTATTTCCTCTCTGGGAAGAGGAAGTGAAGCATTTTTCTTCTGTGTTAAATTTTTACTTTAAAGAAAAATCCATTACCAGTCATCTCTTAAGTGGAGCAAAGATCGGCTTTCCTTTTCCTCTTCAGTTTCTGGTTGGGTAGTATTCCTAATCAATAGGTCTGAGGCAGGGCAGACTCCTATGTGACAAAGTAGAGAGAGTGCCACCCTACACATAAAGCTGAGAACTTGTCTTAAAATATGCTGAGTATCTGAAGAGTGGAAAAGGCAAGGGATGACCATACCAGAAAGAAGATGTGAGGCTGTATACATGGGTTATCTACGTATTTATACAAATTGTTTATTTTCACTTTCTATAATCTAAGTATATTTTGTCATAGATGTATCATATTTGAAAGGGCTCTACAATTCTTGGTGGGCTTTTAGGAAATGAAATCCTGATCAACAATGATAAAGCAGTTACATCATAAATGCTTCCCACTCCTACATAGGGCCCCATCCAGTCATTCATCCTCCTGAGGAGATTGTCTTGAATGGCTGCCTTCTAGCAGATGCACCTGTACCTCCTGAACTGCCTGGAACCATCCACTCTGCAGTTCAGCAGAGCAGAGACATCTTTATTTACTCTTTAAACATGTTACTAAATCACTAAGTCATTTTTTCTCAGAATTGTACTTCACGCGTTGACATCTTTTTTTTAATTTTTTGTAACCACCCCTATAAATTACACATAATCCTAAGATTATGGGGGACCAGTGAAATAAGACTTCAAATTACAGTCTAAGTATCTTTTTTGTCTTATTAGTGATATAGTCATATGAAATTAATAAAGAACAGTTCTGGCCTCTTTTAAATTTATTTTTATTTACTTATTTTTATTTATTCACTTTAAATCCCACTCACTGGCCTCCTCCTGGTCACTCCTTCCCACAATCCTTCCTTCACCCATTACTATCCCCTTCTCTGAGTGGGTGGGGGCCTTCCTGGATATCCCCCAACACTGACAATTCAAGTCTCTTCGAGGCTAGGTGCTTCCTCTCCCACTGAGGTGAGACAAGGCAGCCCAGCTAGAACATATCCCATGTACAGGCAACAGCTTTTGGGGTGGCTCCTGCTCCAGTTACTCCAGACCCACATGATGTCCAAGCTGCACATCTGCTACAGATGTGCAGGGAGACCCAGGTCCAGCCCATGTGTGTCCTTTGGTTGGTGGATCAGACTCTGAGAGGTTAGTGGACTTTACTGGTCTTCCCTTGGAGTCCCTGGCACCTTAGGGGCTGCAGTCCTTCCTCCTGTTCTTCCATAAGAGTCCCCGAACTCAATTCACTGTTTGGCCTTGGATATATACCTCTGCCTGAGTCAGTTGGTGGATCAAGCCTCTCAGCAGACATCCATGCTAGATTCCTGTCTGCAAACATGAGTATTATTAATAGTGTCAGGGATTGGTGGTTGCCCATGGGATGGGTCTCAAGTAAGGCTGGTTATTGGTTGGCCATTCCCTCAGTCTCTGCTCTATCCCCAATCCCTGCATTTGTTATAGACATGGTAAGTTTTTGGTAGAAAGTTTTGTGGGACAGTTTGTGCCCATATCACTCCACCAGTGTACCTACCTGGCCACAGAAGACAGCTTCCCCAGGCTCCATATCCCAGTGCTGTGGGTCACAGCTAAGGAAACTCTCATTGATTCTTGGGTGCCTCTGCCAGGTCTCCATCTCTTCCTGGAGATGCCCTCTATTTACCTCCCCCCCCCCATTACTCACAGATTTTCATTCATTCTCAAGGCCATCTGACCATTCCCCCTGCACCTCCCCACACTGAATCCTGAACTCTCCCACTCGCTTCATGAGCCCATCTCCCACCCAGATCCCTCCCTCCATCTGCCTCCCATGATCATGCCCTTCTAAATGAAGCTAAAGCATCTTTGCTTGTACCCTCCTTACTGTCCAGCCTCCTTGGGTCCATGGAGTATAGCATGAGAATCCTGTATTTTATGGCTAATATCTATTTATTAGTGAGTACATGCCATGCATGTCCTTTTGGGGTTGGGTTACCTCGCTCAGGATAATATTCTCAAGATCCATCCATTTGCCTGCAAAATTCATGATGTCTTTGTTTCTTATAGCTGGATAGTATCCCATTGTGTAGATGCACCAGTTTATCTTTATCCAGTCTTCAGTTGAGGGGCATCTAGACTGTTCCCAGTTTCTGGCTATTATGAATAAAGCTGCTATGGACATAGTTGAGCAAGTGTCTTTGTTGGGTGGTAGAGCATCTTTTCGGGTATTTTCTCAGAAGTGGTATTATGTTTTAGTGGCTAAAGAATAACTAAGACTACTGAAGTAGCTCAGATAAAAACTCACTGCAAAGATTTAGGACCTGAGTTGGAGCCCTGAGACCTGCATGGTGCAAGGAGAGAACCAACTCCTGCAGTGTCTTCTGACATCCACATGCGCACTACGGCATGCATGGACCCCACTCCCACACAAACAAATGTAAAACAAAAATAATAAAGAGCAACTGAAGCAAGACACTATACATAGATGAGTTTAAAAGGAAATTTCCACAGAAATTTGATGAGCAGTTAATGCAGAACATAATCTATTTCTCTTAGCTAAAAATCAGTCACATTCTGCTGTCTTTTTCAAAAGTACCAAACTGGTACAAGTTGGATCACATGTCTGAATTACTCACATATGTCTATGGAAAGCTAGATAGATATAAGTTAAGGGTCATACAATAAACATTTTACCTTTATTTTAAACAAGACGTAATCATCTCTCCAGGACCAACAGTAGATTTATGAATAGCCCTGTCAGCTGTAAGAGCCAACATTTGGTGTTTAGGGTAATTTGGGAAGCAGTCCTAAAAGATTTCTGTTACTGTGAGTGACTCTAAAAATGTAGTATATCTTATATTTACTAACTTCTTAAGATAAAAGTATTTTCCCCAAACTGTAAGATAACTTTGTCCTTTGACAGTTTTGTAAACTATAAATTCAAATGTATATAATTGTCATGTTTACAGATAATTAAATATCAAATAATCTAACCAGTGTAGTGTTATGGGGACCTAGCACAACTGTTAAAATATAGATTCTTGAACACCTTCATATCCCAGCTCCACCAGTTAGATCCTTATGAAAGATTATGCAGTGTAGTCTTTACCGTTCATTTTCATTCTCTTCATAAACAAAGGGAGCTTCTGTTTAAAAGAAAACTGTTACTGCATACCTCAATCAACATTTAGTTTTTGCTCAAGTGTTTGATGAAAACAGCAGTAGGTGTGTTCCAGGCTGGACCCAGCTGCCCTAGGAGCCAAGTGGAGATGGGTGTTTGTTGTTTGACTTAGTGTGAGGCTCGGGAGTCATAGCACCTGGTTGATGAAGCTTCTTGTTGTTTGTATTATTAGCACACCATCAGTGTCTGAAACTCAAATTCTATGACTGTAATCAAACCTCTTAAGAAGCTTACAGTTTTTAATATGAGTGTTAGTACATAAGGAATAACTGTTCAGAGGTGGTAAATGTTCCCTTGTTTGCTTTTTAACAGAGCCACAGAAATAGACAAGAAATCAAGAGCACAGAATATTTCCTTTGATCAGTCCTCAGAACCCTGAAACATCTCTAACTCCATCAAGCACAGAGCACAGAGGAAAGCCCACCTTAGCAGATGGCCACAGAGGATGTCAGGAATTTCTTGGAGGCAAGCAATTAAATATTTGTGGAATAAGTTTTCTGTCTTTTATCCATATAAAATCAAATAGTGTTTTAGTGAATATTGGGTTCTTGTTAACATGTCTATCTCTTGTCTTTTCACTTTCTTCTTTTCTTCAGCATTGTTGCATGTCAGAAGTTGTGTTAGGGTGCTTATCTCTTACCTGCAGGATTACATGGGCTAAAGAAGCATTAAATCCATAGGAAGTGAGGACTTAAATAACAAATGAACTACCCACATTTGAAAATGAGTCTGTTGAATTTATCTTGGACAAATCTAAATGAAAATACTAAATATATTTTGAGGTTTAATTATTGTCTGTTCATTTTCAAGTTATTTGTACCATTTATTAATTTATATAACTTGAGTATTTTCCTCTCCTATTTTTAACAAGTATTCAAGAGAGTCTGGGAAAGCCATCATACTCTGTCCTCCCAGCATTCGATTTTATCAGTCTACAGCATCAGGAGTGTTCACTGAGCTTCTAGGTTCTTTTCTGGCAGATATTATTATTTTCAGATAAGTACGGGCTGCCATCTTAAAAATTGAAATTAATTACATTGTCATTAAAGAAAAGTTTACATAGATAGAAATTGACAGTTCTTTTTTAAAAAATTATATAAGCAGTCTTCCACCCTTTTCATATTCATAAAAAATAAAATCCCAAGTAGATGGGGAAAAGGGTGAAATTAAAAAATAACCTCTTGGTGCTGGAGAGATGGCTCAGTGCTTAAGAGCACTGACTACTCTTCCAGAGGTCCTGAGTTCAATTCCCAGCAACTACATGTTGGCTGACAACCATCTGTAATGGAATCCAATGCCCTCGTCTGGTATGTCTGATGACAACTATAGCATACTCATATAAATAAAATGAATAAATCTTTTAAAAAATAACCTCTTTAAAATGTAAGGAAGCATGAAAGTTTCAAGTAGAGAAACTGAAGTAAGATTTGAATTTTTTAGTTTTAATTCAACTCATAGTCCTAACATCCTTAGAAAGTTCATCTACCCTGCTAGACCTATAACATTGCTTTCTGAAACTAAGGGAGACCATACATGTTTAAAAAAAAAAAAAAAAAAAAAAACACTAGGTTAGAGCTTAGGGGTCTTCTTTTAGGAGAGTCACAGTCAGTTCTTTTGTTTAATTGGGAAGCTTTGGGACACCAGATCGTCAACAACAACTTTGAGGCTGCGTTGCCCTTGCCACATGGTGACAGCAGTAATGCAGTGTATAATCATGCGATGCTTAGCAGGTACACTCCAGAGCTTATGAGCTGCTTCTATGCTGCCTTGTGTCTGCAAAGAGCTGCAAGGTATGCATCCAGGGCCACCTGCACCAGCCTGACAGCTGCTCAGAGAAGCAGGAACATCTTCATTTAACCTTAAATACTTTACTAAGTCACTGTTTCTAAAGCTTTTTTTCCACAAATTGTTGCATCTTTTTTAGTGTTTACTATTGTGAACCACTAAAGTACTTTTAAAACATACTAGAACTTTACTAATTTTTTAACAGAAAAAAATAGTTTTGTAGACTAAGTTCTTCCATCAAAAATCTGTTCAAAAATAACTCATCTGTATACCATATCTTGTTTCAATTACTCTTCACTATTTTTGTTTTACATTTGTTTGTGGGAGGAGGGGTACATGTGTGCACATGTGGATGTCAGAAGACACACTGCAGGAGTTGGTTCTCTCCTTTTGCCATGCAGGTCTCAGGGCTCCAACTCGGATACTAAGTCTTTGGAGCCAGTATTTACCAGCTGGGCCACCTACTGGTCCAGTTTTAATTATTCTTTAGCCACTGTAATACAACCTATCATTGTCAAATAGCCTTAATTTATGTTTTCCCAACAATACTAACAAGTCACCTCTTATTCTTGATTAATTCATCCTATTTATGACCATATCATTAATAATGTGAAGATACTTAGATTATAATTCAACATCGTATTTCATTCTTCACTCGTGATTTTAGGATTAGTTGCAATTCACAGTACTGAAAACTTTTACAAGTTAAAAAGACAATCAGACTATGTAGATGGAAATTATTAGCTTCATAGAGCAGATTATGATTAACCACTTAACCTCAACTATAGCATTCACCAAATGTGTTACCTTGTAAAAAATTACTAATTTTGACCCTCAGTTTATTTAGCTTTAATTTTTGAATGCTAATATTAGGCCAATGTTGAGGGTTAAATAATATAGATATGTAAGTAACAGCTTAGGTATTTAGCAATTGCCAAAACTCACTATTGAGAAAATATTATGCCAATAGTTGTTTTCCTGAGTCTTATGCAAATTGTATACATTCCTAATTTTGTTAAGAATTTTAGGATTTAAATAGACTTACTAAAATTTTGTTACATTAACTACTATTATTTGAAAAATATTCATTTCATAGGTAAAAAATGATTGGAGAAATCATGAGTTTCCTAGGTCACTAAGAAACTACTTCAAATTTAGTGACTTAAAATGCAAAAACTATTCTCTCAAAGTTGTGTAAACTAGAGACACCAAATGCATTAATCAGGGAGATTTTGTATGTGTGCATATGTGTACTGTGTACTCTGTGTGTGTGTGTGTGTGTGTGTGTGTGTGTGTGTGTGTGTGTGTGTGT
>NW_021604636.1:16957450-16978623 GCF_004785775.1 Grammomys surdaster | reverse complement strand
TGTGTGTGTGTGTGTGTGTGTGTGTGTGTGTGTGTGTGTGTGTGTGTAGTTATGTGCATATGAGTATTCCTTTAAGCAGTGTATGTGGAGACCAGAGCTCAACATTGGATGTTTTCCAAATAAATATCACCTGATATTTTGAAATATTGTCTTCCACTGTACTTGAAACTCAGTGATAGTGCAAGGCTGGCTGAGCTCTAGCAGTTTACCTGTCCCTGTACTCCTATCCCAGTACTAGGGTAACGTGCACTTAAGCAACCAGACCAAGATTTACATGGGTTCCGGGCATATTCAGGTTTTATATTGTGCTGCTGGAACTTGGCTGATCTATCTCTACCACCCACGTCTTCCTTATTCACATTGACCTTGGATCTACAGCTTATGCAGGAAGGAAATTTCTTAACTTGACTACATCTACAAAAACCACAGTATATCCTAATAAGATCGCATTCATACAGGGGACCAAGGTATAATCAGACCTTTTAGAGAAATGTAGTTCAGTTATAACTCTGTATTCTGTCTTTAGCTGGATATATAGTCAAAGAAGTTTGATTTATTCTGTCCTGTTTCTGAAAAGCTGTTGTGTTCCTGATGCGTCATGTTCTATGAACAGATGTGCGTATTTACTTCAGGACCTCTCTCTAACCATTTCTCTAGGCCTGACTATCTTACCTATAGCTTTCATTTCTAAAATTATGGAACAGGTCGCTAACACTCCCTGTTTACTGTGACAAGTTTCACTGATATGCTTGTAAAGATTTGTGATTGAAGATTACATGTTGTTCATTGATTTTTGTTTGTTTGTTTATTTGTTTGATGCCCATTTGCTTTCTAAATGGGGGTTGATGGGTGGGGAGGTCGGGAAGATGGGGGAAAGGGAGAGGGAAAACTGAAATCAGAATATATTGTATGAAAAAATTAATTTCATTTTTTTGGCCCATATGCCTCTTTAAATGGAGGACTGGCTTATCAATGATGTAATTCCAATAATACAGGCAATTGAATGCAATGGTGACCCTATAAAATACTAGAATTTGACCAAATTTATTAGGTTTTATACTAATTTTCTAGTTCTGCAAAGCATTCCATTTTGGTAGTGGACTACATATCACTAGTGTAATGTTGGTATAATCAGAAATCACACAGAGTATATTTTTCTGAAGTGTAGAAAGCTTCCAAGAGCAAATGGAGAAAATGTGTTCTTAGCAAAATGGATTTGCAACTCCATATTTTATACATTTTTGTCATATTTTATTGAAAATAGATTCTTTTCTCATACAATATATGCTGATTATATTTTCCCCTCCCTCTGCTCATCCCAGTTCCTCTCCACCTTCCTTCCCCTCTGGATCTACTCCCTTTCTGTCTCTCATTAGAAAAGAACAGGCTTCTAAGAGATAACAACCAAACATGGCAAAATAAAATACAGTACAATGAAGTAAGAGCTAACATATTAAACAGTTGGTCATGGCAACCCAATAGTAGGAAAAGAGTCCCAAGAGCAGGCACGAGAATGAGAGACCCACTCATTTTTATACTCAGGAATCCCCATAAAAATGCAAACAAAGCTAATAGCTAACTATACATGCAGAGGATTGGTTTAGATCCATGTAGGTTCTGTGCTTGCTGCATCAGTCTCTGTGAGCTCATATGTACCTTGCATAGTTGATTCAGAAGGCCTTGTTCTCCTGCATCCTCCATCCCCTTTGGTTCTTAGTCTTTCATCCTCCTCTTCTGTGGGATTCCCTGAACCTACACCCTACCTCTCTCTGTAATGTCTGGATGTGGTTCACTGGCCCTGTTCCCATCTGGTGCCAGAGGAGGCCTCTCTGATAATGACTAGATAAGGCACTGCACTATGAGTATAGAAGAATTTTATTGAAAATCATTTTATTGATGTTTGTTTGTTTGTGGCCACTAGTGTTTGGGTTTACCCTAGATCTCTGTGATTCTTGGTTACTCAAAGTGTGTTGAGTATGTGTTGATTCCTTGTCATAGAGTGCTGGGCCTCAGATTAAATCACATCCTGGAAGCTGGAGAGATGGCTCAGCGATTAAGAGCACAGACTGTTCTTCCAGAAGTCCTCAGTTCAATTCCCAGATCACAACCATTTGTAATGGGATCCAATGCCCTCTTCTGGTGTGTCTGAAGAGAGAGAGTATGTACTCACATATGTAATATAAATAAATGAATTATTTATTAAATTACTTATTTATTAAAAAATAAGTTAATCAAACATTGGTTGGCCACTCCCACAATTTCTGTGCCACCATTGCCCTAACATATTTTGCAGGCAGGATAGATTGTAGGTTAAGTTTTGCATGTGGGTTGGTGTCCATGTTTCTCCTTTGTTAGCCTATAGAGTACCTTCTTGCACCAAAGAGACTAGAACATAGGCTCCATATATAAAGCACCAGCTAGACTTTTCCATGTTCAGTGTTTGGTTTGGTGTTATCCTCGGCAGTGGGGCCTGACTGTCACTATGTGGAAATCAACCTTTTTATCTAATGAAAAAATTAATTTTCTATTAAAAAAATAAATATTTCACTGTTTTCTTTTAAAAGTCAAAATGGAACAGCCTCCAGACTTTAAAGATAACATGGTATTTGTGTTTAGAATTTCTGTGGTAATTTTCTTTGGAAAGTTAACTAATGGGACTCAAGAAATGATTCAGCAGTAAAGAGCACTCAGTCTTCTTCCAGAGAATCTGAGTTTGATTCCCAGCACCAACCTGTACTAACCGTGGTTTATAACTACACTTCCAAAAGATCTGACCTCCTTTTGGCCTTCCAGTGCAAGGCTTGCAAATGGTACACAGACACACAAGCAGACAAAACACTAATACACATAAAATCAAGCTAAATCATTCTTAAAAATAAAAGAACTGATGATGTAATATTAACTTTGCTATACTGTGTAATCTAGGGCTCTTTTTTTCCCCACAAGTAGAAAGATTTTTTAAAAAAAAATCATTAAATTTAAATTTAGAATAACTTTTTATTTGAGCTTTTTTAAAATGAGTAAGCATGTTTATTACATATTCTAACATTATTCTATCATTCTAGTAAATTTTAACTTGATGTTTGATATAAATCTTAGGACATGCTTGCCCCTCTGCCTTTCCATCATGCCTGTGTTACTGTCCACTGTCATAAAGGTTGTACAGTACAAGCATATTAAGAAGATTCGTGTATATTTTCTTTCTCTGACGTGTCTAAAGGGAAGGGAGGTGAAACATGAAACTCTATTCAGAGGCTCTGGTGGTTTTCTGTTCTTTTCTAAAACGTAGGTAATAATAGCATAGACAAAAGTTTGCCTCAAATTATTCATTGCATGTGGCAGACATGCCATAAAAGTGTGCTCAATTGAAAGATGATTATTACAAACACGGTGACTTGTACACACCATTCAAAGGCATGCTCTTTAAAAACTGAGGCAGTTCTGAAGCCAACTGAGTTATATAGGTTCCATGTTAAGTATTTCCATAAATTTGTATAAAAGTAAGCTAGAGAGTTTATAGTTTTTGACTGTGTCATAGCTTCTTTTTTTCTTAGACTTTATAGTCAAATGTAGGACTTAAGGCTTTGATTTGTATTGGGTTTCTCAAAGGGTTGCTAAAACTTAGAGAAGTAGGGCGGACACATAGAATGCATCATCATGTCCTTAGCGTACTGTGTGTTTAAGGAGAGAATTGGTTTTTCTAAGTCTAAGGTACTAGAGCAGCAACCTGCCACTCAAATATTATGGCCCTATTTGTAGAGTTTAATCTTAATTCTTCCATTATCAGCCTTGTGACATTAATTATTATTTAATCTACAGAATAAAATCTTTTAGAAGTTGGTATCATAAAGTAGTTGGTTTTTAATAAGAAAATACTCAATTGCAATAAAAATTAAAATGCTCTAATCAGGAAAGATTAAACTCTAAAAATTATAGATTTGTATCAAAAAACAAAAGGGATTTTATATCCATAGCTAAGACATATCCTACCTATTGGTTAAAAACCCAGGGAACCATTTTGAATTTTACTTTCCATCCAGATATTTACATTCCAAGAGTAAGGATAGGAAACACCGTAGTTTTAGTAGTTGAAAGATTTGTTACCTTTTGCACATCTAGTAATTTTTGTCTTGTGTATTGAATTACATGGTTTACTCTTTGAGCAAATTTTGTTGCCTGGCACCAAGTTGTTTCTTTTTTAACTTAGAATAATCACTACCCATTTGTCTTCACCTAATGAAGGGTTACTTTCATGTTATAAAACAAATCGGTTTATGTTCTACCTTGATCCTAGAGTACTCCTGTGTGATCCTTCAAAGACTTATGGAGAATCAAAAGTTTTACCAAGTAGATGTGGTCATTTGGAATTCAGACTTCAGCTTTTCCTCCTGCAGTGACAGTTGCTGTTTGGGGTTCTGGCCATTTTCCCTAGGCAGTGCACACATGCATGTATATCACTGACACTGCGGGGTCACCATAGGAGAGATTACGCACCTTCCACCACTTCTTTTCCTTCTTTCTTCCCTCGTCCTTCCATCCTCAGCCTACGTTTATTCTGCCTAATCTGAGTTCTGGCCTCTGATCCTTCTAGCAAACAAGGCAGTAAATAAAGCTTTCTGGTTAAGGAATATCTGGTTCTATGCTTTCATTAGCATATATTAATTATGACATTTTCACAAATAAATATATAGAGTATCTAGATTACACACACTTTGTGTTCCCCTCTCTTGTCTTCATGCTCTTGTTGAACATCTTCATTTCCCATGCTGTGTGTTTGTGCTCATTGATGTCACACAGATCTCACCCACTGGTCTGCTCTCTTTTCCCTCTTTGTCTGGTTATTGTAAGTGAATCTCCAGGATAGCCTCAAGAATGTTCTTTGTTTTCTTTTCTTTTCATTTTACATTGTCCAGGATTTTCACATAGTTGTTGTTGTCAACATCGCTAGAAGAATTATTGTGGCTTAATTCACTCCATTGTTATCAGAATTGGCATCCTTGAGTCTTTATATTTTTATATTTATTTAATAATGTGTGTAGTCAATTAGGTCTAGCTTTTATTCTTGACTCTGATGTTTATTACTGAGTTATTTTAGATTTCTGATCATTAGGGTCCCCTATGTATAATAGAAATAAACATTTGTACTTTTAGAGTTTCCTTCAGACATTAAAGGTGAAAGTATATGTAAAACATGGGTATAAGATCCAGAGCTCAATTGGTACTTGTAGATGCTGCTTCCCTTTATGATCATAATTACCTTATAAGTTTGTAAAGTTGGATATTCCCATGTATGGTGACTTGCCCAGGATTGTGCCTCTGTATTCATAATACAATCAGTGAAGTTGATCCTGGGAGGCGAGTTTATGCCTCCAGGTGTTCAAGTTTCAGTAAATTCTATGTGGGAAAAATGGTTTGATTGTCATTTGGAGAAGCAACATTATAAGAAATATTAATCACAGTACGAGGGTTCTAATCAGTGTTCTTTTCTTTTTTGAGTGTCAGGACTACTGGACTTTTTTCTATCAAATATAAATGAGTCTATTGAAATTTTTGACTTTCAAGGCAGACTAACTATTCAGTAAGAATTGTGTGACTTAGGAAAATATTGTTTGTGTATATGGTCTATATAGACTGATATATATATATATCATAGATATTAGTATATTGATATATTTATTATACATTAAATATATATAGTAATACATATTAAATATATTAAAAATATATAAAGACTCACTATGGAATGAGCCATTCTATCCTTGAGAGTTTAGTTGTGACTCAGAACTGAATGATTTGTATCCTGAGCAAATGTGGTATTTCAAAACTTGTTTATTGAATGGGCTTTTCTGTGAATTATTAACATCTCTGCTTCACCTGTCTGTGAGAACTGTGTTATGATTGTGTGTGTATGTTGCTTTGCGTTATATTTAAGCTATATACCAAGATTTCGCATATGGTTTCAAAAACAGCTTGCTGCAGTAGAAGCAATTTCATGCTGACAATAAAAGGGGAAACTGGTTGAAGTAGCATTAGCTCTGTTTCTCTGGTAAACATTTTACAGTTGCTATTCACATTTATGCCTGGTCAAATAGAAACCCATCAATCATGTAAAGCTGGGATGAGAATCTGAGCTCTAATGCATAGCATAAATTTCCATATACTCTCCTCTACAACAAAAGAAGAATGTGCAGTAACATTTGAGATTAAAATCTGTCCTTTCCAATTGACTTCATTGTTATTGCAGAATCAAATGTAATATTATGTAAGGAAATAAAATAATTTCTGTCAGGGTGTGGTTTTATTCAAAGCAAATGTACATATATTTCTATGATGATTATAGGTCTATAAAAATTTTTTAATCAGTTGTGCACTATAGGTTGAATTATCTTTATCCTTGTATAATTATATACACTAATTTGAATTGTAGAAAACTATATTTTATAGTAAAGATTACCTAAAATTATGATACAAAAAGTAAACAAAGCCTATTTGCATAGCCATGAGAATTATACGTTTAATATTTTATGTAAATATAAAATATATTTTATATTCATAATATTTGAGCATTTTTATTAAAGATGAACTCAATAAAATGTTTATACTTATAAAACAATTTGAGCATTTATGTATTCTTAATTATAAGACAATTGACAGAGCATTGATTATAAATGTTTACTTAAATTCTCAGCTGAAATGTTCAGGTTATTCACACTAGTACTTTTGCCAACATTTATTAAGAACTTTTTATGAAGCTGAGCTTGTTTTCCTACATCTTTAGAAGGCAGAAGCGGGCAGATATCCGAGTTCTTGGCTAAACAGGAGTTTATATGTAAGACTCTGTCTTGGAGGGGGGAGGGAGAAATGAGAACTTGTTATTAAAAGAACCAACTAGACAATTTTAGGATTGCTATAAATTTATCTCATCCAACCTTGCCTCAAAGAAGTGTGAGGTTTTATAGAACAAACATAAGCAAGTAGGTACATACAGAGTAGACCAATATTGAAAGTATAGTTCTTAACACAAATTTGCTCAAGATGAATGCTTACATGTACCAGTTTTTAATTACATATCAGAATTGCAGGTAACCTTTAAGAGAGCCCATTATCATTCTGAGTATTAGATGAGTGTCAAAAGAAGGGGTGACTGTTCTCTTCTAACTGGAAATGTAGGGCAGGATATTGTGGACTGTGAGACTTCATATAGTATATGAACTGTCTCTGTAAGTAAGTCAGTTATTTTAGGATTATTCTGATTTTTTTCAGGGTCCTGCCATTTTTGGAATCTTGAGTAAAATATTTCTCAATTAATTCCAGGCTTTTCATCTCTAAGACATAGTGGTAATATCTCTCTGACTAGTTTCTTGTGAGCAGTTAATGAGAAAATGAATGAAAAGCTTATGTTTATATTGTATCTTTAACAGGTTAGGTTAAAAAAACATGGTTTTAATAACTATTCCTATTGCTATTTCTGTAAAACTGTAACACTGAATTTACCTGAGAGTACACAGAAGAATTTATATACCCAACAGGAAATTGAAAGCACTTCATATTATTTAATTTTTATTAAGCAAAAAATGTGTTATTTATAAATAAAATTAATTTGATGTTTAATTTCATACTTGAACATGGTGTCTTTAGAAGCTGAAAATTCAAAAAACTTAGGAATTATTATTTACTCTTTCTGAATTCATATATCATTTATTTATTCATTCTTAACAGGTATTGGGGATAGATCCTGGTAATAGAATATTAAGGCCTAGCAAATAACTTATCCTCTGAAGTTTGCATGTAGTATATTTACACTTCCAGCACTTCAGAGACAGTTCACAGGTGCTTAGCAATGACTTGAAATACAAGTAGGTGTCCCATGAGAAAGAGTATCTTCATATAACTCCAGGAATCATTGGGTCTTATTAGACTTGGAAAGTTAACTAGCCCACCTTCCTGGAAATCATTTGACTCTTCGTGCCATTGTACAGGGAAGGTAAAATTTAGAACTTGCTTTATGAAATTATGAAGCTCCAGGTACAAATATATAACAAAGGTAGGATCACAAATATACATGACAATATCAAAGCTCACTCATTTTTGTCTTTGAAAAAATTATATTTTTCCTTGTTTATGCAGTGTTTCAAAACCTAGGACCACAATGTCCACATTGTCTAGAACTTTTATTTTTCCCATGAATGATGCCCCATTTCTGACTATAAAGAACTTCCTTAATTCTTTCCCCTAACTCCTCCCTCGGGGTCCCCATGCTCAGTACAATGGTTGGCTGTGAGCGTCTGTATTGATAAGGCTCTGGCCGAGCCTCTCAGGGGACATCCATATCAGGTTCCTGTCAGCAAGCATTTCTTGTCATCAGCAATAGTGTCTGGATTTGGTTGCTGCATATGGGATGGATCCCCAGTGGCGCAGTCTCTAGATGGCCTTTCCTTCTGTTCCTGTTCCACTCTTTGTCCCTGTATTTCCTTTAGACAGGAAGCAATTCAGGGTTAAAATTTTGAGAGGTGTGGGTGGCCCCATCTCTCAATGGGGGCCATGCCTAACTTCTTCTGTATAATGTTCTCTACAGGTTCTCTCTCCCCTTTGTTGGGTATTGCAGCTAATGGCATCCCTGTTGGCTCCTGAGAGCCTCTTGCTTTCCTGGAGTCTGTGACTTTCTGGTGGCTACCCCCAGTTCCCCATCCCCCATTGCTACACATCTCTGTTCAATTTCCTGACACTCTGTGCACACCACATCTTCCCCCAAACTTGATCCTGTTCCCCCTTTTTTCCTCCCCTCTTCTCTTCCTTCCAAGTCCCGCCTACCCTCTACCTCCAGCGATTATTTTGTTCCCCTTCTAAGTAGGACTGAGGCATCACATTTTGGTCTTCCTTCTTCTTGGCCTTCATATACTCTGTAAGTTGTATCATGGCTATTCTGAGCTTTTTTCCTAATATCCACTTATCTGTGGATATATAGCTTGTGTGTTCTTTTGTGACTGGGTTACCTCACTCAGGATGATATTTTCTAGTTCTATTCATTTGCCTGCCTTCATGAAGTCATTGTTTTTAATGAAAAAGATTATTCCATTGTGGAAATGTACCACATTATTTGTATCCATTCCTCTGTTGAAAGATATCTGGGTTCTTTCTTGCTTCTGGCTATTATAAATAAGGCTGCTATGAACATAGTGGAGCATGTGTCCTTGTTATATGTTGGAGCATCTTTTGGGTATATGCCCAAGAGTGGTATAGCTGGGTCCTATGTCCAATTTTCTGAGAAACTGCCAGACTGATTTCCAAAGTGGTTGTCAAATATCAGATGATTGTAATTATAAATATTTGGGTCTTCTGTTTTATTCTGTTGGTCTGCATATCTGATTTGTGCCAGTGTGCTACGATTTTCATTACTAGTGCTCTATAATCTGTCTTGAAATCTGGAATAATAAAACCCACAGTCTTCTCTTTGCTCTGGGTTGCTTTGGCTATTGACAGGTTTGTTTGTTTGTTTGTTTGTTTGTTTTGCAACTCACATGAATTTTAAGATACTTTTTTTCCTATTTCTGTGAATAGTGTTGTGGATCTTTTTGATTGAGATGGCATTGAACTTATAAATTTCTTTTGGTACGGTGATAATTTTCACAGTATTCTACTAATCCAGAAACAGATGTATAGAAATCCCATGTTTTATGTTGTCTTTTTAAATCTTTCTTCCATAATTTGAAGTTTTTGCTGTAAAGGTTTTTTTGTCCCTGTAGTTAAGCTTATCCCAAGATATTTCATTGTCTTTGATACCAGTGTAAATGTGACTGTTTCCCTGATCTCTTTCTCAGTGTGTTTGTTCATGGTGTATAAAAAGGTTATGGAGGTTTTTTGTAAGTTGATGTTGCTGAAATTGTTTATTATTTTTGGAAGTTTTCCTGTGTAATTTTTGGGTATCTTGTATGTAGAATAAACATCTGCAAGTAAGATAATTAGATTCCTCCCTTTATTATTTGTATCCTTTTAATTTCCATCTGTTGCCTTATTTCACCAGCTAGTATTTCCAGTGCTTTACTGAAAAGCAGTCGACTTAGTGGGCAGGCCTGTCTCATTCCTGATTTTAATAAGATTTCTTGAAAGTTTTCTCCATTTAGGAGAATATTGGCTCTCAATTAGTCATATATAGCCTTTATTATGTTGAAGGATGATCCTTTCACCCTTATTCTCTCTAGGACTTTTATCATCAAAGCATTTGAACTTTCTCAAATGCATTTTCTGCATCTGTTGAAATGATCATTTGACTCTTTTCATTAAGTCCATTTATGTGACTTATTATTTATTGACTTACATATATTGAACCAACTAGGCATTTCTGGGATAAAGTCAATGTGATCTTTGTGACAAACTTCTTGATATGTACCTATATTCAGTTTGCTAACATTTTATTGAGAATTTTCACTTCTATGTTTATCAAAGATACCTGTCTGGAGTTTTGGAGGTCTTTTGTTTAGCCTTTGCCTTGTTTTGCTCTTAGAGTAATATTGACTTGATAGAAGTAGTTTGGGAGCACTGCTTCTGTTTGTTTTGGTTTAGTTTTGGTTTTTAAAAGTTTAAGAAGGATTAGTTATAGTTATTTCTAAAATATCTGGTTAAACTCTGCTGAGAACCCATGTAGCCATGGCTCTGTGCGTGTGTGTGTGTGTGTGTGTGTGTGTGTGTGTGTGTGTGTGTGTTTGCGCGCGCAAGAGTGTGAGAATGTGAGAAAGACAGAGAAAGACAAAGAAAATCAAGTCAGAATTTCATTACTTTTTCGATCACATGTACTATTCCTTAGTCCATTCAGCTGCCCTGTGTCTATTGATTTGAGAGTTGATGTCAATATTGTTCAAAGTTATTGAAATATGTTTATTGATTGCAGTTATTTATTTTTATTCTTATATTTATGTTATCTTTTGATTCTTAGTTGTGATTTCTTGTTCATTAAATTGTGGTTTCTTCTCTTCAGTTAGGAGTTCTGCTTCTAGTATTCTGGCTAGTACTTTGTTGTTTTTCTTTTTTTTTTTTTTTTTTTTTTTTTTTTTTTTTTTTTTTTTTTTTTTTTTTTTTATTGGATGATTTATTTACATTTCCCATGTTGTCCCCTTACCGCATCCCCCACCACCCCCTCGGAACCCCCAATCCCCTCGCCCCTCCTCCTTCTTCTCTGTGGATGTAACCTCTATCTACACCCCCCCACTCCCACCTCCCCACCCTCAAAATTCCCACCCCCTGGGGCATCCAGCCTTCATGAGGTCAAGGTTCTCTTCTTCCACCTATGCCCAGCAGGGCCCTCCACTTTTACATATTCAGCTGAAGCCCTGGATCCCCCCCTAAGTGCTCCCAGGCTGGTGGTTTAGACCCTGGGAGCTGTGGTTGGTTGGTATTGTTGCTCTCCTCATGGTGCCACAAACCCTTTCAGCTCCTTCAGTCTTCACTCTAACTCCTCCATTGAGAACCCCATGATCAGTTCAATGGCTAGTTGTGAGCGTCTGCCTCTGAATATGTCTGACTCTTGAAGGCCTCTGAGGAGATATCCATATCAGGCTCTTATCAGCATGCACTTCCTGTCTTCCACATCAGCATCTACCTTTGGTGATTGCACATGGGATAGATACTCAGGTGGGGTGGTCTTGAGACGGCCCCTCCTTCAGTTTCTGTCCCTCACTTTGTCTCCATATTTGCTCCCTTGAGTATTTTGTTGCTCCTTCTAAGAAGGACCGAATCACCCTCACTTGGTCTTCCTTCTTTATGGGCTTCATGTGGCCTGTGAGTTGCATCTTGGGCATTTCAAGGTTCTAGGCTAATATCCAATAATCAGTGAGTGAATACCATGTGTGTTCTTTTGTGATTGGCTTACCTCACTCAGTATGATAATTTCTAGTTCCATCCATTTACCTAGGAACCTCTCGAATTCATTGTTTTTAATAGCTGAGTAATACTCCATTGTGTAAATATACCACATTTTTTGAATCCATTCCTCAGTTGAAGGACATCTGGGTTCTTTCCAGCTCCTGGCTATTATAAATAAGGCTGCTATGAACATAGTTGAGCATATGTCCTTGTTATATGTTCGAGCATCTTCTGGGTATATGCCTAGGAGTGGTATAGCTGGATCCTCAGGTAATGCTATGTCCAATTTTCTGAGGAACCGCCAGACTGATTTCCAAAGTGGTTGCACCATCTTGCAGTCCCACCAACAATGGAGGAGTGTTCCTCTTTCTCCACACCCTCGCCAGCATCTACTATCACCTGAGTTTTTAATCTTAGCCATTCTGACTGGTGTGAGATGGAATCTCAGGGTTGTTTTGATTTGCATTTCCCTGACGACTAAGGATGCCGAGCATTTCTTTAGGTGCTTCTCGGCCATTCGAGTTTCTTCTGTTGAAAATTCTTTGTTAAGCTCTATACCCCATTTTTTAATAGGGTAATTTGGTTGCCTGGAGTCTAATTTCTTGAGTTCTTTGTATATATTGGATATTAGCCCTCTATCAGATGAAGGATTGGTAAAGATCTTTTCCCAATTTGTTGGTTGTCCTTTTGTCCTATTGACAGTGTCCTTTGCCTTACAGAAACTTTGCAATTTTATGAAGTCCCATTTGTCAATTCTCGATCTTAGAGCATATGCCATTGGAGTTCTGTTCAGGAACTTTTCCCCTGTGCCCAAGTATTCGAGGCTTTTCCCCACCTTCTCTTCTATTAGTTTCAGTGTATCTGGTTTTATATGGAGGTCCTTTATCCACTTAGACTTGTCAAAGGGATACAAATAGGAAAGGAAGAAGTCAAAATATCGCTATTTGCAGATGATATGATAGTATACTTAAGTGACCCCCAAACTTCCACCAGAGAACTCCTAAACCTGATAAACAACTTCAGCAAAGTGGCTGGTTAAAAAATCAATTCAAACAAATCAGTAGCCTTCCTCTACATGAAAGATAAACAGACTGAAAAAGATATTAGGGAAAGGACACCCTTCACAATAGTCACAAATATGAATTTTTCTTCACTCTTTAGATCATGAAAGAGGTTTTTTGGTTTTTTGTTTTGTTGTGGGTTTTTTGTTTGTGTGTTTGTTTATTTGTTTGTTTTTCTCCTTCAGCTATGACAGTTGTGTTGGGTATCATAGTCTAGTTTGGCAGTCATGATCTTGTTGATCTTGGCATTTTAAAGTTCAATTGAGAAATCAGAAATTATTCTGGTAGGAGAGTAATATATAAATTTTTAACTTGCAGTTTTCAATATTTCTTCCTTGTTCAGTAAGTTTGGTGTTAGGACTATTATTTGTTTTGCGTGTTTCTGTCTTGATCTTATCTAAGTGGAACTCTATATGCTTTTTGCATCTGTATGGGTATGTCATTTTTAGTATGGAAAAGTATTCTTTTATGATCTTGTTGAAGATCTGGCCTGTGCCATTGTCCTGGGATTCTTCTCCCTTTCTATGCCAGTAATACACAAATTTGGTCTATTGATGGTATTCCTATCCTGTGCTTTTTGGCTTTTTTTTTCCAATTGCTTCATGTAAATGCTCTACATTATTTTTAAGTAGTGATATTCCATCTTTTTCTTCACTCATTGTCCTTGTAAGTCTTTCCTCTGAGTCTGCTAATTTAGGAATTTTCAACTCCATCTTCATTTTACCTTGTATTCTCTGCACTCTTAATTGAGTTTTTGCTCATATCTTCCATAATTCCTTGAGTTCTTTAATAAGGTTTATTATTGTTATATTAATCTCTGTGTCTTTGGGTGCATCTAACTAGTTGTAATTGGAGAATACTTCTGAGACTAATGGTTTTGATCATAGACATGCTGTTTTGCCATTCATGTTGGGTTTTCATGTAGTCGTTTGTTTGCCTCCAGCATATAAAATTCTTTCTGTGGTTGTGTGTCTAATTTGATAATCTGGCTTTCCTTAGATTGGGCCATTTCAGAAGATATTAACCTGAGCTAAACCAGGTAAAGCTGGTAGATATATTGTTTAACTAGACCAGGGAGGAAAAAAGCTTCCAAACCATGGGTCTGGAGTCAGGGGAAGCAAAGATGGTTCACAGATGATCAAATGTTTAAGGCCACATGTCTGGAACTAAAATTTTGGGTTTACAGATTGAGGAAGGTTAAGGTAAGGGTAGGGAAAGGGAAGAAGGAAATTAACAACAAAGGTGGCTCACACCCAAAGAGGATAGAAGGGCTGCAGATCTGGATCTAGGATTGTTAAGTTTGCAGATGACCTCAGATTGGTGGAAGAGTAGGAAGAGAAGTAGCTTAATCAAGAAAGCTGTCTAGCTAGTGTCCAGAGTGTTTATATGTTTGTATGCTAATACCAAGTGTTTAGTTCTTGAAGCTCCCCTATGAATCATGAGGTCAAATATCGTTTCTCCAGCTTTCTTTGACCTCAAGATGGCTTTGTTCATTAAGATGATGGTATTTTCTATTTTTTTTGAAGACTATTAATGATATTTTGATAAATGTTACAGTAAATCTACACAGCCATATATTTGAATAGTATGGATATTTTTTACATTATTATTTTTTCTATTATTTAGACACAAAATACTATTCCATTTATTTGAACTTTCTTCAGTTTCTTAATCAATGTTATGTATTTTTGAATAAAGAATGTTGATTTTTGGTTAAATTATTCCTGCATGAGTATTTTTATTTTAGTATTTGTGTGTATGTACCTAATTATTTAAATCTGAAGTTCTTATAATTTGATGATTCCTTGAGCATTTTCTCTTTTTTGTTGTTGTTTTGTTTTGTTTTGTTTTGTTTTCTGGGTTTTATTACAGCCTCCTCATACATGTGTCATTAGAGTTCTGATTTATTTCCCTCTTTTCCTTCCCTTTCTTCCTCCAGCTAGTTTCCTCATCTGATTTCCTGTCACATGTATTCCATCACCCTCCCTCCTCATCCTTTTTTTTTTAATTAGTAACTTTTTTTTAAATGTTAATCAAAGGCTTTATAAGTCTGGTAATGCTCAATAACAAGATGCCCATACAATCAGAAGTGTAACCCAATACCCAACCTAGATATACCAACTATCTTTGACTGGCAGAGACACTCGAAAATCCGCCTCTATGTTCCCCCCACACCTCCCCCCCACCCTCTCTCTCTCTCTTTCTCTCTCATCTCCTAGCTCCTCCTCTCATTCTCCTCCTCCTCCCCTTACTCTTCCTCTTCCTCTCCTTACTCTGCCTACCTTAGCTCCTCCTACAGATCACCCTTCCTGTTAAAATAAAACTTTTCTCTCAAAATACAAGTAGAGCATAACTATACCAATTTGTATCTACAAGATAGACCTAATAACCAGTCCAACATTTTGTTGACTAACCAGAACCACTATCATCTCTCCTAACTAAAAGACTTAGTTCTGAACCTGGCTTTTTTCTTGGCTTTAGAATGAATGCCAGCTGAAAACCATCCTCTCAAATCTTTTCTCTTAAAGTAAATAGCTGGGATTGGCTATGAGACTATAAGTCTTTAACCCTATCAGAAATCCAGAATGACTGAATTAACTGAAATTATGGGAAGCACAAAGCATAGTTTCTAAAACTTAGCCAATTTATAGAAACCGCTGAACACCTGGACAGTCCCTGTACTACAAAACGTTGGAGCATCCAATCATCAGCCTTCTGGCCCAGGATCATCTGACAGACCTAGTAATGCAGAATTATTAAGGGGTGATTACTCTGTCTTGGCAGATATAATCAGTCGACTATTCTGCAAACTTTTCTGGACAGTAATTTGTCTGTAGATGAAAAGAAGCAATTCTTGCCTAGTGGCTATCTCACCACAACTGGAGTAACTCCAAAGATACTCAGTTTCTTAGAATCCAAGACAGGAAGCTGTCAGGAGCAGACAGGTCTCTAATTAAAATGAACCTTAATGCAAAACTGTTTGTAACGTCAATTCTGTGGACTTCTGACATTTTGAAAACCAACTATCCTCTCAGCTATTTCTAAATAAAATATAGAAAACACCCTAACAATAAACTCAGAGCCATGAATTTGCTGTAGGCCCTTAACTCACAGGCTAACCATCTTGAATCAGTTAAAAGTTAAAGAAGGACTGGGCCTAAGCCTTGTCTTCCTAAATGTGTTATATAGGCACAATGCCTATGAGAGTAACAATATTAATCTCACTCTTATATCACTAAGAAACCAGTACCAATGAAAATCTTAAATTTGAAATCGAAGTAAATGTTGTACCATTTAAGAAATTATAACTTCAGCTTAATAACAATTATATAGATTTCTACCAATAGGTTATGGCTATGCAATAAATCCTAGCTATTCCTCCCTGTTCAACAAAACCACTACTTTTCCCTAGAAAGACAGCTGAATATTAACTACCTCAGTCCCCAAGCCTAGGGAATGGGGGAGCCGACTCTTCATTAACTTCTTCAAACTGGTTATGGGCGTTGAGATATTAGAAGAGGGGTGGGGGGAAGAGTAAATTGATAAGCCTCTGACGTCTGTGTCTTCACTGCATCCAGCTGAGATTCCAGGACATCAGAAGTTTGAGGAGGTCTGCTCAGCTTGCTTGATGAGTAGATACACCAAGGCTGTGTATTCTGCAATATACAATTCTCAAAACAAATTTTAGTATCAAGATAATTTTTTGTTTGAATTCTGGAATCTAGTCTTCTGGCAGCCTGCCTCTGTCATGTCTAATTCATATAATTCTGGGAGTTTCTATGAGGGTGTGCTCCCACCATCCTCCCATTCCCGCCTCTCTGCTCTTGAATTCCCCAACATTAGGGGTTCCAACCTTTCAGGCACTAAGGCCCTCCACTTCCCCTGATGCCTGACGAGACCACCCTCAACTACCTATACAGGTGGAGCCATGAGTCCCTCCCTTTGTGTTCTCGGGCTAGAGGTTTTAGAAAGGCTACTCCAGGTTGTTTCTTAGGACCATTTGCTTGAAAATTTGCTTTCCAGCCTTTTACTCTAAGGTAGTGTCTGTCTTTGTCACTGAGGTGGGTTTCCTATATGCAGCAAAATGCTGGGTCCTGTTTACATATCCAGTCTGTTAGCCTATGTCTTTTTATTTGGGGAATTGAGTCCATTGGTGTTAAGAGATATTAAGGAACAGTGATTGTTGCTTCCTCTTATTTTTGTTATTAGATGTGAAATTATCTTTGTGTGGCTATCTTTTTTTGGATTTGTTGGAAGAGGATCACTTTCTTGCTCTTTCTAAGGTATAATTTCCGTCCTTGTATTAGAGCTTTCCCGCTATTATTCTTGGTAAAGCTAGATTTTTGGAAACATATTGTGTAAATTTGGATTTGTCATGGAATATCTTGGTTTTTCCATCTATGGTAATTGAGATTTTTGCTGGGTATAGTAGCTTGGGCTGGCATTTGTGTTCTCTTAAGGTCTGTATGACATCTGTCCAGGATCTTCTTGCTTTTATAGTATCTGGTGAGAAGTCTAGTTTAATTCTGATAGGTGTCCCTTTATATGTTACTTGGCCTTTTTCCCTTACTGCATTTAATATTCTTTCTTTGTTTTGTGCATTTTGTGTTTTGATTATTATGTGACAGGAGATATTTCTTTTCTGGTCTAGTCTATTTGGGATTCTATGGGCTTCTTGTATGTTTATGAGCTTCTCGTTCTTTAGGTTAGGGAAGTTTTCTATAATTTTGTTGAAGATATTTATTGACCCTTTAAGCTGGGAATCTTCACTCTCTTCTATACCTATTATCCTTAGGTTTGGTCTTCTCATTGTGTCCTGGATTTCCTGGATGTTTTGTGTTAAGAACTTTTTGCATTTTGCATTTTCTTTGAGAGTTGTGTCAATATTTTCTATGGTATCTTCTGTACCTGAGATTCTCTTTTCCATCTCTTGTATTCTGTTGGTGATGCTTGTCTCTATGACTCCTGGTTTTTTTCCCAGGTTTTCTATCTCCAGTGTAGTCTCCCTTTGTGATTTCTTTATTGTTTCTACTTCCATTTTTATGTCCTCGATGGTTTTATTCAATTCCTTCACCTGTTTGGATGTGTTCTCTTGTAATTCTTTAAGGGATTTTTGTGTTTCCTCTTTAAGGGCTTCTATCTGTTTATCTGTGTTCTCCTCAAATTCTTTGAGAATGTTATTTATGTCCTTCGTAAAATCCTCTATCTCATCATTAAAAGTGATTTTATATCTGGCTCTTGCTTTCCTGGTGATATGGGGAATTCAGGACTTTCTAGTGTGGGAGAACAAGGTTCTAATGATGCCAAGTACCCTGGGTTGCTGATGCTTATGTTCTTGCGCTTGCCTTTCGCCATCTGGATCACCTGCCCTGTCTCTGACTGGAGCCTGTCTTTCTTATTATCTTTGTGGTTTCAGAACTGTGTGGGGTGGGTGTTACTACTGGAGTTAGAGCTGGTGTCTAAGATCTGCTCGGTGCTCAGGCCCAGACTGGAAGGGACCAGTGCACCAGGCAAGGAGTGAATTCCTGGGTCCCAATGGGTCCCAGTTACTCCCTGTTTGGGGCGGGTGTTGCTGTCTCCATACCTAAGATACTGCCCAGGTTAGAGCTCCTGGGAGGCCTGCTTCCTCTGGGTGCAGAGCTGCCACCCAGGATCTGCTCAATCCCTTGAGCATTTTCTAAATATAGATTATATTGTTTCTCAACAGGGATAGTTTGAATACTGTCTCTATTCTGATGCTTTTTTATTTTATATTTTTACTGGCTAGACTTTTCAGACTGTACTCTGGTGAATACAAATGGTAGAGTGCATTTTGCTTGCTCCTGGTCTTTCAAGAAATAGCAGATTTCTTCTCCCTTCCCCCTTCTTTTTATACTGTCTGGAGGGGTATCAGTAAAGTTGGAGTAGAGAAATAGGGTCAAATATAGATTCCATCTCACACCAGTCAGAATGGCTAAGATTAAAAACTCAGGTGATAGTAGATGCTGGCCAGGGTGTGGAGAAAGAGGAACACTCCTCCATTGTTGGTGGGACTGCAAGATGGTGCAACCACTTTGGAAATCAGTGTGGCGGTTCCTCAGAAAATTGGACATAGCATTACCTGAGGATCAAGCTATACCACTCCTAGGCATATACCCAGAAGATGCTCGAACATATAACAAGGACATAGGCTCAGCTGTGTTCATAGCAGCCTTATTTATAATAGCCAGGAGCTGGAAAGAACCCAGATGCCCTTCAACTGAGGAATGGATTCAAAAAATGTGGTATATTTACACAATGGAGTATTACTCAGCTATTAAAAACAGTGAATTCGAGAGTTTCTTAGGTAAATGGATGGAACTAGAAATTATCATCCTGAGTGAAGTAAGCCAATCACAAAAGAACACACATGGTATTCACTCACTGATTATCGGATATTAGCCCAGAACCTTGAAATGCCCAAGATGCAACTCACGGGCCACATGAAGCTCATGAAGGAGGAAGACCAAGTGGGAGTGATTCGGTCCTTCTTAGAAGGAGCAACAAAATACTCAAGGGAGCAAATATGGAGACAAAGTGAGGGACAGAAACTGAAGGAGGGGCCATCTGAAGACCTTTCCACCTGAGTATCCATCCCATGTGCAGTCACCAAAGGTAGATGCTGATGTGGAAGTCAGGAAGTGCATGCTGATAAGAGCCTGATATGGATGTCTCCTCAGAGGTCTTCAAGAGTCTGCCATATTCAGAGGCAGATGCTCACAACTAGACATTGAACTGATCATGGGGTTCCGAATGGAGGAGTCAGAGTGAAGGCCATTGGAGCTGAAAGGGTTTGTGACCCCATGAGGAGAGCAACAATACCAACCAACCACAGCTCCCAGGGTCTAAACCTCCAGCCTGGGAGCACTTAGGGAGGGATCCAGGGCTTCAGCTGAATATGTAAGAGTGGAGGGCCCTGCTGGGCATAGGTGGAAGAAGAGATCCTTGACCTCATGAAGGCTGGACGCCCCAGGGGGTGAGAATTTTGAGGGTGGGGAAGTGGGAATGAGGGGTAGGTAGGAGTTACATCCGCAGAGAAGAAGGAGGAGGGGTGAGGGGATAGGAGGTTCCTGGGTAGGTGGGGGATGGGGTAAGGGGACAACATATGAAATGTAAATAAAACATCCAATAAAAAAAACTTAAAAAAAATAAATAAAAAATAAAATAAAAAGTAAAATTCTCAAAGATTAAAAATATATTAAAAAATATGAAAAGTATGTAAGTTTAAACAAGAAGGCATGGGATTGTTAGATATTTTTTGAAAATATGTACAATTTTAAAATAAAATGTGTTAGTACAAATGTATACATTCATAGACTGAGAGAAAGAAGAGGGTAAAGCGAGCCTTGAGAAAGTGTTAGTGTTAGTCATGGAACTAACTTTCCATGACTTTCTTTCCCAGGAAGACTCATCTCCAGACAACTATCCTCTGGCCTCTACATGCCACCGTATTTTATGACCCCAAATAATCAAAATGTTGATGTTTCTTATATTGCCTTTAACCTTGGAGTCCTTGTCTACTACTCTTTATTTCTCCTTTCTCCTACTAATTATTATTTTTGATTTATTATTTTTAATCATTAGTAGTTAGTGAAGGTTTCCTTTGTCTTGCTGTGAGAAGAGTTCATAGCTCTGTCTCTCACCTTTCCACTTTTTCCATCCCACATGGCTCTACTAAATGTTCATGATCGTTAGTGTTTGGTTACACTACCTTTCTATAGCTCTGATATATCAACCTATCTGTCAGCCATCTCCTCTGCTGCTCTGTGTTTGGGGGATTTGGGGCTGTTTGTATGTTTGTTTCCAATGCAAAAATTGTTAAACTATCTTTGCCACTGGTAGATTATCTTTCGTCTTTGTATGATACTGTTTGTTTTGCCCTTAGGAATAGTATTCTTCAGTAATATTTTAATGAGCTCTCAAAAGAAGGGAAGGTAGTATGAGATCATTGAAATCCATGTAAGACTTTTGTTGTCCTTTATGCTATTTTGTTGTTGTTGTTGTTGTTGTTGTTTTGTTATTTAAAGTACCTAACAATGTTGTTTTTCTTCTTTGGAGACTAATATTTAGTCTCTAGGTAGTTTTATGTATTCTCTTTATCTGTAGTTAGTATTTCCCAAATTTTGCCCTATGATATGTCATGGACTCCTAATATTTTTTTGTTTTGGGTATCATTGATAGTTTCAGCCTTTCTCTCTCTCTCTCTCTCTCTCTCTCTCTCTCTCTCTCTCTCTCTCT